>NC_137150.1:10101881-10614208 GCF_951394435.1 Stenella coeruleoalba
CTTGAACTTCTTCATTATTTTTATGTGTCTGCTCCTGAAAGTAAGGTCCACGAGGGCGGGGTTGTTCTTGTTTTGTTTTGTTTTGGTCTTTGTCTCTGTTTCACTTCGGTATCCCCAGCACTTGGAACAGTGCCTTGCACCTACTAAGTGTTCAGTGAAGGAGGGCGTGATGGTTAATTTTATGTATCAGATTGGCTACCACGGGGGTACCCAGTTTTTGGTCAAACAGCAGTCTAGGTGTTGCCATGGGGTATTTTTAAAGATGTGATTAACATTTGAATCACCCTCCCTAATATGGGCGGGCCTCATCCAACTAGTCCGAGGACTTAGAAGACTGAGGTCTCCTGAGGAGGAAGGAGTTCTGCCTCCAGATGGGCCTGGGGCTCAGCTCTGCACCATCACGTTTTCCCTGGGCCTTTGGCCTCCTGGCCTGTGCTATAGATTTGGACTTGCCAGCCTCCAAGTCCAAAGACAAGACCTTTAAAACAAATCTGCCCCAACTTCTCTCTCTGTAGATATCTACATAAGGACACATATACGCACAAGAAACCCAGGAGGAAGAACAGGCTTTTGGGGCAGGGTGTTGTGTTCTCTTTGGGGCATATTCATCTGGAAGTGCCAGGAAAGTTCCAGGTGAAGATGTTGGAACGGGTCCGTGGGTGTGTCTGTTGGAGTTGGAGAGCGGTCAGGCTGGGAGGTGAATCTGACAGCTAACGGGGAGATGATGCAGTTATGGAACTTTTTTAAGCCTACGTGCCTCCTCGTATTGGAGGTTCCCAAATTCTGTACTAAGGCACCCCAAGGCACCGCAGCAAGTGGTACTTGCATGTTGGTTGCCACCCTCATTACTAGCCCGAGGTAGTTCACAGGATCAACATCAAAGGCCACCACTTCCTTTTGATGATGTCATATCTTTGCAAAGCTGGATTTGGGGTGGTTGCTAAGAAGATCATTGTTGAACAGGAGATGAGGGTGGTGGTGTCCAGTGTGATTCTGAGGTTTGAGAAGTTTCCCGGTGCCAAATGGATGCACACACCCCAGTAGTAAGTAATTACGGTAATTTAAGGATGCAGGAAAATTTTTTTTTTCAGTTTGTGTAGTCTGTTCTTTCAAAAGGATGCTAAGTTGTTTATACATAATTATCAATTTGTTTGGACCTGACTACTTAATAAATCGAGCTGTGGGTATTGCTTTTAGCCTGGGGGTGCTGTGAACAAACGTATAGGGACACTGGGGGTGCCGTGACCTGAAAAGTGTCAGAGCCTTTGCCCTGTCTTGTTCTGGGTATTATATGTAGTGTGTACAGGATAAGGACCAGGGACAGAAAGACAGGGGACAAAGGGACAGGAATGAGGGCTGCACACCAAAAGTTGTATTTCTACAAAAACAAAAGATGTGAGCAAATAAAATATAAGCATTTGTTGATTCAGGGTAGTGGGTACAGAGATGTCTCGTTTTTTTAATCCTTATCCATATGCTTGCGGTGGTTGGTAGTGAAAGTAATTTGAAGAGAGAGGCAGAAGGAGGCTGGAGATAGAAATTTGGGGGTGCACTTGTGTTAGGGACGACAACAGAGAGCCTGGGAAGGGAGGGTATGAGGTCCAGCGAGATTCGGGTGACGCAGGGGTGGAACCAAGGGGGTCAGCAAGACCACGTTCTTCTAGACTGTGGTTCTCAGCCCTAGCTAAGCAGCCTAAGAGAGACCCTGGGCCCTTGCGGCCTGGGTGTTAGGAGATTGGAGAGGGTCGGGAGTGGGAAAAGACAGGGTTTGCTCTGAGCGTGTTGATTCTCAATCCTGGATGTCAGTTAGAATCACTTGTGGGGATGTTTTAAAAATGATGCTTGGGCCCCACCCCAAATGCCTGGGCATCTGGACATCAAAACAGCTGTCCAGGTGATTCCAGTGTGTAGCCGAGATTGAGAACCACCGCCATGGCTTTCTCAAGCTTTACTGTGATTCAGACTTTGATGAATCGTGTGTGAAAAGGTGGATTCTGATTAAGTAGGTCCGGGTGGGCTGATCCCAGGAGTGCCATTGCTCCTGGTCTGAGGACCACACTTTGAGTAGCAAGTTCTTCTGAGGGGAGGCTGTTTTAAGGGTGGTTGTGATGGAGGCTAGTGGGAGAGCAGAAAGAAATGTGGTCTGGATCAGTCTCCACCGAGTGTTTTCCTTTGATAATGTAAATACCCCTCGTATTGCCTTATCTCTTGCTGTGTAACATATTACCCCCAAACTTGGCAACTGAAAATAGTAATGAATGTTTATTATCTCGCAGGGCTTCTGTGAGTTAGAAATCCAGAAGCAGCTGAGCTGGGTGGTTCTGACTCAGGGTCTCTCACGAGACTGTGGTCAAGATGCTGGCTAGGCTGAAGGCTGTTCTGGAGCTGAGGGATGCTCCCACTTGAGTGTTGAGTTCATCGTGGCTGTTGGTTGGAGGCCTCAGTTCCCTGCCCTGGGGGCTTCTCCACGGGGTTAATAGAGTGTTCTTACAATATGGTAGCGGGCTTCCCCCAGGGACATATCCTACTGACTACACAGGTCAGCCCTGCTCAGTAGAGGAGGGGACCACTGGTGAACGGGAGGATTATTGAGGGATATCTTGCAGGCTGTCTGTGATACATCTTGTTGTCTTCAACTAGGAAATGTAATGCATATGCAACACAGAAAACTTGGGAATATAGAAAACCATAAAGAGAATGTCTCTCATCACTCGTGACCCAGAGGAAATTTCTGTGAATATCTTTATTTAACCTGCCAGTTAAAAAAAATATGTGGATTTTCATATACAGATACACACATAGACACTTAAAAAAAAGTAGCACCATAATATAACCCCGTTTCATACAGATTGTTCTTTTCCTTGGCATTGAATCAGGAATACTTTACATGGGTCAGTTTTAGTTATCCTTGGGTTTCTGTCTTAGTTTGTAGGATATCAAGATTTGACACCATCCGTACAGCTGATTGGATTTTCAAGTTTTCATTTACATTTCTGGGTGGAGGGAGATGTTCTTATCATGTAAAAACTTCTTAATTTGGATCATCAGTTCCTACTTTGGGTGCCTGAATGATGTAATAAACACACTCGAGTCTTTAAATATAGGATTTGAGTGGAGAAATAAAGAATGAGTTTGCCAGCTGATCCAGCATCATTGCGTATAATTGCCCCATCTCTGGTCGCTTGTCATGAGCTGTTGGCAGTTGTTAAAATTAGCTTTACGGTCTGCCTCAGATTAGCAGCAAGTGTGGTAAATGAGGGCTAACTCTTAATGAAACTAATTTGTATTTGAAAATATAACTACATTTATTGCCCCCATTATTTAAATGTGTGCATGCTAGTTGATAGTAAAAATAAACCTTTAAACTCAGGGATTTTTTTTAAACCCCAGCTGAAAAATAATTGTTTAAGGAGGTGATCCTTTTTTTTTTTTTTTTTTTTTTTTTTGCGGTACACGGGCCTCTCACTGTTGTGGCCTCTCCCGTTGCGGAGCACAGGCTCCGGATGCGCAGGCTCAGCGGCCATGGCTCACGGGCCCAGCCGCTCCGCGGCATGTGGGATCTTCCCGGACCGGGGCACGAACCCGTGTCCCCTGCATCGGCAAGGGGACTCTCAACCACTGCGCCACCAGGGAAGCCCGGAGGTGATCCTTTTTGAAGTGGTTTTCCAGTGTTTTACGTGCATCTGGGGAAGTATTTCAAAACCAAATTAGAACTACTTTAAAATAAAAATTCAAACATTTCAACATTTAAAATGACACAGAACATCGTGCCCCATGGCTGATCAGCTCTTTCTGGAACCAAGTCTATGGGGATGTGCCCTCTGTTTTATATCACAGCGGTTTTCTCCAAATGCCCTGCACCCCGCCCAGACTTCTAGAACAACCAGCCTCACCGTACCACGTGTATTTCTTCATGGTCTTTCTTCTCCTTCACCTGTGATCTCCTAGAGGGTAGGACCTGGTCTTTCCATTTTTGTATTTCCTAATTGAGGGTGTGACTCAAAAGAGGCCATAATAAATGTTCATTAGATGAATGAATGCACGAACTTGGAACATGAATTCTCTCCCTCATGGAGCTGACAGGTCCTGCATGAAACTGGGCCCACATATACCAAAGACACACCTCCTTCTAGGCTTGATTCAGAAAGAATTGATTTTTCCAGAGTGTCACCAGTTGAGGGATCTTTGCTTCTGGGTCATTTGCAAATGACCTCTCCTTGTAGTGGGTCTCAGAGACCCCCAGTGATGACCTTATTTTCTTCCCTAGTCTGTCTCCAGTCCTACTAATGTTTAGTCAGTTTCTGCTGAAGAGCTGTAAGGATACTTCGGCTCTTTTCCCACTGTCTCACCATAGGAGTGGGGGAAAGACCTGTGAAGACCCCTTGGATGGTTTTTCTTAGTGCCTTGATGCTAGAGAGACCCATGCACGTGGGTGCAGGGATGTCTTTTGGGAAGATAAAGACGTAAAAAGAAGAAAAAACCCTCCTGTGTGACTGTCGAATAATCAGAGCTGATCCAACCATCACCTCACACATAAAACAAGTAACCTGGTTTCCATAGGTGTCAATGTGAAGTGACTATAGGAATTTGGAAGGGCAGAGCTATGGGGGTTGGATGGACCATACGGAAGTACTGGAAAAATGTCATCACACACAGGTGATTTTTAGCAAGTGTCCTTTACAAAAACAGACAATAACGAAAGGAGAAATAGCCATGAATAGCACTGCTGGTCATGATTCCCTCCCAGTGAGCTGATGCCCCAGGGTGAGCAGGGGTGGCCGAGCTAAATCCGCGGAATCCCAGCGGGTCTCACCTTCCACGGTGCCTCTCGCGGGTCAGCATCTGGCCACCCTGAGTGTGTTATTCATTAACAGGATCCTGTACTTGCCGTGTAACCCAGCGATCCCGCCCCGAGGTATTGCCGTAGAGAAATGAAAACTTAGGTCCACGTCAGAACTTCTACTTGAATGTTTACAGCCACTTTTTTTAGAATCGCCCCAAACTGGAAACTCCCCAGATGTCCTTCCAGCATGAGTGGCTGAAGCAGGCCCCTGACTGCAGGCTTGGCCGAGGAGGCAGCTGGCTGTGGTCATTTGGAGCAAACTTGATGTAGAGCTTACCTGTCGTATGATGAATCACGCCAAAACTTAGAGGCCTAAAGCAGCAACAGCGGTGTGTTTTGCTCAGGGAGGGCCTCTCTTCGGGGCTGCTTGAGCTCCCTCATGGCATGGTGGCTGGGTTCCAAGAGCAGGTGTCCCGAGAGTCAGGCAGTGGATGCTCCCAGTTTCTTAAGGCTCAGGTCCAGAAGCTGGCACTGCATCATCTGACGCTTTCTATAGCAAAGCAGTCGCGGAGCCCGGATTCAGGGGAGGTGACATAGGCCCCGCCTCTCGATGGCAGGAGTGTCAAAGGATTTGGGGGCCACATTAAAAAACCATCACAGTTACCGTTTACCTTCTGCCCTACCTTGACCCCCGAGACCCTCCCTGAATGTCTGTGCGGGGCACGTGCAGCTACGCCAGCCCCATCTGCTGGCATCCGGTGAGGCTGTGCCCTTCACTCCTTCCTCCTGCTCCACCTCTCACTGCCCTCCAAGGCCCATATGCAGCCTCTGCCCCAGCTTCTTGTGGGATTCTAATACAACCAGGGTTTGGGAACCTTGCACTGGAAACAGGGAAGTTTACAAAATGTAGATGTAAGGCACTATTATATCTTAGTTTTCCTTCTTTTTTTTTTTTTTTTTTTTTGCGGTACGCGGGTCTCTCACTGTTGTGGCCTCTCCCGTTGCGGACGCGCAGGCTCAGCGGCCATGGCTCACGGGCCCAGCCGCTCCGTGGCATGTGGGATCTTCCCCGACCGGGACACGAACCCGTGTCCCCTGCATCGGCAGGCGGACTCTCAACCACTGCGCCACCAGGGAAGCCCCAGTTTTCCTTCTTTTCGTAAGCTAGATTTTGTGACTTGTTTGAGCATAGTAGGGACTGTAACAGACATTTTTGGAGTGATGTAAAAGTCTTTCCTATTTTGACAGGGGTGGGGTTGGTGGAAGAATGCAGGAAGGAACTAGGAGGAAAGCAAATGTGCCAGTAGCAAGCAAGGTAGGGCCCTAACACGAACGAGTAAGAGGAACAAATTCACACTGAGCTTTTGGTGACTGGCAACGGCTTCACCATGATTCCCTTCCCAGAGAGAACTGTGCTTTAGAAGCCGTTGCTTAACCAGGGTTGTATGCCCTAAAATTTGAGACCTCAAGGATTCACTGGTATTACAGTTTTGCACCTGGCTGGTACAGTGTCTGATCACATAGATGATTTCCCAGGGTCTCATTGTGTCCTGTGAGACAAGCACAGTGCCCTTTGGAGTGAACTTGGACCTCAGGTTTGGGATAGTCTGATTAAAACCTTAAATTCAAAGTTATGAATTGGGAGTTTTTCTAATACTTCCTGACATGCCTCCCTGCAACCCCAAATTTGTCTGAGACTATCTTACTCATCTTGATAATCCTCTCCTCCTTTTTTTACGCTGTGCAGGATCCTGTCCTTGAGAGAAGAAATTAAATCATACTAAAGTGTTAGTGGCTACCAGGAGCTTGGCTTGTTGCCCGTCCCAGGGAGATATTTGTGGTTTCAAAGGCAATGCTGAGGTAGGGTGTTCTCAAAGGAATGACTCTCTAATGCTCGAATTTTGGGAAGATTTTTGAGGAAGGGTTTTTTTTCTTGGAGGTCCCCAAATGCTCGGTCCTTTGTAGGGAGGAAGACGAGTGAGTGACTGGTAAGCCTTTGGGTTATTTCCAGTTCTGTTCTGGCAGTGATAGTATTTATCTCACTAGGTTACCTGTTCCCCAGTACTTAGGGGCCTCCCTGTCTGCTTCTGCTTTGCCCCAGCGGATGCCAGGCGGTTTGCTTTCTAGCAGTTAAATATGCAGCCTCTGTGCATATCAGCTATTATATCTGCAGAACTGCAGAGTATTTTACAAGTAATCAGTTCATGCAGATTGCACATAAATCATGTCTGCTCTGGCCCTTTGGACACTAATGTTCTCTTATTAAGGCATAAGTAAGCCTTCCTGTTCTCATCCATCCTTCCAGACTTTTTTTAATTACTGCCAATATAGCCTGGTTGTCGCTTCATCAGCCTGTTCCCTCCCTCCCCGGCCTCGTTGCTTTTGTGCGGTTCATCTTGTTGTTTTGGAGCTGGCCAAGTTGCCGTAGGAAGCTGGGTACCTTGTGAATGGATTGAACCAACGGAAATTCTTATCTCAAAAAGGAAGTGGCCACCACGTTTCTGTTTGTGATATTCTTGACCAGTTAATATATTTGTGAACTATGTTCTGATGGCAGCACCGGTGCCCCAGAGAGGAGGGAACTTAGCCAGGCTCGGTCACAAAAGGGAAACTATCTCCCGCTGTAGTCTGGGGAGTGGATAAAAAGTCATTTCATGAATGTCATTCTGCCTAAATAAACAGAGAACATTCATTGTTTTTAATCCCCTGGAAGCTCAGCCCACCCTCGTATGCACATTGTATTAACATTTCTCCGTTTTCTTTCCAAACCGCAGCCACGGATCTTTGCTCCGATACACGTGGATTCTGCTTCCAATTTCTGCGGCCCTGCTCTTAGTGTTCAGCCAGTTTTCATTTTGGTCTCAAATGACTCTGAGTCTGGAAGAACCGCTCTGTTCCTGTGGTTTGGTCTAAAACGGAATAAACAGGGACTTTTTAGACGAGGCCTGTAAAAGTACCACCGTCTACTTTGAGAGGTGTTTTTTGAATGTAAAATCCTGTCTAAATAATTACCGTTGAGGGTAGAAAGGACTTTGGAAATCGTAACAACTTATTATCCCCTCTTAGAAACCACGGCGGAGCGACATCTCTCTTATTTTTTTTTTCAGATGGGCTGACACCATGATGCACTTGTATTGCTCTTCAGATCCCATTTTTTAATCATGTATACAGAGTATAGGGGAACTGAGACACTCTGAGGTGTTATTTTCCTCAGATGGGGAGAAAAATGATATAAAACAGTGTTTTCTTTTAAACATCCTTATTGGAGTATAATTGCTTTACAATGGTGTGTTAGTTTCTGCTTTATAACAAAGTGAATCAGCTATACGTATACATATATCCCCATATCTCCTCCCTCTTGCATCTCCCTCCCTCCCACCCTCCCTATCCCACCCCTCTAGGTGGTCACAAAGCACCGAGCTGATCTCCCTGTGCTATGCGGCTGCTTCCCACTAGCTATCTATTTTACATTTGGTAGCGTATATATGTCCATGCCACTCTCTCACTTCGTCCCAGCTTACCCTTCCCCCTCCACGTGTCCTTAAGTCCATTCTCTACATCTGCGTCTTTATTCCTGTCCTACCCCTAGGTTCTTCAGAACCTTTTTTTTTTTTGATTCCATATATATGTGTTAGCATACGGTATTTATTTTTCTCTTTCTGACTTACTTCACTCTGTATGACAGTCTCTAGGTCCATCCACCTCACTACAAATAACTCAATTTTGTTTCTTTTTATGGCTGAGTAGTATTCCATTGTATATATGTGCCACATCTTCTTTCTCCATTCATCTGTCAGTGGACACTTAGGTTGCTTCCATGTCCTGGTTATTGTAAATAGTGCTGCAGTGAACATTGTGGTACATGACTCTTTTTGAATTATGGTTTTCTCAGGGTATATGCCCAGTAGTGGGATTGTTGGGTCACATGGTAGTTCTATTTTTAGTTTTTTAAGGAACCTCCATGCTGTTCTCCATCAATTCACATTCCCACCAACAGTGCAAGAGGGTTCCCTTTTCTCCACACCCTCTCCAGCATTTATTGTTCGTAGATTTTTTGATGCTGGCCATTCTGACTGGTGTGAGATGATATCTCATTGTAGTTTTGATTTGCATTTCTCTAATGATTAATGATGTTGAGCATTCTTTCATGTGTTTGTTGGCAGTCTGTATATCTTCTTTGGAGAAATGTCTGTTTAGGTCTTCTGCCCATTTTTGGATTGGGTTGTTTGCTTTTTTTGATATTGAGCTGCATGAGCTGCTTGTATATTTTGGAGATTAATCCTTTGTCAGTTGCTTCGTTTGCAAATATTTTCTCCCATTCTGAGGGTTGTCTTTTCGTTCTGTAAAACAGTATGTTTTTGGTGTCGTTTCAGAATCACAGGCTGGCTGGTAATGGTATCTTATGAGCGAGAGAAAGCAGCCTGAGCGTAGAGCCTCCAGTGTTCAGGTCACGGGTTGAACTGTGCTCTAGATTTCAGCCAGGCTCAAGTCCTTTACGTGTTCTTCAGGGAAATAATGGGGTCGTTTATACTACGGTGTGTAAAAACAACATCACAGGAAGAAGAAAATCATTCCCCCGTTTTTCTCCTTTTGCTGGCAGCTGCTGAAATGGGTTGCGGATTGAACAAGTTAGAGAAACCTGATGACAAACGGCCTGGGAATATCTATTCGACGTTGAAGAGGCCCCAGGTGGAAACCAAGATAGACGTGTCCTATGAGTACCGCTTCCTGGAGTTCACCACCCTGACCGCCGGTGAGGACGGGGTTCAGCCCAACCCAGGGGTGGGGGGCTTGACAGGGCTTCGGCCCAATCAGCGCTGAAGGGGCTGCCCAGGACACGCTGGGGGGTGGGGGGCTGGAGGCGGGGGGGGGGGGCGTTGGGAGGTGAACTGCAAAGGGTGGGCCTGTTGAGAAGGGCCTGCGCTCAGAAATCCAGATTTTTAGGTGAAATCTTTCATTGTTTTGAAAGCTAGCAACTAATTTACATTGTAACAAATTAAAACCAGGTGTGAGACAAAGAGTACACTTGGGTGGGTTGCATTTGGCCCTGGGCCCGCTTGTTTACACACTGTTTCACGACAAGACGCGCGGAAGAGGACAGTCGCCATCTGTCCGCGTGGTCGTCTGCCCATCCACCCAGGTCTCCCTGCCCCTTGTCCGCTGGCCTCTTTCGAGACTGCTCGTCCAGCGGTCTTGGCCCTGCCTCACCCCGGTGTCCCAGTGGCCCCCGGGTGACTGGCGAGTGAGGGTCAGTGTTTTCATCCCGAGCATTTGCTGAGCACCGACTGTATACAGAGAGTTGAGGTGGTGCTGTGGGAAAAGCACGCGGCCCGTCCTGGTTTCCAAGACTCGTACACATGGAAAAACTCAGCAGGCTATAACTGTAAGTCAGAAACATGTAAACTATGTTTTCGGAAGAGGAAAAGAACATTCTTCCTTGTGGGAGACCCCTGGAAGCCGTAAGCCCAACCCAGGAGCTTCCTAACAGAGACATCTTAAGACTAACTTTCTCCCTGGGCTTCTGTGAATATGTTAATCTTCTAGTAAGAGAAGAGAATTCATGGGGAAAGCCCTCCGAGTCGTGGGTTTGAGCCCTGGCTCTGCCGTGGAGCAGCCGGGCCTGCAGTGTCCTCATCTGTGAAGTGGGCACACACAGACCAGCTTGCAGGGCAGCACTGAGAATCAGGAGAGGCGACACGTGTTCTGAAGCTCTTAGCACGTCCAGCTCCAGTTGGGTTGCTGGCATCACTACCCCAGCTCCCTCCTTCACCGCTTCTGCCCGACCACCTTCGTGCTGAAGCTCCAGATGCTTTCTGAGCCCCGAGAGGGATGGGCAGCTGGGCGTCTCTGCAGGGGTGGGCCTGGGCACCCCTCACGTCCCCCAAACTGAACCCGGCCTCTTCCTCAGCAGGCTGCTTCCTGCTGGCGCCGTTGATGAATATAATGTCACCGTTGTCCTAAACGGCCAGACTTGACACCTTAGTCATTGTGACCATGTCTCCCCCTCACCCACAATTTCCATTCTGTCACCCAGGCCTCTTAAAACTACTTCCAGAAATGCTAATGAGGTAGCTGATGTAACATGGACAAATCTGAACCTAGAAGCATTTGGAGTATTTCGTCATCCAGTATTTGCTCAATGAGTATTTGAGCGCTTTCAGTGTGCTGGGCCTCGTAGGATGGTCAAGGAGAAAACCAGAGCATGTGTAGGAGAAAAGATCCGAAGGAAGTATATAACAAGATGGTCGATATTGATTGTTAGGGTGCTGAGATGGTGGGGGAATTCTTTTTCTCTTTTTCATATTTTTGTGCATTGTGGTTACACTTCTTTTATTACTAAGAGGAGTGATTTGTGCCTTTTGCTTTTCTTAGTAATAATTTCCAGGAATATGTCCCGCCCCCTGCCCCCCACTGATTCATCGCTCATTCCCTGAGCTATTTCCCTGACCTTGTTTGTTTCTCTGCTTCCTTGTGCTCCAGTCACAGCACCTACATGGCTTGTTTGGATTGAATTACCTTTTGTTTTCCAATTATAAAGTGGATATATGTTCATCATAAAAAGTTAGGAGGGGCTTCCCTGGTGGTCCAGGGGTTAGGACTTCACCCTCCAATGCCGGGGGTGAGGGTTCCATCCCTGGTCAGGGAGCTAAGATCCCACATGCCTCGCAGCCAAAAAACCAAAACATAAAAAATAAAAAAAAAAGCAATATTGTAACAAATTCAATAAAGACTTAAAAAAAAAAGTTAGGAAAACACTGGAAAAATTCTAGCTGGTCTCCCTGCTTCTCTCCCCTTGTTCCCACCACCCCCAGATCACATCACTCCTCTGCTCAAAACCCTGCCATGACTCCCAGACCCTGAGACACCAGCTTCCCTCTGCCTCAATCTCCCACTGTCCTGCGTGTTCTGTCACTGCGGCCTCGCTGTTTCTCAAATCTCCCAGGCCTCCTCAGGGCCTTTGCACTGCCTGTTCCCTCTGCCTGGAAGTTTTCTCAGATATACCCTGGGTTCAAACCCTTAACCCCCTTCTCTGGGAAACCTCTCTGACTGCCTGTTTAAAATTTCACCTCCCCTGACACCCCATCCCTTTCCCCTCTTGATTCTCCTCGTAGCGTATGCTGCTGTCAACATGCTTTATATTTCGCTTGTTGTTATTCATTTCCTTGTTTGTTGTTTGCCTTCCTTCAGAAGGTGGAATCCCTTCTCATGAGAGCAGGATTGTGCTTATTTTATCCTTTGCTGTATTGTCGGTGCTTTAAAAAAAAGAAAAAAAAAGAACAGTGCCTGGCACATAATAGATAATCAATAATGTTTGTTGAATGAATCCTCAATGTATATTTTTGTATCCTGCTTTTTTGCATCTTAACATTGTACCATGAGGCACACACCTCGTGGTTCCATATGTTCTGAAACTATGATTTAATGGCCCCTATATGCTTGAATTACTCAGGGTGCTGTAATTTATTTAGGGTCCCCTTTTATTGTTTTATGTTTTGTTTTGTTTTTGCGGTACGCGGGCCTCTCACTGTTGTGGCCTCTCCCGTTGCGGAGCACAGGCTCTGGACGCACAGGCTCAGCGGCCATGGCTCACGGGCCCAGCCGCTCCGCGGCATGTGGGATCTTCCCGGACCGGGGCATGAACCCATGTCCCCTGCATCGGCAGGCGGACTCTCAACCACTGCGCCACCAGGGAAGCCCTTTCTGACACTTTTATTCCATGATATATTAAACTCATTTGTGTTTCCTTGAGGGCAGAGACCAAGCCTTTCCCATCTTTCTGTTCATCTTTCTTGTTTATGCTTTCTGGCCGAGAACAGCGTGTCCTAAATAGTTGGGTTCTAGTACACCTTCAAAGTCACTGTTACACCTGCTGATGCGGTTCTCTGGCAGCCTGTCAAGTTTCTTTTCCAGAAGTTCTAATGGGATCATTCATTATTGCTCTAGAGTGGAGCCAACCTTTGTTAAGAGCCTACTGTGTGCCAGGTCCCGTGATGGGGCATTAGATCCCTGATCTCATTTTTTTAAACTTTTCAACTTTGCCAAAGTATTATTTAAGCGTACCACACTGCACATCTTTAAAATGTTCAAACCCATGAAGCCGTCACCTCATCAAGATGTAGAACGTTTCCACTGCCCCCAAAGTGTCCTCATGCTCCTTTGGAGTCCCTCCTTTTTTCCAACCCTCTGTCCCCAGACAGCCAGTAATCTGCCTTCTATCACTGATTTTATTTTCTAGAATTTTCTATAAATGGAGTCATGGTGTGTCGTCATTTGGTCTGGCTTCTTCCACTCAGCTTACTTATTTTGAGATTCATGTATGTTGTTTGGTGCGTCAGTGGCTCATTCCTATTTCGTCGCTGAGTAATATTCTATTGAATGGATTTACCACAGTGTGTTTTTCCATTCACCTGCTGATGGACTTTGGGGTCATTTCCAGTTTGGGGCGATTACAAATCAAGTTGCTATGACCATTCGTCTTTTCGTGGTTTCTTATGTCATCTTATCGCCACAGTAACCCAGTGAGGTGTATGGGGACACTCGTTCCTTTTTTGCAGAAGAGGAAATGGACCCTCAGAGCGGTTAAGTAACCTTTCTAAAGATGCAGTGCTAGGAAGTGATTAGGGTGGAATTTGCATATGGATCTCTTGGGCATCTGAGCTCTTGTGCCTTGTAAACCGCAAGGTGCCAGAGAAATAGGCATTGACACCAGTCAGAACATTCTTGCTAGAAAACTTGTGTTCTAGTGTAGAGACACATAGGAGTACTCTTCTATAGGGTTTTGGCCATAGGGGATTTTTGAGAAGCACTTGACATGCTTATTTTTCATAGCGAAGGTGGTCATCTGACACGTTAATGAATTTCAGGTTGGGGAAAGGGTGTTGTCCACTTCCACCTGCTGGCCTAGGCAGGAAGGGGACCACGTGCCCTTTAAAACAATCGAGGTCAGAGCCAACATTGTTCTATCTGTCCCTTGCTTAGAGCTCGGTGCTTTTGTGGATGATACTGAGACACGCAGCCTCGCTTGTAGGGCTGGCGGAGGCAAAAAGCAGCGGGAGACTCACAAGTGAAGCATGTAAGCTGGCAAAAATCTCCATTCTGGGTGATTCGATTGGATCTTAAATTTTCAATTAACTCTGGTCGCCGAGGGATGAACCTGCCCTTTGATGGGTTTCATCGCAGACGGAGGCCCAAAAGCATCACAATTTCTGCAAAACGGTGCTTCATTATCCCTCTTCTGTGTGTGTTTTGCCAGCTTCTCTGTGCCAGGCCACTCAGAAGCTACCTGTGTCAGCTCTGTGAGAATCCACTGTGTTTATAACATGCTTGGTGTGGGGACAGTTGGCAGTCAGAGACCTGTAGGATGAAGTTAGTGCCCAGGGCGTGATCCTTGCTTGAACTGTCTAGCCCTGCACTGTCTAGTACAGAATTCACCAGCCACATGGTTACTGAAATATAATAATTGATTACCACTGAATAAAATGAAAAATTCAGTGCCTCTGTCACCCTGGCCACACTTCAAGCGCTCAGCACGCACATGTGGCTGGTGGCTACCATACTGGACATCGCAGATGGAGGACACGCCCACCATTGCAGAAGGGTCTGTCGGGCAGTGCTGTTCTAGTTGGTTTTCAAGGGAGGATAACTCTGTGGCAGGTCTGACTCTGTATCCCTAATGCACATTAATGTACCATGTTATTATGAAAGTTTGCCCTTGGGTTCATCACGGACTGTAGGATGACAGCTCATTGATTTCACAGATATTTATTGAATGTTGACCAGAGGCAGATGTGTGTCCTGAGCACATAAGAGTGAACCAGACAGGAGGTGCTCCCTTGTCTTAGTCAGCTGGGCTGCTGTAACAAAATGCTCCAGACTGGTGGGCTTAAACCACAGATTTTTATTTTCTCATGGATCTGGAGGCTGAAAGTCCAAGATCAGGGGGCCAGCAGGGTTGGGTTCTGGTGAGAGCTCTCTTCCTGGCTTGCAGACGGCCGCCTTCTTGCTGTGTCTTCACGTCTGAGAGAGACAGAGAGAGTCCCTTCTCATGTCTCATTTCTTATAAGGACATTAGTCTTATTGGAGTAGAGCTGCACCCTTATGACATCATTTAACCGTAGTTGCTTCCTTACTCTAAATACAGTCACATTGTGGGTTGGGGCTTCAGCAGTTGAATATTGAAGGGACAATTCAGTCCATAGCACTGGTCTAGCCCACTGGTCTACATGGCTTCGGCATCTTACAGATGAAGAACCAAGTGACTGTAGTACTTGAGGCTAGAGTGCTGGTGATAGAGGGGCTGTGGTGGAAGGTTCCCTTGTTGGAAGATGTGTATGTCAAGGAAGGTTTGAGATCCGCAGGTGGATTTGGAGTTAGCCAGGCAGGAGAATGAAGCTGGGAGCAGGTGATCTTTTCAGGCAAAGGGGACAACCTATGGGAGGGGCCAGAACGTGGAGACAGCATTGCATGTACGGGAAGCTGTAGGTGGTTCAGGTCGGTTGGAGTGTGGCTTTTCAGGGGCCAGGTGACTAAAGGTCTTAGGCCTTGGACTGAGGAGACTAGGCTCTCTCAAGAGCCCTGAAGGATTTTAAGGTGGGGCGAGGGTAGGTGACGTGATCAAATTTATGTTCTGGAAAGCTCGCTCTGGGTTTAGAGTGAAAAAGGATGGCAGGGATAAAACTGGGGGAGAGGAGAGCATTTGGAAACCATTGCAATCATCAGGCAAGGGGTGAAGGTGGCCTCAGCTGAAAGGGTGGCAGTAGGGACGAGGGAAGTGAGCGGGGTGGGGGGGGAGTCAAGAGAGATCAGGAGGTGATCCCAGGGACTGACTGGCAGGTGAGGGAGTGGGGAGTAGAGGAGGAGGTAGTTCACTGGGCACCTGGATGGCTGGCATGGGGGCCACACGGCTGGATGCTCTGATTCTGTTTTAAAGCAGTTTCTTTTTTAAAAAAATAAATTTATTTATTTATTTATTTTGGCTGTGTTGGGTCTTCAGTGCTGCTTGCGGGCTTTCTCTAGTTGTGGCAAGCTGGGGCTACTCTTCGTTGCGGTGCACGGGCTTCTCATTGCAGTGGCTTCTCTTGCTGCAGAGCATGGGCTCTAGGTGCGTGGGCTTCAGTAGTTGTGGCGCGCGAGCTCAGTAGTTGTGGCTCGCGTGCTGTAGAGAGCAGGCTCAGTAGTTGTGGCGCACGGGCTTAGTTGCTCCGCGGAATGTGGGATCTTCCTGGGCCAGGGCTCAAACCCATGTCCCCTGCATTGGCAGGCGGATTCTTAACCCCTGCGCCACCAGGGAAATCCAAAAAGCATTTTCAAATAATGATCTCACTCGATCATCCAGGTGGCCCTGAGAGCCAAAGCAAAAGCAATTTTTTTCTCTTTCTTTTTTCAGATGAGGAAATTTCCTTGATATGTAGTAGGTAGTAAGTGGGACCAGAATCCAGTGCTTGTACTGCCTTCACACAGCATTTTTCTTCTGCACGTGAAGGAGAGCTCAGGCCTCCCGAATGGCATAGCAGTATAAAAAATAACTTCATTGGGGTATAACTTATGTACCATAAAATACACCCATATGAAGTGTATGGCTTGATGAGTTTTGGTAAATGTAAACACCCGTGTAATCACCACCACATTCAAGATGTGGAACTTTTCCATCACCCTAGAAGATTCCCTGCCCCCAACACCCGCCCCAGACAACTGCTGATTTGCCTTCTGTCACTCTAGGTTCATCCTGCTTCTTCTCGAGTAACATAGCAATGTAGTCATACAGGGTATATACTTTTGTGTCTGACTTCTTTTTTTTTGCGGTACGCGGGCCTCTGACTGCTGTGGCCTCTCCCGTTGCGGAGCACAGGCTCCGGACGCGCAGGCTCAACGGCCATGGCTCACGGGCCCAGCCGCTCCGCGGCACGTGGGATCTTCCCGGACCGGGGCACGAACCCGTGTCCCCTGCATCGGCAGGCGGACTCTCAACCACTGCGCCACCAGGCAAGCCCTGTGTCTGACTTCTTTAACTCAGCATAATGCTTTTGGGATTCATCCATGCCATTGTATAGATCAAGAGCTCATTCCTTTGTGTTTCTGAGTAATATTCCACTGTCTGGATGTGCCACAATTTTTCAATCATTTTCCTGTTGAACACTTGGGCTGTTTCCAGTTTGGGGCTATTATCAGAAAAGGTGCTATGAACATTTGTAAACAAGTCTTGTGTGGACATATGTTTTCATTTCTATTGGGTAAATACGCAGGAGTGGAATTTCTGGGTTGTTGGGTAAGTGTATGTTTACCGTTATAAGAAACTGCCCAGCTGTTTTCCAAAGTGGTTGTGCTATTTTACATTTCCAGCGGCAGCAGATGAGGGTTGGGAGCATCATTATTTTACATGTGATCATTACAGCTGCTATTTATTAAGCACCTTGTGTTGTGTTAATCAATTTTAAACAAACTAAGGACAGTCTGATGAGGTGGGTGGTATGGAAGGATAATGGAGATCTTGAGTTCGGAGAGGTCACACAAGTGACTTGCCCTAGGCCACCAAGCTGCTGGGTGTGTGTAGCAAACTCCATCATCGAACTGAACAGTAGAGCGTTCACTTTAGGCTGTCTTGATTCCTGAATCGCCTGCAAGTTGTGGTGGGTTTCAACTAAATTGAAGGGCTTCAACATGAAAAAACTGAAAAGTACCTCATGATCCATCGCGTGTCTTCTTCAAGCTCGTCTTCTGTGTCTCCTCTTAAATTCTTGCTTGTGAAACATTCCCATGACACACATTAAAATATCTAGCACCAGTTCACACTGCCACATTTTTAAAATTCCCGTCTATGTGGTTTTCCTGTCTAAGAGGTCTTTGAGAGCGGACCTTTGGGATTTTTTTCTTCGCCATTATGCTGACCAGGCTCATACTTGGATTTTGGCTGCGAGCATTTTAGCCTTAAGCCCTGTATATAAATTTTGGGTGGTTATGAGAATAATACAGGGTGACATTAATTATTCAAAACATGTGTATTGTGCCATGAATCATTTAAAGGTCCAGGTTTTACTTCACTTCCAGTCTGGGTAGCCTTATCCCTAAACGCGACTGCAGAAGCAGCTGATAATCTTTGTCTCTTTAAGTTGTGCTTTTAATCTCTCTTCCCAACTGGGAGAAAGACTCCGCTAAAAAGATGGATCACAATTTAAGGTCTAAAAACCAACAGATTAAAGTGTTTTGGGGCTAAGAGCTTGGGTGCCTAATGGCTCATTATAAATCCTGTTACTGTTAGCCTGTCTGATTTCACGGGTCGTCAAGGGAGGTGATAAGCAAATTCTGAAATACCATCCAAAATAATGTTAACCTCCAGAGAAAGACTGTAGGCCCTTAGAACTAATCCTTTCCTTAAAGCGGTGGTTCTCCAACTTGATGGTGGGTCACAAGCACCTGAAGAGCTCTTTGAAACCCAGAATCCTAAGCTCCAGAATTTCTGATTCATTAGGTCTGGGGCAAAGCCTGGGAATGCATCTGTAGCAAGTTCCCAGGTGATGCTGATACTGCTGGTCTGGGGACCACACTGAGAACCTTCCAGAACCAGATGGACTGCAGATTTCTTTGATCTGAGTGGAGACGGCAGAGAGAAATGGTACTGGTGTGATTTTTAAGTATAAAATAAATTCAATAAATATACACGTACATAATGACCACTCATATTTTATTTCCTTGGAGTAGCTTGCAGTATGTTTAGAAGGACAGCCCATACTCCTAAAACAAAAATACTACCAGTTGGACACAATGATTCTCAAACTTTTTGCTTAAAAGATTCCCATGGCCAGGCTCCACCCCAGACCAGTGAAGTCCCTCTTGGGAAAGTGAGCCAGACCTCAGGGTTTTTTGAAACTTATAGGTGATGCCCTGTGCAGCTGTGGTGCACCCGTGGGCATTTGTGAAGGGCCAGGTGGTCAGTACAAGCCTGGGTACCCCAGCTGGTTACCCTCAGGTGGGTCACATGTACTGAGACTTTGTTTCCCTTCAGCCGTTGGAGCTGTTTGAATCTCCTGCAGGTCACTTCCAGTTCCCTGCAGCCTGGTTTCTTTCTCCAGAGCACTGAGAAGCATGTGACATGGTGTAGTTGGGAAGCCCAGGTACAAACAGTTGTTCTCAAACTGTAGCAACACCAGAATCACCTGGTGGGCTCATTACACCGGATTGCTGAGCCCCTACCTGTGGAATTTGTCATTTGGATGTCTAAGGTGGGGCTCAAGATTTTGCACTTCTAGCAGGTTCCCAGGTGATGCTGCTGTTTGCTGTTGCTCCTACAGGGGACCACACTGAAAACCAATGGGCTAGACCGTGGGCGATAGATTCCCACCCGCAGCCACAGTCATTCTCCTGAGCTGAGTACTCCACATCTCCGCTGTAACTGCATCCCAGCTGTCCCCTGTGGATACTCTGCCTCCCCAGGGTGCCCTAAAACCTTAAATGGTTGTCCGTCAGAAAAGCCAGTCTTTCTAAACTGGCTCCTTCTTCCCCGATCAGTCACCCTGGGAACCTACCCGCTGGTCCTGATGTGGGACCACACGGCCCTCCCTCTTGCCCTGTGTGAACCGCGTCCTATGTGGAGTGCTGCCCTCCCCCGCTAGAGCCCCGAGGCTAACTGGGGTCCTCTCTCTTCTTCAAGGTCCTAGAAAAGCTTCACCTCCTCCAGGCTCTCTTCCCCGAGAGCCCAGCCCTTGCGGGTTACCAGCCACTGTGGAGGGGGGCAGGAGGTGGATAGGTTTGGGGGTGAGAGGCTGTGTAGTTGGAAATGAGTGTTTGCAGGGAGGATGCTGGGCTCACCTGAAGGAAGAGTGAGAGGTGGGTTTAGGGAATGGTTTTGTGCTGGCTAACAGGTGTGCTCCCAGTGGTCTGGGGTCTGCAGACAGCCCCTTCTTGGCCCAGGGACCTTGACTACTGGGTGTCCGTATCCTTCCCTCTCGTCCAAGGGGGAGGTGTAGCCCACCTGGGGGACAGTCGGTATACTGTGGTTTGACCAGCCCATGCTGGGCATATTAGGGGCCTGTAACACCTCCAACATCTGGATAGGCCTTTGTTTTCATTTACACGGCTCATCACGTCTAGCTGGAAACACTGCACCTTAGAAGCAGGTCTGTAGGCTGCTCTTGGGCCCCAGTGCCTGCGTGGTACAGCCTCCTCCTTGGCGCTTTTCTGGAAGGCTTTGCCTTGATTAGGTCTCTACCACTTCTATTCCCTGCACCCCTTTTCTACTCCTCTGCTGCCCTTGCCTGTCTGACCAGGTCCCATAGAAATGACCTAGATCCTGGGCATATATCCAGAGAAAACTATAATTCGAAAAGATACTTGCACCCCTGTGTTCATTGCAGCACTATTCACGATAGCCAAGACATGGAAACACCCTAAATGTCCATTGACAGAGGAATGGATAAAGAAGATGTGGTACATATATACAATGGAATACTACTCAGCCATAAAAAAGAACGAAATAATGCCATTTGCAGCAACATGGATGGACCTAGAGATTATCATACTGAGGTGAAGTAAGTCAGACAGAGAAAGACAAATATCATATGATATCACTTGTATGTGGAATCTTAAAAAAAGACACAAATGAACTTATTTACAAATCAGAAAGAGACTCACAGATGTAGAAAACAAACTTATGGTTACCAAAGGGGAAAGAGCATGGGGGAGGGATAAATTGGTAATTTGGGATTAACATATACACACTATTATATATAAAATGAATAACCAATAAGGACCTACTTGTATAGCACAGGGAACTATACTCAATATTTTGTAATAACCAATAAGGGAAAAGAATCTGAAAAAGAATATATGTACATATATATAACTGAATCACTGTGCTGTATACCTGAAACTAACATGACATTGTAAATCAACTATACCTCAATAAAAAAAAAAAAGAAATGACTTAGAGTTGACAACCTAGAACGAGTGTTGATGGGCTGAGCTTGAGACTGTGAGGGATCAGGGCCAGGGCGTTGGGGAGGAGTGACACCTGGCTGCAGGTGCCTGCAGGTGTGCGTCCCCCTTTTCGGGGAGAAGCCCTTGGTAGGAAGCTCTGGAAAGGAAGGAAGTGGATTGGGGGATGGGTAGTTATTTGCATTACAGGAGGAGTCTTGGTTTAAAGTGGGTTTCACCATGGGGTTCCTTTAGTGGAGCCTCGAGTGCCCTGAAGTGTTTGTTTTGCCATCCGGAATGAGGTATTTATTACCGTACTAAATATGGTAACTGCAGCTTTAGAACATAACAAGTTCATCTATAACATTTGCAGCTCTTCAGCAGAATCAAACATAAAGTCATTGACGTTGATGGCACATTTCTGCAGGGAAAACAAACAAACAAACCTTGAAGCAAAATGTCAGAAGCCAGGAAGGAGGGGGAGGTGGATGGATAGAAGGAAGGCCCAAGGCAGCCCTGATGGTACAGCATAAAGCAGGGAGGGGTCCCCCGTCTGAGTTGGGGGGATGATTTTTTACACCCAAACATTAAGCTCATCCCTGAGGGAGGGTCCTCCTGCTGCAGCCCTTAATCTTAGTGGCAGAAAGGCTTTCTGCTTCTGTGCCCTCTCTTGGTTTGCTGAGGATGTCTGCTGATGACGAGGTGTGCCAGGCCCCTCGTATGATGATGATGATGATATTATTATTATTGGTAACAGTAATGACAGTAATGACAGCTAATGAGACACGCACCATGCTTGGTGTAAGTTAATCCTCAGGGGATCCTGATTTTCGAGATGAGGAAATGAGGCCCAGAGAGGTTACCCAACATGCCCACGGTCACACAGCAAATATGTGATGGGGCTAGAATCAGAACTCAGACTTTCCTTCTTCAAATCCTTTGCTCTTAAGCGGTGTTGGCTGTACCACAGGCCTCTCCGGTACAGCTTTGAGGCTCCGTAGGCTCTGATCTGTCATTCAAAGACCCCAGCTGCCATGGCCCTTCCTTTGACTGAGCCCTGCTCCAGGGAGAACTTACGCATATGGTTTGGTGACTCATAGCTGGTGGGGATGAAAATAGCAACTGAGGGTGATGCTGTATTAGTTGCTGTACAGACAGGTTAGTCGACCTCGGCTCAAGTAACGCAGCTCTGGAGGTGACTTTCAGTCCTGTGTATAAACGGGGAGACTCAGTCACAGGGCGGTCCTGTGCCAGAATGTTGGTCTCCCTGCTGCCCGGGGCCCTCAGGATCTGGGGGTCAGAAACCACGTTAAGATCACGCTGCCCGTAACCTATTAGAATCACCACTGTTCTCATTTGCCACGATCGCGAACGCGGGGTAATAACCCGCTGGAGTGGAGCGTTGCCTTCCATTTGTTGCTGGGTTTAAAATCGGGCTGTTTGACCTCTGGCTTAGGTTTGGAGGCCAAATGGCTGTGGATGGCTGCCATGCAGTCCTGGTTTTGTCAGTGTGCCGGGCTCAGAGCTTCTCCTGTGCTGAATATAGGCGCCTCCTTTGCTGAAAATAGTATGGGCCGTAGGTAGGGGAACATTTTTCTTTCCTAGAAAATCGCTGCCTGTGCCTCTAGGCTGCACTGACTTCTGTGAAACCGTCTGTTCCTTCCGATGTAATTTCCAGACTATTAGATTAAACAGTTTCTCCTGCCCCACGTTCAGCTTCTGTTTCCTTTTGCTGTTCATTAATAAATTGTGTGGTGGAGTTTTCATGGACAGGGTGTGTGTATGTTTATTTAATTTCAGTTTGGGCAGTAGCGGTTGTTGGGCCCTGTGAATTTATTTAGTTTCCTGCCCGTGTTTCATTTTTGTTTTTAGTTTCTGTAATTGCTAAGAGTTGGTTGCTTTTTTTCGTTTGTTTCTGAGACTCATGAAAGGAAGTCAGCTGCACGAGTTAGGGGTTGAGGTTCTGGTTGGGAGGTGCGCTAAAAACAGACCCTTCTGTTTTTAAACAGGAGATACAAGGAGTGGTAAGGAAATCGGTTCCCATTAAACATGTCTTATCGCAGATAAGTACACTTTTACAGAGTCTGCGGGGGTTTTTTAAAGATAAATGAGATAATATGTGTGACATGACTTTAAGCTTTCCTGAGCATAACTACCAAATTCGTCTTCCGTATTGTTGCTTTTGAGAACGCAGCCAAGTCTGCTATTAGTATTTATGTTATTGTTAAATATTCACTAATGGAGGTAATAAGATTAGATTTAAGAGGAAGGAAGGCATTCTTTGCATTCCTTCCTGAATGTAAAAACTCTTCGTGCTCTTTTCCCAGCGACTCCAAATCCAGACCAAGAAACAACACTCAGTCTTGTGTGAAAATGGGCTCAGGGGTGTGTGTGTACGTGCGCAAGCAGTAAATTTCAGCCACTCAAGCCTTCCTTCAGTAAAATGAAATTCCTTGGTGATGACTGTTATCTGTCAAAGCAAAACCAAATTCTTTTTCTATAGGGATTCAGAAAAGCAGCGCTGTGGTCGTGGTCATAATTTTTATCTAATCTGGTTTAAACAGAACAGAAAACAAGTTAATGTTCTATGCACCCTACTAATTATGGTTATTAGTGATATGGCTTCAAAGAAATTTTATAAAGAGGCTGTAGCCAATGTTTGGACTAGCTTTCACTGATGCTTCAGAAGAAAGGAGGCCTGTCGAATTTTTTCTATGAAATATTTTCAAATAGTGTAAAAAGGTAGGTGATTCCGCCTTCAGGTTGCTTGTCACTGTCATTAATTCTAGAGAGTCTTTTCCTCAGTTCTGCGTTTCAGACGTGCCTTAAGCTGTTCCTTGTTTACGGGTCGGATCTCCTGATAAATAGACGTGAGCCCAGCAGTTGGTACTTGCTGGAGTCATCAGCAGCTGAGATTTTTCCCCATTTTGTTGCCTAAACATGCTTGTCAGGTGCATATATATGATTCATTAGGAGGAGGATACATTCATTTGAACAGCCTTATTGGGCCCTCTTAAAAGAGGAAGGGGATGATTTCAGTTGGGCATCTTGGGTGTAAATTCAGAGTTGCTTGGTAAGCATGAACACAATACGACACCATATGGAGCGTGTGTTCCTGTTGGTGCAGGATCGGTAATATATTCCTAAGGGATCTGGCATGCTTGATGGGTGGACTTTCTTTAATGCAGAAAGCAGTCCCTTCTGACAGAGTTATGCAACGACATCAATTCATTGGATATTTATTGACTACCTAGCTGCTCCTTCTCCAGCTCCAGGCTGGGCATGCAACGGTGAGCAAGGTGGCGAGACCTCTCAACGTAGGAACCAGTGTCTAAATCATCCCCATCCAATGCTATGTCATTCATGTCCTCGCCCAGTGTCTGCTTTCCCTTATCTGGAAACCAGTCCAGCGTGGCCGTAGCCTTAACAGTGTCTGTGTGTTATCTTGGAAAAGCATTTTCCTTGACTCACCAGGATTTATCTTTGACCTGGCAGGCCCTGCATGGCTGGAGCTTCGTCTGCTGTTTGGTGGGCGCAGGAAAGCCCTGGACGTCTTAGACCGGGTCTGATCCCTGGGCCCACCAACCTGAAGCTTGGAAAACCCCTGGGTTAGTGCCTCAATCAGACCAGCTTCCCAGGGCGGAGGGTCTCGTCTGGGCAGCTTGTGCCTTCAGGCTGAGCTTTGGGAGACTGAACAGGTGCATCCAGGATGCCCTGGGTGTTTGCACCAGGCTTTCAGTCCGTGATGCTTTCTTGGTAAGAAATGGTATGTTGGTCTAGAGTGAGATGAACCTTGTGAAAGAAGAATTACTGCTGCTTCTTCCAATAGCCTGGGCTGAGATAATGCCGGAAACATGACTAGGCGCAGGGGGAAGGGCACCGAGGGTTTTCTGGATGGCCTTTGCTTTATCCCCCAGACGGGTGGCCCAACTCTCCTTGTCTAACCACTGTTTCTTGCCCATCTGGAGACTGTAAATTCGAACAAAACTTATTCTTCTTTCTACCCGGTGGTTTCTCACTGTGGACTTCACATAAATGGATTAGACCAAAATAGCTAAAATCTAAGACATCTTTTCTCGTAATACCCTTTATTTTCTTTGCTGTAAATGAGAAGCCAGAGGTGGCTTAAAAGGCAGGTGATGGGGGCTAGTGCCCCAGAGAGGTGAGCCAAACATGGTTGTGTTCTTGAACAGGGCAGAATCTTAGAGTCCTGGACAGAGCTTGGAGCTGGGAGACAAGTTAATGGAGGTAAAAACAGCTTTAAACTCAACTTTTCTGATTACTGGTTGTGTGATGTTGGGCAGCATGGTAGGTACCCTCCAAGGTGGCCCCCAGTGACCCCTGCCTCCTGGCGTTCATGCCCTTGTATAACCCCCGCCCCTTGGGTGTGGGAGGACCGAGTGACTTGCTTCTAGTGGAAGTGATGGGCTGGTACTTCCGAGATTAGGTTATAACAAGATGGTGGCTTGCACCTTGATTCCTCTTGTTCCCTTGCCCACTCCTTCTGAGGAAGCCAGCTGCCATGTTGTAGGCTGCCCAGTGCAGAGGCCTATGTGGCAGGGGACATAGGGAGGCCTCCTGCTAACAGCCAGTGAGGAACCTTGTCCAGCAGCCCTGGAGGACCTGAGTCCCACCAACACCCGTGTACATGAGCTTGGGGGTTGGTCCCCCAACAGACCTCGAGGTCCCTTCCGCCTGAGCTGATGCCCTCATGCCACCTCATGAGAGTCCTTGAGCCAGAGGCACCCAGCTAAGCTGCACCTGGATTCCTGACTCGCAGAAACTGAGGTGATAAATGTCTGTTGTTTTAGGCTGCTATGTTTTGGGGTAATTTGCTGCACGTCATTAAATACAGTTAAGTCCCCTACATACGAACGAGTTCCGTTCCGAGAGCGTGTTCGTTAAGTACAACAAAGTTAGCCTAGGTACCCAGCTAACACAATTGGCTATATAGCACTGTACTGTAATAGGTTTATAATACTTTTCACACAAATAATACATAAAAAAATAAGACATTTTTAATCTTACAGTGTGGTACCTTGAAAAGTACAGTGTACAGTACGACAGCTGGCACACAGGGGCTGGCATCGAGCGAACAGGCAAGAAGAGTTGCTGGTTGGAGGAGGTGGGAAATGGTAGAGCTGAAGGATCGTCAGCAATAGGGGACGGAGGGCAAGCTGCAGTGTCACTCATGCCTGACGTTGATGGTACAGGTTCTGGTTCCTTGCTGGATTCAATTCTATCCACCCTCTTGAAAAAACGATCCAGTGATGTCTGGGTAGGAGCTCTTTTTTTCTCGTCGTAGATGACACGGTAGCACTGGATTGCATTCTGAGCAGCTGCTGCAACCTTTGTGTACCGTTCTACGTTCGGATCCTGTGCCTCAAAAACTAACAGCGCTGCCTCAGATAAAGAAAATCCCCTGCCAGTTCCTGTGTCGTGAATCCCTTCGGTTCTTCAGTTACTTCTCCTTCCTCTTGTCTCTCTTCGTCCTTTCTCTGGGCCCCCAATTCCATCAGGTCTTCATTAGTAAGCTCCTCGTGTGGCACAGCAAGGAGTTCAATGAAGCCGTGCTCTTGCAGATCTAGCTCCAGCTTCTCGCCGAGGGTCACTACGTTGCTGGAGACCTCTTTGGACTCCTCATTCACCTTCTCACATCAAATCTCAAAAAATCGTGAACAAACTGCGGGCCATGGTTCTTCCAAACCCCATTCACGGTGACGGCTGTAACCTCACGCCAAGCAAAGTCTGTGTTTTTTTATGATCTTGTTCATGTTCTATTCCTGCCAAAATTGTCGCAAGGCTGTTACTGATTCGTTACTCGCCTTTACTGCCTGATGAAAAGTGTGATGTAAATAATATTTCCTGAAAGTCGCTGTAACTCCCTGGTCCATAGGAGGGATGAGCAACATAGTACCTGGTGGCAGATGCACGACTTTGACGTTGGGATGAAAGTTGTCCATGATTGGGGGGTGGCCTACAGCACTGTAGAGCAGCAAAAGAATGTTGAATGGGACGTCCTTCTCCAAGCAATATTTCTCCACCTCCGGGATAAAGTGGTGGAAAAACCAGTCCTGGAAATGGCCTTTGTAACCCAGGCTTTTCGGTTACTCTTCCACAAAACAGGAAGAAAGCCCTTGGCTGTGTTTTTAAGGGCTCTTGGCTTCAGCTTCATATCGCCGGAAGCATTGCCACCAAACAACAGAGTTAGCCTGTCCTTTGCTGCTTTATAGCCTGGTGAGCTTATGTTCGCATCTTTGAAAGCGTGCAACTTGAAGGTTCGTATGTAGGGGACTTACTGTAAACTAACACAGGAAGTTTATGTTAAATGTCTTGCTACTGTATGAGAGGCAGCCTTGTGAGTGGTTGAGAGCACAGACTCTCGAGCCAGACTTCAAATTCTGGTTCTGCCACTGATGAGCTGTGTGACTTTGGGAAAGTCACTTAACCCCTCTGTTACGGTTTCCTCATCGGAAAAGGGAAATGTCGTTTTTGCCTTCTAGCCTCTGTATTCTAGGAAGACTAGCTTGACGCGGGTGGATGAGTTTTAACTGACACAGTCCACACTTTCTGCCACAATGAGTAGAAAGAAGGGACCACGTTAATAGCTTTTGCGACTCTCTCAAGCCTCTTGGGTGGCTCCCATTGGGCTGAGGGCAGTTTTCCAGAGGAAGGGGCAGCTAACACACAGCACTGGGGGATGGGTGCACGGGTTCCTTAAATAATGACCATCAGGACTTCCCTGGTGGTCCATCGGTTAAGACTCCGCACTCCCAGGGCAGTGGGCTCGGGTTCAATCCCTGGCCAGAGAGCTAGATCCCACCTGCCACAACTAAGAGCCTGGTGCAGCCAAGTAAATAAATAAATATTAAAAAAAATAAGGCCATCAACAGGAGTAATGCCCTACAGTGAGTGACCTGCTAGGCCGGAAGCAAAGGACCACTGTTCATTTTTCCATCCTTGTCTTTTCTTTGATGCCATGAGCTGTGTCCATAGCATCTCTAATTTCATGCTGTAGGACTTGTTGAGCAGAGTGCATCTTTTTCTCGCTTTTTTCTTTGTTTCTTTCTCTTTTCCTTCCTTCCCTCCTTCCTTCATCCCTACCCTAAAAATAAGCATCAATTTTTTGTCTAGGGAAAGAAAAATATATATGTAAATGAGACTAGCTCTCCTCAGTTTTTGAGTTTCTCATGTCTTCTTTTTTTTTTAAATAAATTTATTTGTTTATTTTATTTTTGGCTGTGTTGGGTCTTCGTTGCTGCGCGCAGGCTTTCTCTAGTTGTGGCGAGCGGGGGCTACTCTTCGTTGCAGTGCGGGGGCTTCCCACTGTGGTGGTCTCTCCCGTTGTGAAGCACGTGCTCTAGGCGTACGGGCCTCAGTAGCTGTGGCTCGTGGGCTCCAGAGCGCAGGCTCAGCAGTTGTGGCGCACGGGTTTAGTTGCTCCGCGGCATGTGGGATCCTCCCGGACCAGGGCTGGAACCCCTGTCCCCTGCATTGGCAGGCGGACTCTCAACCACTGCGCCACCAGGGAAGGCCCTCTCATGTTTTCTTGCTGTTTTCACTTTCTCTGCTCTCTAGCAGGAAAATAAAATTGCATTCGATTGACATGCTGTCCTGCTGGGAACCCAAGATCTATTACACCATTTCTGTGTCCTCCTGGTTGTGATGAAACGGTGGGAAATCTCTGGCAACCTTAGTCGAGGTAGGCTCTGGCGGTTCATCCAGTATCAGGAAGGACTATAATTTACTCATTATTTTCCCCATTAAAGAAACACTGCTTCAAAGAGTTGAAGCAGCTGATGCCTTGGGAAGATGAGTGTGCTTTAATGGAGATGCCATTAATAATTTTCTTTTATAATGTAATAGTTGCCATTTTTGTGACCAGAAATTTGTTTCAACCCCTGCTTTATGGATGAAAAGTAGGATCAATTAATATTGAGTGATGACAGCCTTCCTGCAGAGAGAAAATGGGAAATCTTGGTGTCGTCATCCGCCTTGTGACTAAGAAATAGCTTTTCTTAATTGTACGGAACAGAGAAACCCAGGGGGATGTAATTCATTTCTCTCTGGCTTGCGATGTAAATTGAAAGTAAGGAAAAATAACCACCCGCCGGAGTGGGGATGTGAACTCAGCCACTGAACAAGGTCCAACTTGTAGGGTTCGGCGGAGCAAAGAGGACAGCTTCCCCCGTGATGGACCATCTCCATCCACAGCTCCCGTACCGCTGATGGTGTTCTGGAGATTTCTGCCTGGGGGGCTGGCTCCCACATCTTCTTAGGGCTAATTCCTTCCCTCATCCAACTCTCTGCTAAATGCCACCTTCTCCGAGGGACCTTCTCTTACTGTCCTGCCTAAAACGGCCCTTCCCCTTGCCCCATTCACTTTCACCTGCTCCACCACCTGCTTTATCTCCTTTGAGGAACTTGTCACCATCTGAAGTCATACTCTTGTATTGTTTGTTGTTATTTATGGGGTCCCCCAACCCTAATGTAGGCTCCCCGAGCGGCATGGCATTGCCTTGTTCATTGCTAGGCCTCGGAGCTTTCCTGCTGAGGGCACTTGTTGAATGACTGAATGACTGAATGACCGATTAATGTAAAAATTCCAGGAATGCAGAATAATTTTAAAACTCTTGACTGTGCACAGCAGCCTTCCTTAAAGGTGTATCATCTCCAGGAAGGTAACACAGTCTGAGCTGATCCTGTGAATGTGGTTTGGTGCCAATTATTCTTGTATATCTCTGCCAATAGCCGGAAGTCCCAGAATGTAACCATGCCACTGACATCATTCCCAAGACCTTCTGGGATGTGTTCTCAGAGGAACCTGTACATCTTCGTGGCAGTGATCACAGTTCCTTATTTGTTCAATGGCTTCTCCTTGCTGGGTTTTAAGCGCCTGGAGGATCGGGGCCATTTCCACCTCATTAACTGCTCTGTCTTCAGCACCACCACTGAGCTCCCTGAGGCTGCCTCGGGAAGTAGTGAGAGACGACGGGAGGGGTTGGAACCAGCTGCCGCTTCCAGGTGAAGTGGTGCAAACTGAAGAGGGAGGTCCCTTCTCCCCTCGCCTGCCGTCCAGGCTCCATCTAGAGCTTGCACTGGCGACTGACCCTGATAGGAAGTCGGCCGGCAAAGGAGAAATGCTGTTTGCAGACTTCTAGTTCACAGCAAAGATCGGGGTCTAGAAGGGGGATTTGGACCTGAGAGATAGCAACGAAATGACCAGCACGGTCCACCCGTTCTCATTCTCGGCATCCATGCACCCTTCTGCACATTTTTAACTCCACGTAATGACGAAACAACTCTGTTTCTATGTAACGAGATGCCACGGCTCTTCACACAAGTGATCTCCCTGTTTCATCATAAAGAGGAGACACAAAGCCCCAGGGGCACAGTGTCCTTCTCTGGGTGATGGGAATTATTTTTCTCGTGCGGTCTGCAGGGTACGGAATGTCAGCATTGCTGACATTCAGCATTGCTCAGATATGGATACCGTGACTGTGGGGACTTGGCTTTTGCCCTCAGCCAACACCTCACCTGGCTGGGGTGCATTGCCTGGTGGAATGATCTAGAAATCGAAATCCTAACTGGTTCCCCCCTCCCCCCTCCCCCCCCCCCCAGTTGCTTTAGTTTTCCATTAATATTTACTCTCGGACATGAAAGTACCAAGAGAAACTCCAGAGACTTCCCTGGGTTCCATTTTTGGGCAACGTCCAATTTCCCCTTGGAAATCGGGATCACTCACCCCAGTCGGTGCAGTAACTATCTTCTTAGGCTCTGGGTTCTGTGGCATTGGTCATCCAAAATGGCCTAGGGACGGTCTTAACTTCCAGCTCAGTGAAACCATTGCTGTGTTGTCTGGTCAGCTTTCCGTTGGGAACCAAGACCTCCAAACCAGCAGATCCAAAGTTGTGGGACCAGGAAGCAAAAGTCCTACATCCATTAGGTTTTCTTTTCTTTAAGATTTTTTGTTTTTTGATGTGGACCATTTTTTTTAAAGTCTCTGTTGACTTTGTTACAATATTGCTTCTGTTTTATGTTTTGCTTTTTTTGGCAGCGATGCATGTGGGATCTCCCTGACCAGGGATCGAACCCGAACCCCCTGCATTGGAAGGCGAAGTCTCAACCACTGGGCCGCCAGGGAAGTCCCCATCTATTAGGTTTAAGAGGAGATGAGGCATCCCTACTCCCAGCCTTGATTGCTGGAAGTAGAACTGATTCAATTTATATTCCTCATCCTGCAGGAGTGAATTCCAACTTGTCTGGATGTCTCCCACCTGGCTCCACAGGGGATGTTGGACCAATACGTGGTTGTTGTTTTTTAACGATGCACAGCATTTTGCATACACAGTGGTGGCTGAGGCTCTTTGGATAACACTGCATCGCATGGTGAATCAGTGGTTTAAAAATTGCATTGGATGGAAGCCTATTTTTTTTCCTCACTTCTCCTTGAGTGCTTTAAAGTGGCCATCAGACGCCTATAGATGTCCAGTCCAGCATCACTCATCACTGCAGGGTTGGCTGCCTTCCTGGGGGTGTGCTGGCATCTTTCTCATGGCCCCAGGATCAGCCTGTGTTTATCTTGGAGGAAGGGGGCAAGTAGCAGCAGCATTAACTAATTAATCAGACACTGTTTATCAGTCCGTCACCCTGCACGTTGGGGAATAGCGCTGGTGGAGTGATTAAAAGCGTGGGCTTTGGTGGAGCACAGATCTGAGCCTGAGGCTGCAGACCTAGTGGGAGAGCCGGCTCTCTCATTCGCCCTGTGCCCGGAGTGGGTTCCTTAAGCCCCTCAGGGTCTTACTTTCTTATCTGTAAAATGGTGATATATTCCCCGGGGCTGTTAGAATTGGTTAGAGTCATCAGATACAGCACTGGGTAGCCCCATAGATAAGGCTCAGGAAATGACAGCCATTTTTTATCACATCAGTGCAAAGAAGAGTCCATTAAGAATAGTGTCCAGGAGAACCTGACAGGATTTACTGCCCAAGACGGGAAGGATAAAATGATTTTTGGGGGCCTTCCTTCCCTTACCTGCAAAATGAGGTTGTCCTTGTTGATCCACCTTTAGGATGATGGCAGGTGGTGGTTCACCACCTTGGGTGGGAAACTGCAAGACAAAACAGCTTGGATGTGGTGTAGCCCAGGCCACGAGGACCACAGGCTTCCGAAGAGAAGCTCCCCCTCTGAGGTAGGAGCCTCTGGGTGGGAGAAACTGGTGACGTTTGATATTAGTAGAGTGCTTGCAGGAATACAGAGTGCCTCTGTGGACCTTATCTTATTTAGTTGTTTGATAATTAGCAGCTGGGTTTATTAATAGGCGTGATAAGCAGATGATCAATTTTTAGAAATCTGGTGCCTTGCAACACCCCACGTTGACCCAGTGTCATGGCATCTTGCCCAGTTTGGGGAGCTGAGGCCTTTTACTCTGGCCAGTGGTGTTGAACTAGCTCTGCTGAAGGAACAGACCGGGGGATTGCATCTGAAGTTATAACGTGTGTGCGTGTGTGTGTGCATGTGTGCACACAGGTGATGGGAAATGGGTGTTATCGACGAGGACATTCATGGCCAACAGTGATTTCCCGGGAATATTTAGGACGGAGAGCAGCCTCCGAGGTCACCCCGCCCAAGGGTGACCCTGTGCAGATAAGGAAACTGAGGCTGTTGGTGGAGAGAGCTCGCCCAGGGCCAGTCAAGCTGGTGGCGCCAGGTTTCTTGGCAACTCCTAGTCTCACCATGGCCCACGTTGGCCGCATTCCTCAGCTTTCGGTCACTGAACATTGTGTTCATTACTTTGGCTTCAGATGGCCCCTCCCGTGTAATTAGGAGAGCAGACCATGGGCCTGCGAAGGTCATCATGTGTTGGGACAAAGCCCACCTCTGATTCAGACAGGAAGTCACATTCACCTGGAGTTGGACACGACACAATTTGCCTCTGCCTTGCCGAGCTTCCTCACCGAGTCGGGCCGGGTGTCCTTGCAATTCCAGAACGTTCCAGCCGAGTCTCATCCATGCCTCCTGCCATACCCTTGTCAGAAATTCCTGGAACCCTTTGGGCTTCTCCAAGTTCTCCCTCTCCTTTCTGGCCTCAGTTGTTTTGGGTCTTGTTCTGAGAGCTTTGTAAGGATCTAATTTCTTCTCACAAAATGAGGACGGCATGCAGGCTCCTGGCTCTGGGCTGTTACCGCCCGTGTAGATGCTGCCCGCTGCTTCCATATAGTCAGTGTGTCATGAATTCTTGGGTTTCATCTCACAGGGAGGCGGAGGGCTATGTGGGGAAGGGTGTCGCCTCTCTCCTTGGCTCCCTGTTCCAACACCTGTTTGGTTTTTTCTAAAAGGCAAAATCCCAAGTTTCATAAAGAATTATAACACTCCTCATGTGAGGCAAAAAAAAAAAAAGTGACTTTCCTTCCTCAACTCCTAGACAGTTGTTTTTTTACAGCTTAAACTTCATCGTGCTGTGTCAGCTGTTGGGAAAATGGGAAGGAAAAGAAAAGAAAAACAGTGAGTGCAAGAACCATAAGCACGGGGTGCTCGTTCTTCCCACACCAGAGTCTGCAATGAGATCCTTGAAAAAGATGTTGTCGGTGATCATGTGTGAGGCGAATTCTGAGGCTCCGTGTGGGCGCTGATGGAAATAATTGAAAAAAAGGGCACTTATGAACTACTATATATAAAATAGATAAGCAATAAGGTCCTACTGTATGGCACAGGGAACTCCACACAATATCCTGTAGTAAGCCGTAATGGAAAAGAATATGAAAAAGAATATATATATATGTATAACTGAATCACTTTGCTGTATAGCAGAAACTAACACAACATTGTAAATCAACTATACTTCAATAAAAAAATTTTTTAAATTTAAAGAGGGCTTCCCTGGTGGAGCAGTGGTGAAGAGTCTGCCTGCCAATGCAGGGGATGCGGGTTCAAGCCCTGGTCCGGGGGATCCCACATGCCGCAGAGCAACTAAGCCCTTGGGCCACAACTGCTGAGCCTGTGCTCTAGAGCCCGCAAGCCACAGCTACTGAAGCCCGTGCTCCTAGAACCCACGTGCTGCAATAAGAGAAGCCACCACAATGAGAAGCCCATGCACCACAACGAAGAGTAGCCCCCGCTCGCCGCAACTAGAGAAAGTCCGCGTGCAACAACAAAGACCCAATGCAGCCAAAAATAAATGAATTAAATAAATAAATTAAAAAAAATTTAAAGAAACAAATTTTTAAAGGCATTCATGTAAATTTCCTAGGCTCACATCTTAAGACCTTTCAAATTCAAAGGAAGAAAATGTTTAAAAGTCAAATATTCTACTTTTTAGATATAATTTTTGGATTGAATTTGTGACATGGCAGAGTTGTGCTTTTTATGTGTTTTGCACATTTTAGAATTCTGAAGGAACTTGGAATAACCAATTTACTGTGCATTTGTGCCTGTCTGAAGAACTTTTATGAAGAAGTGATTTAAAATGGAAGCATGGATCCAGGTCTACTCCCAGGTCTGTAATCTGCTCCTGGGCAATGCTGGTCAAGGCACCTCCCTTCTCTTACCTCCTATTTATTGAGCACTTGACTCTGTGCCACGTAAGTCCCTGAATGTGAATTATCACACTAATCCTGTGAGGCAGGTACTCTTATGATCAACAGTTTCCACTCAAAAGAAATGATACAAATGAATTTATTTACAAAACAGAAACAGACTCACAGACTTACAGAACTAAGTTATGGTTACCAGCGGGGAAGGCTCGGAGGAAGGGATAGTTAGGGAGTTTGGGATCGACATGTACCCACTGCTGTATTTAAAATGGATAACCGAGAAGGACCTACTGTATAGCACAGGGGACTCTGCTCAATATTGTGTAACAACCTAAATGGGAAAATGCACAGCGGAATCACTTTGCTGTACATCTGAAACTATCACAACACTGATAATCAACTATACTCCAATGTAAAATAAAAAGTTAAAACAAAACAAAAAAAACATTTTCCAGTTGGAAAGTGAGGTGCAAAGAGGCTACGTAAGCCGTGCAAGGAGACACAGCTTTTATGTCATGAGGCTGACATTTGAGCCCAGGCTGTATGACTTCTGAGCCGACAATGGTAAACCACTGCACACTGTCCCCGCCTTCTGCATAAAATAGGCTACGTATGACACGTGGCTCACTTTTGCCTTTTAAAAGGATTTGTGGTGGTATACGGGCATTACAGGCTTTGATTTATAACACATTATTATTTGTCTTTGTGATTTATTTAAAAACAGAGTTTTGATCATAAATGCAGTCCTTGAGTATAACTTGTTCCTTGGAGAAAGGCTGTGCGTATGAAAATGGTTTGCTTTAATGTATGGTTTCTGGGAACAGATGTGAAAATTGGGGGCCACCTGAATTCGTAATGTTAGGTGTAGCATATGCGAAACTTTTCAGAGCTCTTTTTCTTGCCTGACTTTACTGTCAGCTGTGACGTAGGTTCAGCAAATATTGAGTGTATTTACAAAGCTGCTTTAAAATTCTTGTCTAACTTCCAGGTCAGTATGGGATCAGTTTTCATTGATTGTCTTCTTTCTTGAGCATGAGGCGCATACTCAATTGATTTTGAAATAACTGTGGATTGTATCCTGGACATTGTAACTGTTATGTCATGGAGACTCTAGATGCTGTTATATTCGTCTGATGAGTATTGATTTTTCTGTTTGTTTGTTTTAGCAGGCAGTTTACTTGATTGGACTTCAACTGTGAACTCTGTTTCTTGGGTGGTGGCTTCAAGTCTCAGTTTGTTCTTTCAGCCTTAATTGGGCTGGTTGGAGAGTACCTGATATGTGCGTGGTCCAGGGGTCAGCCAGAGACATGGACACAGTTTATGCTCAGAATTTGAGACTTCCTCTGTTTGGCTCTCTCTTTTCTGGCATTCCCCCTTCATATTCCAGCAGCAGAAGTACCCCTGGATTCTGTCTTCTGTTTCTCCGAGCCAGTAAGACTGTGGGTTCCTGAGTTTTAGTTGCCCCTGTGGTATAGACCAGGACTTGACCTTGGGCTAAGAGCCGTAAGTAACAAAAACTTGGTGCACTACCTTTCTTCCAAATACCGACTCCCCTTCAGTACCTACCTGCCTTAGCTCACTCTCCAGTGCCCTCAGATGGGGTTTTTTGGTTTGGGGGTTTTATCCAGTGCTTTTGGTTGTCATCTGCAGGAGAGTCAATCTGATAGGAGCTTCCTCAGTCAAACAGAAGAGGAGCTGGAAGGTCAAATGTCAACATCCCCATTTTAATTGGATATTTTTTTTCTTTTTCGTGGTACGCGGGCCTCCCACTGTTGTGGCCTCTCCCACTGCGGAGCGCAGGCTCTGGACGCGCAGGCTCAGTGGCCATGGCTCACGGGCCCAGCCGCTCCACGGCATGTGGGATCTTCCCGGACCGGGGCACGATCCCGTGTCCCCTGCATCGGCAGGCGGACTCTCAACCACTGCGCCACCGGGGAAGCCCAACATCCCCATTTTAAGATGGACAGATGAAAGCACTGAGGGGTTCCATCTCCAAGCTTGTTAATAAGGACTGAATACAATTTCTTGGGTCTGTAGCCTGGTCGTCTTTCTTCTCTTCTGTCACCTCCCATCTACTTCTCTCCTCATGAGGATTGGCTTAGCAGTTGTCCACTGAAGTTTCCTACTTCAGTGCCATTGGAAAGGTACCAGAGGCCCTCCTGTTGATTCTGATAAACCGATCATTCGTGGAGGGCAGGCACTGTGGTGTGGGGTGGACAAGGTGTGTTTTAGGGTCTCTGATGGATCCAGGTTCATATTTCACTCTGCTGCTTGCTAGCCCCATGATCTCGAGCAGGTTAGCTCACCTCTCTGAGCGCACAGCAACATGGGGTCACTGTCAGGGGGAAATGAGATGCCGTATCTGGAGGGCCTGGTACAGAGTAGACCTTCAGGAAATGTCTCTGTGTTGACAGAAAGAGTCCTTGGGCTGTATTTTCTGTGATTCATCGTCCCTTCTCCCCATGGGGCTGGCCTTGACTCTGCAGTCCACGCATTGGTGATGTGAGAGGGGGGAAGAAGGAAAAGCTTCATGTTCAAGGTGAGCAAGCACCTGCCAGGCCCAAGGCCATCCTCGTTGGAAGTCTGGGGGGGGGTGGTCTCAGACTCAGGGGTCTGCCCTGAGCTCCCCTCCATGGACCCCGATCCCCCACTCTCCCTGGAGGCACGCTTCCATCCCTCAGTCCCTGGGCTGGGCTCGTGTTGAAGGCTGTACATGTGCCTTTGCAGGGCCTCTCAGCGTTGGCTTGCTTCGCTCTTCCTATGACCAGTGCCCCGTGTTTGTCCCGCTTGGATAAGTGTAACAGCCTTGCAACTGGCTGCTGCTGGCAGCCCCTGCTATTGTGAAATGCTTAGTAATAATGATACTGTCGTGGAGTCTTAACAACAGCATCACAACAGCGACCGCCCGCTTGGATGGCATTTACTACAGGCCAGGCACTGATTGGAACCCTTCGCATGTATTAGCTCGTTTAAGCCTCATAACACTCCATCAGCCTTGTACTGTGGTTATACCCATTTTACAGATGAGAAAACTGCCAGAGAGTAGCACAGCTGGGATTTGAACTCAGGTACCAGCTCTAGAAGCTGTGCCCTCGGCCGCTTTGCTAAACAGATGTGGTTTTTTAACTTGTAGCTGGGCGGGTAGCTGGTGGGTAGGGACCCTATTAATCTTTTACTTACTTGGACCTGGAGTAGGCAAGGAACTCAAGGATTCTGCGGGGGCCTGTTGCCAAAGGAACCCCCCCTCAGCGGCCTGCCGTTGGATATGGTTCAGGCAGGCTGCGGGGTGGGAGGATGGGCCGGCCTCCTGCCAGGAGAGAAGCGGCTGCACGCCAGCCTCGCAGGTCAGCCACAGGAAAGGGAAGCACGTGTACCCTTTTCTGGCTGCGTCTGATTATGTGGCATTTTCTGTCTCCGTTATAAAGATATAATTGCTCCATTGTACTGGGGCTTCGGGGCCTCTTTTAAGTCATCTTTGACGATTGGTGAAAATTGGCTCAGCTGGAATTGGCTTCAGCTAGTCGCAATTTCCTTACCATTTTGAATCCGAGATCTTATTTTAGCCTTATCTTTTTTGTGAGTCAAGTTTTGTTTTGTTTTTAAACCTCAAATGCTGGGTTGTACTTGAAGCAATGCTTCAGCCTTTTTCTCCGCCCCATCACTCTACTTGGGCTGACCCTGGCATTGAGCATCTAATCGAAAGATAGTAAAGATACAAAAAAACATCTGAAAAGGTTTCTGTGGATTGGAAAAGAAAACGCTGTGACGGGGCGTGGGGAATACATTCAACAGCCATGGGGTGTAGACAGACAGCACCTAAAGGAGCCCTGCTTGTCCATGAGGACTCCATACATCAGAAATTAACAACAGCGAGGATTTGGAAAATCCTGAAGATAAGTTTCCCAATGAAAAAGATAAAAAGCTTGTCGCCTGAAAGGGAATGAGGTATGAGCCACATACATTCAGCTGACAGAGTGTCTAGAAAGCGAAAAGTGTGCTGAGGCGTCACCCGCTGTGGCATAAAGTACATCTCACCCCATTACCATTCCGGGGGCTGGAGTCTCCATATTGATGTTTCTGTGTTTCAAGTAAGCACTTCCTGAATGTTCCAGTCTGTAAGTCTGGCGGGCTTGATTTATGAAGAAATGATGACGATCATGAATGGAAAAGGTTTGCTGAAGAATTAATTGGGGGTTGGTAAGAGTGAGCCTGCTTCTCCCAGCCTCTTGCCCCAAAGTGTTGCTGACGTGCGGGCAGGGAGAGGGCTGAGGGGCGAGATGTTTACAGCGCTTTCCTGTGGGTCAGTCCCTGCTCTGTTTGCTGTGAACAGCTCTCATCCTCCTGGGTTCTGAAGGTGGTTGGTATTTTATTTGAAAATCAGGAATGGGCTTGAGGTCCAGCTCAGAAGGAGAGGAGGGGACGGCTGGTCCCCTAGAAACTGCCTTCTTGATGGTGATGATCAGTGAACAGAAAGGAAGAATCCACTACATTCTTTCTGAACCACCAGTGGGGAAAATGAGAGTCGATGCTGTCAGGGGTCTCTACAAGCTTTGTGATTCAGTCATTTTGGCGGTACTTTTACTATCATAAGTAATTGACTATAGAGATTTTTATAGATAGTACGTCTTTAAAATAGAGTGAAATACTCTAACTTTTTTCATGACAAATTCTGAAGTAAGAATGTGGCCCTCGAGTAGAGCTTTATTCCTTTGCTGGTTCGGATGGCGGGATGATGTGCTTTGAAGGGGTTCCTCGCTGCAAGAGCAGAACAGACAAGGCAGAGAGGCTGGAAAGTAAGTTTGGGGAGAGACACAGGAATGTGGAGCCCCGTGTATGCTGTGCTCAGAACTGGGCGTAGGGGAGCCATTGAAGAATTCTGAGCGTGAGTGTCACGGAATGCTGGGCTCACCCATGGACACGCGAGCTAAGTTCCGCTTTTGCCTTTCTGTCTCCAGAACATTCTAAGCACTGGGAGAACCAACTTTGGGATCCTGTCAGGGTGGCCTTGAGGGCCCTTCCTTTCTCCCGACTCTGCTTTTCTCACATCTTAGAGGAGTTCGTGTTTCTTTATAAGGACGTGATTCCATTACTTTTATAGATTAATCTTTTTCCTCTCTTACACCTTACTTTGCACTCTCCAGCCATAAGTGCATTTTTCCTGGGAAAATGGGGCTCTCTAGTTGGCAAGAGGCAGACACGCTCAGATCAGCCTTCTGCATAAGATGCAGTGAAACGATAAAGGCTAGCTGTCCCCGACAGGTATGTGCGTGTGTGCGTATGTGTGTAGATGTGTGTATGTGTGTGCATGTATGTAGGTGTGTGTACGCGTAGGTGTGTATGTGTGTACGTGTAAGTGTGTGTATGTATGTAGATGTGTGTATGTGTAGGTGTTTATGTGTATGTGTGTAGGTCTATGTATGTGTAGGTGTGTGTGTGTATGTATAGGTGTGTGTGTATGTGTGTGTGTGTGTGTACGTGTGTATGTGTGTGTGAGATAATTTTGGCAATCCTATGATTCTGAAATTTTTAGCATCCATAATTTACATGGGGTGCTAAGTTGCACCACTCATTAGATTGTACGGTTTTATTAAAAAGAAGCAAATTACCTTGTATTTGTATTAAGCAGAGCAGGGGAAAAGGAAGATGGCCTTTCTTTTAAGTCATTATTAAGTTTGGAACTGTATCAGAATTTTTTCTGTTTTGTTTTGTTTAATCACACACTCTGTGTGTGTGTGTGTGTGTGTGTGTGTGTCCTTGTCCTTCTTAGTTGCCATCTTCTGCTGGGGACATCTTTCCTGCTGGCTCAGGAACTGCCTTGATGAAAGCTTTCAGCAATCAAATGGATAAAAATTGAACACATTCGTAAGGGATTCTTTTCATTGTTCTGCCTTATATGTTTATTTTGTGAACAACACAATAAAAAAGTCCTGTGAAATATTAAGACTTTCTTACCTCAGAGTGGCATCCTTGACTACTTGCCTTCTTTTATTTGTTTCAGCAGATTTCCAAGGTGACTGCTGAAATTCCCTGAATCTTCCAAAGATAAAAGGGCCTTTCATTGTGTTTGCTGGGACTCCTTTTTCCATATTGGGACTGTCTGATTTAAAATCATCCCTCTCTCCTTCTTGTGTTAATCTTTAAAAATGATTATAATAAATCATTGTGATAGGAAGCAACTTAGAAAAATGGGGAGGCAGCTGGACTAAAAACCAGGGGATGGATGGATGCAATCTTCTCTTAAAGTTGACTGGTAAGTCACTAAACTGAGCTCTAGTTTCCTGAACCCATATAAAACAGGCTGGCAAACTTTTTCTGGAAAGGAAAAGATACTAAATATTTTGGGTTTTGAGGGCAATATGGTCTCTCTCACAGCTGTTCAACTCTGCCCTTGTAGAGTTACAACATGCAAAAGCAGCCCTATAGAATACGTAGACGATAGGTGTGGCAGTATTCCAATAAAAATGCACAAACCTGGCAATGGGCTGGACTTGGCCTGTGGGCCATAGTTTGCCAACCTCTGGTTTCAAAGATTAGAGGAATGAACATTGCTCTATTTTTTCTTATAGGTTTACAAGGGGGAAGATTAAATGTAATGAAAGCACTTTGAAAAATTTGAAGGAGGGATTTCTGTTTCTGGGTAAGATTGAGTAGTTTGAGGCAAACTAATGATCCCAAGAACAACAAGAAGAGCCATATAAAATGTATTTTAAAAAATCATTGTGGGGCTTCCCTGGTGGCGCAGTGGTTGAGAGTCTGCCTGCCGATGCAGGGGACACGGGTTCGTGCCCCGGTCCGGGAAGATCCCACATGCCGCGGAGCGGCTGGGCCCGTGAGTCATGGCCGCTGAGCCTTCGCGTCCGGAGCCTGTGCTCCGCAGTGGGAGAGGCCACAAGAGTGAGAGGCCTGCGTACTGCAAAAAAAAAAAAATCATTGTGTTTGAAGGCATCTGAGAGGTGTTGAAACAATGAGGACCTGGCGGAGGTGGGGGAAGGGTGCTGAGTCTTGGTGCTGAGAAGATAAAGATTAGAGTTCAGGACCGGTTTGGGGAGGTTGGGAGGAGTGAGGGCACAGTGAACACACGAGACCCTCAGCTGAGAGCCAAGTCCTAGGGAGAGAGGTAAACCAGCCGCTCACTGGTTCAGGGGATCAGCCCCACCCCACCCCAGCTCCGTCTGCCTAGCGGAAGAAAGGGAGAGCCATCCCCTGAGGAAGATTCATCAGAAGGCTCTTTAATTTTTTTATACGTGATGTCTGATAGTAAGCAGAAGTTATTAGTCATGCCATTGTCACTGAAAAAGCCAAGAGAGAAGCAGATAATAGAAACAGACTCATCATAGGTGATCCAGAATTTAAAAAAAAATTTAAATAACTATGATTGATATGTTCAAGAAAAAAAATTGGGGGACTTCCCTGGTGTTGCAGTGGTTAAGAATCCACCTGCCAATGCAGGGGACACGGGTGCGAGCCCTGGTCTGGAAAGATCCCACGTGCTGTGGAGCAACTAAACCCGTGTGCTACAACTACTGAGGCTGCGCACCACAACTACTGAGCCCATGCACCACAACTACTGAGCCCACGCACCACAACTACTGAGCCCACGCACCACAACTACTGAGCCCGTGCAGTGCAACTACTGAAACGCATGCGCCTAGAGCCCGTGCTCTGCAACAAGAGAAGCCACCACAATGAGAAGCCCATGCACCGCAACGAAGAGTAGCCCCCACTCACAGCAACTAGAGAAAGCCCTCACGCAGCAATGAAGACCCAATGCAGCCAGAAATCAATCAATCAATTTTAAAAAATAAATAAAATTATATAAAAACCTTTTTAGTGGAGAAATCAGATGAAAAGCTGGAAAATTTCATCAGAGAATTGGAATTGATAAAGAATCAAATGGAATCAAAGAATCAGTCAAATCTATAAAGAATCTATTCCTGGTAAAAATATCTGAACTTAAGAACAGAAGATCACATATGGCCAAAGACAAAGAGTAAGTTGGAAGTTATTCAGACTGAAGTACAGGGAGTTAAAAATGGAGCATACAGAAAAGAACTTGAGAGACAAGTGGGCCACAATGAAAACAATCTAAGATATGTATAATTGGAGTCTCAGAAGGAGAAGGCAAGGACAGAATGGGACAGAAGCAGTATTTGAAGAGCTCATGGCTAAGAATTTCCCCAAACTTGTGAGAGATATCAACCCGCAGATTCAAGAACCTGTGCAAACTCCAAGCATAATAAATATAAAGAAAAAAAATAGAGTGCTGAATGGATAAAGATGTTATTAGAAACACACAACACCCTAGCATTTTAGGTTTCTGTTACTGGTGGGTGAGACCCATCAGAGGATGAGACGCCAGCCTCAGACTTATGTCTTTACCTCCCTGATCCTTCTCCTCCTCCAACCGAACCCGTCTACTCACAGTCCCTTGCATTTTCCCGCTCTCTGCTTTTGTCAAGCTCAACCCGTAACACCAGCCCTTGGCACCTCCCATTTCCAGGCACCCTTACCTCTGGCCTTATCGTTGTCACAGTTAACCTCCTCAAGGCACGTGTAAGGTCAAGTGAGAGCTGTATCCATTAAGGTGCTGTATTAGGTTCCTAAGGCTGCTGTAACAAACTACCCCAAACATGGAGGCTGATATCAACAGAAATTTATTCTCTCACAGTTCTAGAGGCCGGAAGTCTGAAATCAAGGTGGAGCAGGGCCATACTCCCTCTGGAGTCTCTGGTGGGGGGGGGGGGCATCTTTTTCATACTACTTTCAGCTTCTGGGGGCTGACGGCAACCCTTGGCCTGTAGCTGTACCTCTCTGGGCTCTGTCTTCACGTTGCCATCTTCTCTGTGTCTGTGTCTTTTTCTGTGTATCTGTCTTGAAACTCCCTCTGCCTCCTTTTCTAAGGTTGCACGTGATGGCATTTAGGGTCCACCTGGACCATCCAGGAAAAATAAACTCCTCCTGTCAGAGTCCTTAACTTAATCGCCTCTTTTGCCATCTAAGGTAATATTTACAGGTCCTGGGGACTAGGTGGTGGACATCTCTTTTGGGGGCTACCATTGAGCCCATTAAAGGTGATGATGTTGTACTAATAATAGTAATTGCTTAGAAAGGTAATATGTGTCTAGAGCTGTACTAAGTGCATTACAGGCATCATCTTCTTTAGTTCTTGAACCACCTGTCTAAGATAGGGGCCATGATTACCACCTTTGTACAGGTGAAAACTCTCAAGCTCAGAGAGGTAAGTACTTGCTAAGGTCACCTTGCAGCTAGTGAGTGGTAGAGGCAGGATTTGAACCCAAGCATTTAGGCTTTGGAACTCCTTCCCTAGCCTTCCCGGTAAGCTGGATTTCTGGTTGGACTGTTGGTGGCAGCTGGCTTTTAGAGCTTGGGCCCCCGGGTGCTACTTTTTAGCTCTAAAATTCTATGATCCTGTGAGTTCTTATCAGAAAAAACAAAACCAAAAAACTCCAAGCCTGGATTATTAAGAATATAACACATTTTAATCTGCCAGGTAATGGAGAAGAATTTGCTTACGCTGCTTACAAACGAAGCTGATGCGAATTTACTGTTGCACGTTTTGATATTTGCTGATGGCGGGGGCGTTCTGGAGTCACCGGCCAAATCTATACCATCTGAGTAAATTGAGGTAATTACTCAGATTATTTAGACCCTGCCTTCCAGATAATGGAGGGAAATGGGCTTATTAATTTGAAGTAGCTAGGCAATTGGGCCTGCCTCCTTTGATAATGTAAACATGGTCCTAGTGTGTAATTGCATAATTGGCTGAAAGGGCTCTATTCTTTCTCTTGAAGCGTCTGCTATTGTCTGTGGCCTGGCCCTTGGGTTACAGCCTGTTAGATTACTACTGACAAACCCCGGTATTTAGCTTGGCTTTCCTAATGAGAAATACATACATATATGTGTATGTGTTTATATACGTGTGTGCATGTATATGTATATTTTTAAATTAAAAATGAGAATATGGGGTATTTTGAAGTTTGACTATTGCTGATAATTCATGTAAGAATTTTAAAGAAATATTTGCTTCCAAGGCAAACGGCCTTCGAGTCTATGTGAGGAGATTGGCCCCGCTTTATAAGAGGTTTTTTCTTTGACTCCCTACCAGAACGTCTGTATTTGAATGTAGCAGAGATTAGGCCTTGTCAAAGATGGTCAAAGGAAAATGACCTTCGGTCTGTTAGCTGCTCCCTAATCTTTGCCCAGTGGGGTCTGTGTTGTGGTTTTGCTGTTGGGTCACGGACATTTTTCTCCATCCTTCCTATGCCTGGTGCTGGCCCCTGTTGTCACAGCAGCTGGGCTGCTTCGGGAGCCTCCGTGGGCCTTTATATATCTCCCTTTCCAGAATGACTGGTGTCTTCTGAGATGGCTTCATTTTTTTTTTTTTTTTTTTTTTTTTTTTTTGCGGTACGTGGGCCTCTCACTGTTGTGGCCTCTCCCGTTGCGGAGCACAGGCTCCGGACACGCAGGCTCAGCGGCCATGGCTCACGGGCCCAGCCACTCCGCGGCACGTGGGATCTTCCCGGACCGGGGCACGAACCCGTGTCCCCTGAATTGGCAGGCGGACTCTCAACCACTGCGCCACCTGGGAAGCCCGGCTTCATTTTATATTGGGGCTGAGCCTGCTTTGCCTATCATTTTATTGAGGAAGTCTGGTCGTTCAAGGGTAGGGGCTGCCTTATGAAGGGTAAAATTCTTTGCGGGGGGGTTGGAGGTGGGAGGGAGTGGGCCATGTCACAGCCGTGGAGGCCACCTGTCTCAGATATTCTGAAGTCATCTGGTTCTAGAAGATTCTTCCTGGTTTCAGACCTTTCCTCCTGAATTTTGACTTGGAAAATGAGGCTCACGTGATGTCTGTTCACGTCTCTCATTTGCATAACAGGCCTCTGATATGATACTTCTACCTAAGTCAAAAAAAAGAGAAAACTGGGAGGAAAATGTCAGTTAAAATGAAATATTCACCACCCAGCCTTTGACTGAAATGTGCAGCTTGGGTCTTGGCCGATGGTGTTGGTGATTGACACCATTGATCCGAGTGTTCCATTCCCTGCCTCACTTTGCTTGCCCAGATGTGGTCCAAAGAGTTCAGAGGGCTGTTCAGACAAAACTGGGCTCAGTACATTCAGATGAAATGTCCACCTGGGCTTCCTGAGGTCTTCCCTGTGGGTGTGAGTTTATTTATAACTTGATGGGCCTTGGGGGAAGGAGAAGGGAGGAGAGGGGGAGTCTCCCAAAATGAAAACCAAATACAGTTACTATAAACCTCCCCACGTGCAACTCACCACCAGCCTCCAATAAACGTACAAATATCAAAATAACACACAACAGAAGAAAATAATGCAAAAGAGAAATTGAGACAATTTTGATGTTTTACAGGGCCAGAAAATTCCATGTGATTTACTTCTTCTGCAGTGTATATTTTACATACTGTACTACATTATCTGATTGTAGGTAATATTCGTGTAGATATAGATCACCACTAAAACTCAGAAAAATTCAAACCAAAGCTATGTCCACATACAATGTTGAAATCAGCCAATCATGTGGAAAATTCAAGCTTTTAAAAACCTCTTGGTTTTAGTTATCTGAGAAGAAAACATCACATTTAATTTTCTTAGTTTTCTGTTTTAGTCTGCAAATGTCAAATAGCTCAAAGTTATAGGAAAAAAAAGAGATGAACTGAATGTATATAAATATTAGAGTTTACTTTTTTCTAGCATTTAAACAAGTAATAGTGGTCAACATTTCTGTAATAAGATGTTCTTTTTCATCTTTTTTCTATATCATGATACTGACTAGGTCATTATAGATAGAAGTGATAGCTAGTCAGGCAAGTGAATTCTAGAAAAACTAGAATTTTTAAGAAAATTTTGAGTGTAGATTTGAGTTTGAGTTTTCAGTCTTTTGACATATGGGAAATGAAAAATGGTCTTTCACTAGGGCAAAAGACTCTTCATGGAAGAGTTTAGATGTCTGAAATACTTTTTGGGCATTACTCAGTCCTTTTTGGTTCTGTTCATTCAGTAAAAATCGAGGTGTACTGGTTTGTAACTTTACAGAATCCATGAAGCCGAGCATTATATTTTCAATTTACTCTACAGATTTTTGTACTTGCAATCTGCTAGAAAAAAAAAGATGAACAAACTCTCTATGTGTGTAAAATAAAAGTAACTGTAGCCTGAGACACTCTTCAAAAGGGACTAAAGTTTATGGAAAGTTGCCATGGTTTTGAGAATTCTTTTGGCTTCTTTGTGCTTTGGGTTTGTTTTGTACGCCTCTGAGTTTTTAGTTGCTGGAATTCGACATCTAAATAAAAGGCTGTTACTATGATATGTAAATAGAATGGGTTGAGATACTTGTCATTATGAATATTGAAAGGGCAATTTACGATTTACAAAGACGGAAAAGCTCAATAAAGATCCGTATTGAAGAGCTGGTGCAATAGGAAAGCTGTAGATAGATGGGCTTCTTGCGGATGAACAGAATTAATGACAATTGAGAGGAAAAATTGACTTCTCTGGTAGAAAGACGTTTTCCAAATGTCAGCAAGAACAGTACTCTCTCCTTTCCTCTGCCCTCACCTGGGCTAAAGGCTCTACTACCTGAGGCCCCAGGACCCACCCTGAGCATAACTGGACCCTAATAGTACAGCAGACAGGTGCTCTGTGGATCTGTTTCCATCCCTGCCCACTAGACTGTGTAAGTAAAAGTCCCCATTGGCCAGACACCTCGTCTGGTTTCTTTTTATCTCCCTGGCACCTAGTACAAGCCTGGCACGTAGCAGGTGCTCAGTAAATGTCTATTGAATTAATATGTCTTGATGGCAAAAAAATCTTCCTTTTGTAGGAATAATTTATGTATTCATCTTATTCCCTATCCTACGATGAGTCGTAGTTTAATTTTTGCTTCACGTAGCATTTCCCATTTTCAATCAGAGGAACTGAAACAAAAAATGAGAATTTTATTAGTTAAAATTCATAGAATTCAGTAACTTCTTTGGTAAGTTTGTAATGCTTATACTTCTGAAGTTTGAGCTTAAAACTGCCTTGAGACTTTTGGGGTACCTTGTATATTGTCAAAGAAGGTTTACTAATAACTGGTATTTGGTGTGTACTTACTATGTCTTAGGTAGCTAACCCTTTTGATTTCTATAAAAGTCCTGACACATAGATACTGTTGCTGTCCTTTTTTGTGCTTGGGGAGGCAAATGCACCAAGAGATTAAATAACTCACCCAATGCCACCCAGCAAGTGTCCAAGCCAGGATCTGAACCCAGGAGATCTCACTGTAGAGGCTGCACTCCTAACCACTAAGGGAACCTGCCTCTGGGGAGTGACTGGCCTGAATGTGCTATTTGTTGAAGGGACTTCATTTACCCAGGCAGGCCTGTCCCTTAGTGGAGACATTGCACAGCCTGTGTAGAAGCAGTAAGTCATCTGTACCAGCAGAGGCCATAAAACACATGTGCTGAACTATAAAATTTTAAACAGCCAGTTTTCTTGTCACAGAAAGTTGCACATTTACTTGTTGAAGTTCTCCTAGAGCTGGCATCCGTCATTCTGTAAACTTTTTATGGACGTGCTGGACACAAGGAACGTTTAGATTTTACGACAGAAATGATTCTTGAAACAGTTGACATCTCTGTGTCAGCCAGAGGCCAGCAGTTCTCAGAGTGTGGTCTGGAAACCCCTGGGAGTTCTTAAGGACAAAATAATAGTGAGATCTTTATTTGCCTTTTTTCGCTCTTATTCTGTCATGTCACTTTTATTCTGTCACGAGTCCACGGTAGAATATTCTAGAGGCTACATGAAATAATTAGCATCATCGCTAATTAACATGTGCTTGGATATTATTGTTTAAAAAAATCGTAGTTTAGGGCTTCCCTGGTGGCGCGGTGGTTGAGAGTCCGCCTGCCGATGCAGGGGACACGGGTTCGTGCCCCGGTCCGGGAAGATCCCACATGCCGCGGAGCGGCTGGGCCCGTGAGCCATGGCCGCGGAGCCAACAGTGAGAGGCCCGCGTACCGCAAAAAAAAAAAAAAAAATCTTAGTTTAAAATTTTCTAATATAATAAATTTCACTAGATATAATCCACATAAACAGAAGCTCTTAGGGAGTTTCCCAGAATTCTTTTCTTTTTTTTTTTTTTTTTGCGGTACGCAGGCCTCTCACTGTTGTGGCCTCTCCCGTTGCGGAACACAGGCTCCGGATGCACAGGCTCAGTGGCCATGGCTCACGGGCCCAGCCGCTCCGCGGCATGTGGGATCTTCCCGGACCGGGACACGAACCCGTGTCCCCTGCATCGGCAGGCGGACTCTCAACCACTGCGCCACCAGGGAAGCCCCCAGAACTTTTAAGACTGAAAGAAAGATTCTTTTTTTTTTTTCTTAGAGTTTGGTCAATAAATATAATTTATTTAGTAATAAATTCATTCCAAATATACCTGAGTTTGCAATCCCTTTGCAATGTGTAAGCAGTTGGGCAAAATGAAATTTGCCTGAGAAAGACAAGCTATTCTTCTCTTTGAGCTACCTCACATCTTTTAGAATATCCTCAAAGCCCTGAGTAACTTATCTCCTGAAAGGAAGGGTATTCTTTCTATCTTCGGTCTCCAGAGATTGGGTCTTCATTCTAACCTACAGAGCGCACAGCCCTCGTTACTGTAATTGTTAATAAGGCAGCCTGCTGAGCCCATTTTTCTGTGTGATCAAAACTAAGCTGCATCCCTCCTTCCTGACCTTTCCTCCACGCCACTTGGAGGTTTTGAGAATTAGCGGTTCGTAGCTTAAGTGCCCTTAATCAGTTCATCTTACATTACAATGTGAAGTTTCTCTCCTGTTCAGCAGAGAACTTGATTTTCATTTGATATTTGCGACCACAGAATAGTAAGTGGATTCCCAGGAAATTTCATGGAGAGGAATGAAAATGCAGAGATGGGGTGGAGAGCGTGGGGATGTCGAGCTAATTGATTAGTTTAGAACCTTCTAATTTCCATGAGGAGTGGAGGGGCCCAATTTGTCTTTCTCCTTCTTGGCATGGTATTCTCGCAGATTGTCTGATGTTTCATTATCATCTTGACAGAACAGCTGATGTCTAATTCTGTTGAGTAGGATATCCGTTGTGTTTTTGCCATGTGCATTTATTATTTCGTGATTAGATTATTTGGACTCTATTAGTTGATTATCTGAGAGCTGGGGGAGTGAGCTCAGAGGAGAGTGGACCTCTCTGGGCCCTGAATTTTCAGTGTCACGGGTCCTTTGAATATAGCGGACACCTTCTCCCCCAGTGCTAATAGATTGGGCTTTGGGGACCATAAATGCCTGGCGTGAATGTCCTCTCCTCATAAAACTTCTGGGCAGAATGTCCCTTCTTCAGAATTTTCCTCAGCTCTACATACGGCCAGCTTCCTAGTTTCCTGCCTGTCATCACTGGCCCCTCGCCTGGTTCCAGGGTTAATGTGTGCGCTTGTCATCCCAAGGTTTTTATTTTCCCGCCCCTGACCTGTTTATGGAGCATCTTCCCTGTGGGTTTGAAAACGCCCAGTTTCTAGCGTGAGGATTTTCACACCCACACGCAAAGCTCAGGCGAACACATTGTGTTCATTGGCCAAATAAACGTCCTTGGTGTCCCCTGCCCCCTAAAAATAACATCATTCCTCCAAGCGACAGTTCCAGAAAGTCATCACAGAGCAAGTTTTTCTCACAACCACACACCACCTGAACAAACCGGGGTGGCTCTGCAAATGCTTCTGCAGCTGCTCCCTTAACCCCACTGGTGCCCGACCACCCGCCTGGAGCCTCCATCACTCGCCCAGACAAGGCCGGGTACCGGAGCGGGGACTTCGCTGGCTGCCAGCTCTCATGTGTCAGCCTGTCTTGCCACCTCTTTGGAGGACCAGGGATCTTGGGGGAGGCGACATGGTGCAGAGGAAGAGGCAGCTTTACCCATCTGTCCTTCCCAGTGACTGACTCTGTATTCGTTCTCTCCTAGTTAGTTGTTTATTCGTTTGCTGAGTATTTATTGAATTCTGGTTATCAGCTAGGCAAAACCACTGGACCAAACACTGGGGCCATGGGGTTTTTGTGGGGGGAAGATGTGCCAGCCTGTGTTTTTTTACTCAGGTAGCTGGTGTAGACAGTGTATGGAGAGCAGCCTGGAGGCATCGTGGAGATCAGGAAGGCTGAGGCGGCGGCAGTGCAGAGGAGGGGGCCTCATAAAGGAGAGTTCAAGAGAGGCTTGATAGGATGCAGCGACCGATTGGATGTAGAGAGGAGCGAGAGGTAGATGGAGGCATCTGTGTTGTTTCAGATTTCGGTCTCTGTCACCCTCGGCTGCGATGCTGTAAACCAAATGAGAAAATGCAGGAGGCAGGGCAAGTGCTGGGAACATGAACGGGCTTTGTTTTGAACATGTTGAATTTTGATGCCTTGTGGGATTTGCTGATAGAGATTTTTCTGGACCAACTGCAGATGTGGGTCTGGAGCTCAGGAGACGGAGACTTAGGAGTGTGGGCCACATGGAATCGTCAGGAAGGAAATAGTGGTTGGAGCCAAGGAGTGCATGAGGTGTGGTTCAGGTGTGTAATTCCTCCCGGCCAGTTAGGAAAGGGGGTCACAGGGACATGGGCAGCGACGGTCCTGCTGGTATTGGAGACCACGACTCTGTGTTGTGACTCTCTCCAGCAGTCCCCAGATAGTGTGGGTCCGGGGGTGGGAGTGGGGGAGAAGCCTCAGTTTCCCCTTTTGCAAAATGAGAGTCTTTTCCGACTCTAAAGTTCCAACAGTGTGTGTGTGTTTTGAATTGTCGAGAAAAATATGTTACTAGGCATGAACACGAGGAATCTGCAATCTAAATTTGAATAGTATTGAGTGGGCGGAGAAGAAAGGCATCTCAGTAGCTTCAGAAGAAAGAGGGTCCTGGATATTTAACTCATTCTCTTACGGGGCTGTTGGCCCTGCTCAAACCCTCTATTCCTGGACCTCAGCACATGTGTACAGGACTGTTCTGGGGGCCAAGCACTGCCTAGCACCGTAGCGGAAACCCAGTTCTAGGCACTCATTTATCTTAGGGGTTAGTGGCATCACCTTCAACTATAAATGGGGTTTTAAGATATTAACCCAATCCTTTCATTTAGAAAGGATGCTATGTAACCCAGAAGCCTTGAAGTTTTAGAGGTTTTGATCATGTACACTTTTACAACTTTTATGTCAGGAAAAGACAAACAAAATTGCAATACAGGCACATCTCAGAGGTACTGCGGGCTCAGTTCCAGACGCTACAATAAAGTGAATATCACAATAAAGCAAGTCACAGAAATATTTTGTTTTCCCAGTGTATATAAAAATTATGTTTATACTATAGTCTGTTAAGTGTGCGGAAGCATTATATCTAGACACTGTGTACATCCCTTAATTAAAAAATACTTTATTGCTCGGAATTCCTTGGTGGTCCAGTGGTTAAGACTGGGGGTTTTCACTGCCGTGGGCCCGGGTTCAATCCCTGGTTGGGGAACTAAGATCCCGTAAGCTGCACGGTGTGGCAAAAAAAACAAAACAAAACTTTATTGTCAAAAAAGTGTTAACCATCATGTGGCCATAAAGGGTTGCCACAAACCTTCGATTTGTCAAAAATGTAGTACCTGTGAAGGACAGTAAAATGAGGTATGCCCGTATGCATAACAGATAAAGGACTAGTACCCATCTTCGAGAAAAATCTTATGCAAATCAGTAAGAAAAAGATAAGCCGGGTTATGTGAAAATGGGCAGCAGGAATCTTAACTGAAGAGTATGACATATATAATTGTATATAAAAAGAGTCTCACCTCGTTACCAGTTATAGAAATTCAGAATAAAATAACAAAATCATTTTCCACCTACTGGATTCGTAATGTGGGGAAATAGGCATAGATTGGACTGTGAATTGGTCAGACCGTTTCGTAGGGCACTTCGGGAATTCCTATCAAATCTTGAGCCCGTAAAGATATATGAACATGGACTTTTGGAAAAGCATTAACAGTAATGACACGAGGAGAACAGAGGTGAATGGGGAAACCTCGTTACAGTGGCACCTCCCGCCCCATACCAGGGGATGCTCAAACCAGGTATTGCTCAAACTCTTTGTAGAGGTCTGCCAAGGCACCTGGTGACCTCCTGGCCTTGACCTTTGTCTTCTGCCTGCCCCTCTGCACTGTGGGCAGGAGTCCAGGGACATGGAGAAGATCAGCAACATGTTATTTGCCTTTGCTCACCTGAATTACGTCAGTGCCCACTTTATAAACATCTTTGAATATCACTGCAAATTTAAATTTTAATATTGGATTTGCTTTTAAACAGTTGCTTTACTTTCGTGTGCCATACCCTGAAATGAAGCAAGTTTGGTTTCTGATGGTGATTTATAATCACTAGGTAGCCCTTCTTATTCTTCTGGTTCCCGCATTGTAGATTTCCTGCCTGTGAACATGGTGCACACATCCATGCTGTACTTCTCTTTTCCATCGTGATTACACTGCCAAATTCATTGAAGAAATAAACGCTGCATTTCAAAGAAAGGCTTTGCTGTGATCAGCCTTTCAAGGAAAACACTGATCCAAGCAGCTGACTCTTGATGGAACGGAAACAAAACGCAGAACCTTGGAAGGAGCACCCTGGAGGCCACAGTTGTGCAGAAGCAAGGAGACGGTGCCCGTTGGTTTCTAGGAATCCTTTTGTTCTGAGCCTGCCACACCCGTTACAGTTCTGTGGTACAGTGAAAAGAGCATGATGTGTAGTCCAGGGGTCTTTCAGAGTCCTGATTCTGCTGCTAGGTGTGTGTCTATGGCCAGTTGACATCAAGTTATGGTGTGTAAAATGAGGGGACTGACTGCCTTGGGCAATTAGGGAGACTTCATAGTGTCAAGGTTAAAGGAATAGGCTCTGAATGCCTGGGTTTGAATCTTAGGTCCACCACTTACCAGCTGTGCAACGTTGGGAAAGTTACTCAACCTCTCTGATCCAGAGTTTCCTCATTTTTAAAATGGAGATAATAATAATACATAGCTCAAGGGTGGTTTGATAATTAAATGAGGATGCATGTAAAGCAAATAAAACAATGTCTGGCATAAGATATATGTTCAATGGAAGTTAGCTATCATTGTTATCACTGTTGTTAGTATTACTTCTGAAATACTTCTATCATTGTCACAACCATCATCATCGTCATCATCGTCTTTAAGGGCTCCTTTAGCTATAAAATCCTTGGAAACCATGGTTCTCAGGAAGGCAGGTTAGAAAGCACTAAAACACTAAGTGGAAAAGAATATGATAGCTGGGAAGAACAGGCTGCAGGGTCGTCAGATGACAGTTGACTTGTCCCCAGCCTGACTTTAGCTACGTTTCTCCACTCACAGCTGTCTCTAAACTCCGGGATGGATGTTTCCTATTCCTTGTCTTACTGAAGGGCTTGGCAATGCTGGCCACTCCCTCATTGTCACAGCTGAGACCAATATTGGTTAGTAAATCAAAAAAGTCGGTTTGTACAGAGAATCATTCATATATATATATATATATATATATATATATATACACACATATATATGTGTGTATATATATATATATGTAATATGCCTTAAACATTTAATTTAGCATCAAACACAAAAATGTACATTCATGTGCCTGTCTCTTAGATGTGGGGATGTGTTCTTTGACCATGTTTCTGATTAAAGATCTACATTATCTTTTTGTGTTAACCCTCAATATACCATCTAAACTTTTCAATTAAAATTTTTTTTAAGATAGAGGGAGACCTTCGATGCACACAAAGCAATCGGAGTATAACATTGTACACTTAAAAGTTACTTCTCCCTTCCTCGCTTATTATTTTCTCTCTCTCATCCACTTTGACAGCCATTTCTCTTAGTAGCTCTCTCTTATGGAATCCTAAGAAACAACTCTCGTTCACTCTATTTCGGTTTGTGTAATGATTGATTAAATTTCCCCTTTATAGCCAGTATAAGTGGCATCGGCAGGCTTGGGACTGGGCCCAGCTGTTGCAGAGGAAGGTCGCAGGTGTATGGTACAGTCTGCCAGGCCGGGCGTCCTAGAAGGCAGGAGGGCTTTGGGTGACCCGGGGCCCTGGGTCAGAGGGTGATCGCTTATGAAGCTTTCTCTTGCTTCTTCTTCCCTCCTTCTTGGCTTCTCTCCCACGCTCTCCTGGTTTTCTCCCTACCTCTGTGGCTGCTCCTCTGGCCCCTTTGCAGATCTGTCCATCTTCGCTTGGCCACTGAATGTGGAGAGTTTGGCCGTCTCGGCTGTAGGCCTGCTGTTCCCTCTGCGTGGTCTCTCGTCACGAGAGCTTATCTGAGCCCAGGCCCTCAGTGAGCATTTATGCTTAGTAGATGATTCTTGGACTTGTATCCTCAACTCAGAGTTCACCTTCTTCTGAGCTGCAGACCTCATAGCCAGTGGCCTACTTACCATTTCCTTTCAGATGCCACAGAGCTCATTGCAGCCACCATGACCAACACCCAGCAGTGCCTATCACCGCCATCCATTCAGTCCCTGCAGACTGGAGCTCCAGGAGCTGTGTTCGCCATTTCGCTCTCCCTCATCTCCCAGCCATTTCTTTGGTTTTGTTTTCTTACGGGGGAAAAAAAGAAGAAAGAAAGAGACTTGAAAATAGGGTCTCCTAAGAAGGGGAACAGATACTAGGTTAGTTTTTTTAGTGTTTGTTAATCCTGGGTTCAGAGTACCTGTCCTGTCTCAGGAGCAGTCAGAGGCAGTTTGATGTCTACGTGGTGTTGTTTGATGAAACTAATTGCCTACGGAAGTCCCTGGATGCAGCAAAGGTATGAGAGACATTCATACCTGACCAGGCTGCTGGCAGACTTCAGGTCATACAGCTAGTGAGGGGTGGCACTGAGATTTCAACTCAGGTAACCCCTGAGCTATGTATTATTATTATCTCCATTTTAAAAATGAGGAACCTCTGGATCAGAGAGGTTCAGTAACTTTCCCAAGGTTGCACAGCTGGTAAGTGGTGGACCCAAGATTCAAACCCAGGCATTCAGAGCCTATGCCTTTAACCTCAACACTGTGAAGTCTCTCTCATTACCTAAGCCAGTTACAGATCATAACATGATGTTCCCAGGGATTAAACGACTGGCTATGGACACAGAGCTAGCAGCAGAATCAGGTCTCTAAAAGACTCCTGGACCCCAACCCAGCGCTCTTTCCACTACACCACAGAAGTGCAACCTTGGCCGCTACACCACCCATCTCTGCCTTAGCCAGCTTTGAGACATAACCAACTTTCTACCCTATAATTCAATTCCAGGTTTCTGTTCTCTGTTTGCATACGTTGTTTAGAATTAGGACAGACTGAACTGCAATGGTAACAAAGTAATAATAATACTCACTTCTTACTAATATGTGGGAATTGAGAATATCATGAAGCCTTCCTCCTACCCTCAAAGGAACCAGGCAGGGAATCCCAGGAAGGGAGATGGCTCTGTTAACTAGAAATGTGACCACAGGGATGTTTATTAAGTGCATGAGGGAGAATTTGCATTTCTGGAATGTAACATAAATCATCCAGAAAATCCACTCCAAAGCACTTCCAAGGACTTAAAATAGACTGGCAGGTCTAGTGATATTCCTGATATGAATAATCTCAGCCATGATGCTGGCTGGCTGGTGGCTCTGCAGCTGTTTCCGGTTTTGCCAGCGCAGTGATTTGCAGGTGAGATGCTCAGTTTGAGATTCCCCGCGTGGGAAGAGAGGTGAGATTCGGGAGGGTGTTTGGAGCTGCTGATGGAGTAGGGACAGAAAAAGGCTGCAAACCCACTTGCTCCAGAGCAGTGAACACTTTAGGAGCTGGTGTGATTGTGATACTAGGAAGTCTCCAAGAGCAAATATTCAAGGGCTCAGGGACCAAAACATCGAACGTGAAGACTGTAGGAAGTTTTGCTTTTTTCTCCAATTTGGAGTAGTGACAATGAGTAAGAAGAAAAGATTTAATGTGCTTGAAGGCAGGTGACTCACTGATCCCACACTGTAAATATTCTGGCAGCTTTGCCCCATTCCTTGGTGTTAACAGGTTTATTTTGGGAAGAGAAGTGACCTTACTGATGGCTGTGGCTAACGGATGCTTAGTAAGGAGTTAAAATGGCAGTTTAATAAAAGTAGAGCAGGGATCGTGTTTTTTTGGACTGAAATAAGTTTAAAATAAATAAATAAATAAAATAATTAATTAATTTAAAATAAAAGTTTCTAGATCAAGCCTATCCAGTTGAAATATAATGTGAACCATAGATCTAATTTAAAATAAAATTAGAGAAGGGATCATGTTTTTTGGACTGAAATTAGTTTAAAATAAAAAATTTAAGTAAGTAAATAAATTTAAAACAAGAGGTTCTAGAACAGACCTTGTCCAATAGAAATATAACGTGAGGCATGAATCTAATTTAAAATATTCTAGTAGCCACATTAAAAAAATTCAAATAGGTAAATTAATTTTAACGATATATTTTATGTAACCCAGTATATTCAGAATACTATCATTTCAACATGTGATCAGTAAACCACTCTGAGATATTTCACATTCTTTTCTTTCTACGGAGTCTTTGAAATCTTGTGTGTTTTTCACACTTCCAGCGTATCTCAGTTCACACTAACTGCATTTCAAGTGGAAGAGAGGAAAGAACAAGGGAGGGAGGAACTGTCAGAGAAAACTTGAGATGCCTTATGAGCACATAGATCCCTATCAGATCCTCACTGGCAATCTCCAAGGCGAAGCTTCCGGGTGGTCCATTTCAGTACGTATCGCTGGCCAAATCAGGGCAGTCCTTTTAACTGCCTGGGTAATATCCATCTTTCCCTTCTTGTACCAACTGTCATTGATAGATGGCATTTTTCTGGGTGTCAATACAAATTATTGTGTTTTTTTTACCATGTTTCCTCTCTGTTTTATTATTCTGAAGAATATCTGTTGCCCATTATTCTACTTAATCTCATTCTCAAGCTTTTCCGCTCTTCCACTGAACTACATGAGAAGGCACCTGGGAGGGACTTATATTCATGCATAGACCCCAGACACCATCAGGGGCCCCCCTTTTAATAGTGGGAACCAAAATGTCTCTTAAAATCAGTCTCCCGAGGCGTCACAGACCCCCATATCTTATATGGCAAAAAATAAACTGGAGAGTGCTGATGACAATTTTGCATGCAAATTATTTAGCAGAGCCCGTGCGTACGATTTTCTATTTCCATGCACCAATTTGGGAGTTTGCGCATGAACGTAGTAATTGTTCACGCAAAGCTGAAAATGCAGGTGCTTGAAGCCTTTTTTAGAGCATGAGACCTGGCTGGTCCTGTCCTCATTTGAGTTCTGTTGAATCTTTGGTGATGTCATACACATAAGAATTTTATTTATTAACACGCATTTGCATATATGGAACTTTTGGTAAGTTCGTGAATGGTTTATTGACTGTGCCACAGAATACGTGGTGTGTCTCCACTCCAGCAAGGAAAGGAGAATCCACTGATGTGCATTTGCTGGTGTGTCTGGGGATCGTGCCTTTGAACCTACGAGTGGGCTTCCTTTGTGGGTAGAAGTTGTACTAAGCCTGGAGAGAGTGGGATTTATTCTGTCACAAGCACTTAAAACTAGTCTTGTGCATGGTGAATTTTTATGCTTTCCAACAGTTTCCATAGTGTATTATTTTATCGTATTATATTCTGAAATAAAAAATACTTTCCTAAGTAAAGACTTTATTGACATACCAATGTAAAACTCTGTTATAGAGTGGAGACCCTTATGATAATGACTCAGGATAAAAAGAAGTAGTAATATTCTCTTGTGTCCTGTGTAAATGCCAAACTGAAGTGCACTTATGCCATTGGGGCACCAGACTTTTGGGGAAATTCCTTTTTTTTTTTTCCATTTTGTGCTGTTTGGGGTTAAGATGCATAATCTTTGTGCTGTCATTTGGCTGCCTCTGCAAAGTGAAATTTTTTACATTCTTCCTTCGCTTCTGTTGTCATATCAAATTTGATTTTTTTCCAGTGGCAGATTTTGACATTTGGGAATTATTATGACTCATAGCAGCTTTTTTTTTTCTCCTTGCTGCTCTTGTATCTCCTGCTCATACCAGAGGGGAGAGAGGAAGGAAGGATGGAGGTGAGGTGTCCTTTCTCCTTGGGTGGCTGAGGTGAAGGGTTGGGTGGCAAGTGCAGGTGACACTGTTGGCTAAAAGAAGGTTTCCTGGAGGTGCCTGGTGGCGGTGGTTGCACAACAGTGTAAATGTACTTCAGGCCATTGAATTGTACACTTAACTATGGTTAAAATGGTACATTTTTATGTTTATTTTACCATGGTTAAGAAAAAAAGTTCATCACTGGGTGATGGTTTTCTAGGACTATTTATGGTTTCTTTCATCTTGGTATGGTGGCTAATTTACTTTGGAGCCCAGAGCGGGGACCTCAGAGTTAACTACCCCCCCCCACCCCCGACTCTGAGTAACTGCAGGGGGCAGTTTGCATTGGCCTTTCTTTGATGGAAAAAGTACTGGTGCGGTCGTGTCCTGTGGCTGTACCAATCAATGGAGAATTGCTTCATTTAACGATGATTGTTAATGAGGTTTCTCCAGGCACTCTGGGTTGGCCAGCTTGCTGGTGAATAAACCTGGCCTGGGCTCTGGCCTGGCAGAACTTGTTTATTGGGAAGGACAGAAAAAAAAATTAAATGAATAATTTGTATAATTAAAAACAGTGATAAATGTTACAACAAGTGATTGGTAAGTAATCGTAAGAGCAGTGCTGTCCAGTGGAAATATATGTGAGCCCCATATGTGAGTTTAAATTTTCCTGTAGCCACATTTAAAACAGGTAGAAATTCATTTTAGTATATTTTATTTAATCCTCAACTATCCCAAATGTTGTCATTTCAGTGTGTTACCAATATAAAATAACTTCTTTACTTAGGTCTTTTACATTCCTGTTTTCGTGCTAAGTCTTTGAAATCTCATGTATATTTTACACGTATGACACATGCAGTTTGGACTAGCCACATTTCCAGCGCTGAAGATTTTCAGTGCTGATTACTTTTATGCAGAGCCTTGAGACTTTATCATGGAAATCCGTATAGGGTCTCATTTACATTCTAAATAGTTTCATTTCCATATTGTTTGTACATAGTCATTAGTGGCTGGTCTTTGATGCAATCAGTTTATTGTATTCTCAAAATCAAAAGAGAACTTCAGGAGTGTCAGCTATGGTGCTATCGTGCTCAGTTAGGAAAATGGCATAAAATACTGATAACTAGCTTCCCTTCTGACTCATGCTAAGCTCTTCTTGGATCTGGTGTGGATGAGTTTGGTTAGAAATTCTGAAGACTTGGTAATCCTTCATGTTGTCTCTTCTCTATAAAAAGTACTTTTAAGTGTGTGAAATATTTTATTAATACTCTGGGTTCAGTTTCTAGCTGGTTGCTTTTAATATCGGAATACTCCCACTGTGAGAGCTAAGCAGCGCGGTGCCTGGTGTTTCTTGAAAAGCTTTCCTGATGAATCTTAGCCTGTGTCTTCTCTGACAAAATGGACCGGTGAGGCGGGATGAGCAATCATGCCATCTTCGGAGTTTGATCAATGGGTATCGTCAACAGGGATTATTCAGGCCCTCTCCTTACAAACACCTAGACATTGAATTTTTTATAGTACAATATTGTGTGTGTGTGTAATTCAATGACTGTGTGTGACTCTTTGGAATGACAAGCAAACCAATAACAACTTGACTCTCTGCTCCCCTTTACAACCCCCCTTTTTGTCACAGAGTCTGATAGTCTGATGTTTAACAAGCATCTGTGGACCAGTGGCCTGCATCTTAGGAACTCATTTGATGAGCATCTGTTGCTTTGTCAATTACTGCCTGATTGACCTGTAGGAGCCTAGGTTTATGGAAGCTTCAAAAAGTGCTTTTACTTCTACTGAGATTTCCCTCTTGAGTTTATCCATGAATTAGTTAAGGTGTTAAGAATTGTGTTTTATGAAAGCAGATTGGTGGTTGCCAGGGGCTGGGGGAGAGAGGAATGGGGAATAACTGCTTAATGAATATGCAGTTTCCTCATTTTAGAACTAGACAGAGGTGATGGTTGTATAACATTGCAAATATATTAAATGCCACTGAATAGTTCACTTTTTTTTTTTTTTTGCGGTACGCGGGCCTCTCACTGTTGTGGCCTCTCCCGTTGCGGAGCACAGACTCCGGACGCGCAGGCTCAGCAGCCATGGCTCACGGGTCCAGCCGCTTCGCGGCATGTGGGATCCTCCCGGACCGGGGCACGAACCTGCGTCCCCTGCATCAGCAGGCGGACTCTCAACCACTGTGCCAGCAGGGAAGCCCAATAGTTCACTTTTAAATGACTGATTTTTTTGTTAGGTGAATTTCACTCCAATTAACAAAATATGAAAGAATAAATAGTGTTTTAATGGTGCGGTCTCCTGAGTCTGGATGTGTGTTTTTTTTTAAGTTTCAGAAACATGGGTTTATTTGATAACAAGATGACGGAAGTCTGAATTTGAAAATCCTAAAATGAAAGTTTTATGCCACAGATTTAGAAATAACACCGAAGACATGGGCTGCGAACCTTATTTAAAAAATCGAATTCCTGAGACTTCCCTGGCGGCCTAATGGTTAAGACTCCGCATTTCCACTTCAGGGGCCGCAGGTTCGATCCCTGATCAGGGAACTAAGATCCCGTATGCCGTGTGGCGTGGCCAAAAAAAAAAAAAAAATTGAATTCCTATTTTTTACTTATACAGTGAAAAACCCCACATCGAAAAGTGATTGCTTTTAGCTTTTTGCTAAATTGGATCTACTGCAAAGTCCAGCCAGATTGTTGTTACAGAAATGGTGGCCTTCAAGGAAATTAGAGAAAAAAAGATTTGGTTGAACAGTGTCATTATCAGCTTCACCTGAGAAGGAAGTGACCCGGGGGAGATAGTGTCTCTCTGTCCTGTTGGGCTCCCTGGTATTGACAGATCCATTAGTGGTTGTAATTAGAAAAGCAAAGTTGGACTTTGAATAATTAGGTTAAAGTCACAAATGTGCTGGGCAAAATCATAGGAACTGTTGAGGGTCAGCGTGTGTTGCCTGCTGTAGAGACTTGAGTGAGATGTGAGGTCATCGTGCACAGTGCTTTCTTTCTTGTGTTGGAAGCTGGTACTTTCCCTATAATGAAGTTTGAAGTAGCAGAAACATTGCTTTGGCTCTTCTGCAGATGTCTGAAGGGCTTCGTTTCCAGGGAATAAACAAGGCTGCAGAATGTTTCTGCTAAACAAACATAGTCATAGCAAAAACACAATCTCCTTTATCCCAGGAGTGTTAAGAAATATGTGGTTTTGTGGATTATGCTTTTTCCCCTGTTTTCCTTCCTTTCTTTTTAAACTCCTGGAATAATGGTTTATTTATTTATATGGAGTTATTTTCTGAAAGAAAAAAAAACCCACTTATTGCAAAACAAAACCTTTGGACTCTCACGTTACCCAAAATACCTTTCTAGCAGTACTTTCTGTGTTTTTGTTTTTTGTTTTGCGGTATGCGGGCCTCTCACTGTCGTGGCCTCTCCCGCTGTGGAGCACAGGCTCCGGACGTGCAGGCCCAGCGGCCATGGCTCACGGGCCCAGCTGCTCCGCCGCATGTGGGATCCTCCCGGACTGGGGCACGAACCCGTGTCCCCTGCATCGGCAGGTGGACTCCCAACCACTGAGCCACCAGGGAAGCCCACTTTCTGTGTTTTGATTTTTTAAAAAGCCTCTTATTGGTAATTGAATGAGGGAAAAAAGATTTCCAAGGGACTTGAAATATAGTTATGTGGTTCTAACCTCTTTGTTCATGTCTACATTAGTATAGAAGAGGGAGGGATTTGGGATTAACATATACACACTACTATCTATAAAATAGATAACCAACAAGGACCTACTGTATGGCACAGGGAACTATACTTAATATTTTGTAATAACCTATAAGGGAAAAGAATCTGAAAAAGAATATACATATATGTATGTATGTATAACTGCATGACTTTGCTGTACACCTGAAACTAACACAACATTGTAAGTCAACTGACTTCAGTTTTAAAAGAATATGATATATAGATACACTGCAATATTATTCAGCCTTAAAAAAGAAAGAAATCCTGACGCATGCTGCAACATCGATGAACTCTGAAGACATTATGCTAAGTGAAATAAACCAGTCACAAAAGGACAAATATATGATTTCCCTGGTATGAGGTACCTCCAGTAGTCAAATTCATAGAGACAGAAAGTAGAAAGGAAATAGAGGCGTGTGTCAGATACCTGCGGACATGTCCTTGAAGCCTTGGATAAGTCGTGATGATGTGGGAATGAGCACACTGGTAAGCTGGTCATTGCCAGACTGGCACTCACACCATCCCTTGGCAGTGCCACCATCAGGGATGGGAAGGGTGTGGGGCATCCATCCTCCCACGTTTATCAAATGCCCCAGCCAGACACTGTGACCTACCGGGTCTTGGCTTTGGGCCACATGGGGTTGAAAATAAAATAGGACTTACTTGCCAAATCTAAAGATCAGGAGAGTTTCTCTGAGGATCAAGATTTCTGACTTCTTGAAGGTAAGAATTAGACGTTCTGGCACCAATGGTGCCCATTGGCAGTAACCAGGGCACCCACGTGCCCATTGGCAGTAACCAGGCTAGAAGGACAAGATGCCACCCCTTTGGGGAGGTGGGCCCTCCGTGTTCACTGCTCATCCCCTGGCTCTGTCTCTTGCTTACTTTATCCATCTGGGCCCTGGGGCCCCAGTTCCTGGCCTTGGGATCTGTCCCAGACCTGCTACAGGTCATAGGATGAGACCCAGCCCCTGCCAGGCTGGAGAACTGGGCTTTGCACAGCAGCAGCATGAGTGCCCGTATGGGAGGAAGACAGCTCCCCAGGTGGGAGCACGGGGATGTCCAGCCTGGACCTCTGGCTTGCAGACCGATTGCTGTTAACCAAGTGTATGGAACAAGCAATTTAGAAAGTGGAGAGAAAAGTGTGACCTTCAAATGGGTGTTGGGCCCTAATGGTGACACTTCCTCAGACTGGAGGGTGACACTGGCCAAGACAGCCCCATCCGTGCCCTCATCTTCAGCGGTGACTTTTATCCTGCTGCACCACCAGCAGATTCTTTTCCTGCCTCCGTTTCCATCTCTCTACCCACCCGAACATGTGGTTGTGCCTTTTTCTCACTTTGGCTCTGGTTTGGGAGGACTCTTTCAGTTCACGTTGGAAACATTTATTGTATTCTCTTCCAATGTCACTTTGTAGTTAGAGACTTGTACCTTAGTCTCCAAATGGAAAATGATAACGTCATTGCATTTGAAAGTTGGAAGCTCCTTTTGGAATTGCCTGTCCAGGGTCTTCATTTTAAAAATGAGGGACCCAAGAGATGGGGTGGGAATTATGTGACTTGCCCAAGATTATGTAATTTGTAAACGAAATCAGGCAAATATTACAAAACAAAAATAGTGGAGAGGTCATTCTGATGGGTGGGGTGAGAAATAGACCAAAAGCCCACGATTGGTATGTTCATCCAAACAGATAAGTCATTCCCTTGTTTGTGTTCCTAGTAGTAATACTGGGGGATTGGTCGCTTTGCAAGAACCAGGGTTTCTTTTTAATGTTAAGGTTCAAAAAGAAACGTGAAATTAGGCCTTTAATCGTGTTTACAGTTGGCGCTGTTTTGTTTTTTTTTTATTATAGTATAGTTGAGATTCGTTTTTATTTGTTTTTTAACCAATGAAGCTCAACTTCGATAGCAAGCATACTAAAAATTAAAGCTATAAAATTGCTGAGTTTTGACAGGAGATACATCTTTAGATTTCAAGATAAAAATTTTAAAGGTATTCTGTTTCATTCAGGAAGCATTTAGCTATAAAGTGGTTGATTAATATTTTTAGTGCACTGATTTGGAGCGTGGAGGTGAAGGGCTGTGGACGGGGTTGGGGAGGGTTTAATGTCCCAGCACCGAATTGTCATCAATGGCTGCAGCGGACCAGTCTGTCCGCCACTCCCAGCACCACTGAACTCCGCTGTTTGGAGCTTCATCGATTACGCACGCCTCCTTACACTTGTAAGGATCCCGTGTGATCCTCACAACCACTCTCTGATGGAAGACAGGCCCACGTTGTCATCTCCGTTTTATACGCGGAAACTGACCGTTCACAGGCCCAGGATCGATGCCAGGGAGGAGCACAGAGCTGATCCTAGAATCCCAAGTCTTCTAAACACGTCAATTGCTTTTATTCATTTTTTAAGTTATAGGATCATGCATAAGAGGAAAGAAACATACAGATTATCAAAATCTTGGCACAGGTTTATTTTACCGTAGCAGAAAGAGTCTGAAATACTAGAAACATTTACAAAATACCGACCCGTAGAGACTGACTTTGAGGTCACAGATGCTCTTAATGTACAGTTTTATCAAAGAAGAGGGGATCTTTGTGCCGCGTGGTATTTTTAGGTCTGATGGATATTATAAAATTACCCTCCAGAAGGGCTTACACTCCTACCAAAAGTTCATGCAGTTTTTTAAATAAAACGACAGCGTCTGTGACACACACACTTCTGTTGCTTCGCCATCTCCTGACAGCGCAGGAGACCTGCCCCTGGTTCCCCTGGAGCAGCCTACATACAGGCCCACTCCTGTCATTCGCAGGGCCCCGGACAAGAGGGCAAGAGATGTTGGGATGGGCCGGCACTGGGGTGAGGCAAGTGAGGCAACGTCTTTTAAAAAGAGGAGATCAGCGCTTCCCTGGTGGCGCAGTGGTTGGGAGTCCGCCTGCCGACGCAGGGGACGCGGGTTCGTGCCCCGGTCCGGGAAGATCCCACATGCCACGGAGCGGCTGGGCCCATGAGCCATGGCCGCTGAGCCTGCGCGTCTGGATTACTGTGCTCTGCAACTGGAAAGGCCAAAACAGTGAAAGGCCCGCATACCGCAAAAAAAAAAAAAAAAAAAAAAAGAGATCAGTAACAGGGCTGTGCCAAGCTTGAGGCAAAAGAAAAATCAATAATACAGATGCTGTCCTTAGTAAAATTTTTGATAGTTTGTTCATTATGGACTTTCGGCATTCATGTTCACTTTTTAACATATTTCATTTAATGTTGATTCGTACTGGTTACTGAGTTTTTGATGCTCCTTAAATGTTGCCCCCGCAGCAGTGTCTCCCCACTCGCCTCTCCCTAGTCTCTGTGCCGCCTTGGGCCTGGGGGTGCACACAGACTGGGGGAGAAGCCTGTGCAGACCCCCGCAGTGGGCCTGGGGCTGCCACGGCAGGGACGGCCAGGGTCCCGGCTGTGTGGAGTTGGGGTGCAGGTCACAGGTGGGTGTGTGGCCTTAGATCCTCTAGAGGAAACCCTCTAGAAGGTAGTTCTCAGCCTCTTATCTCGTCGAGGGCTTGTGAAGCCATAGATGGCTCTGATTCCGATTCAGTAGGTCTGGGGTGGCGCCCAAGGGTCTCCATTTCCAAGGATTTGGGGTGTTGCCTCTGCTGCTGGACGGTGGGGCAGGCTTGGAGAGGCTGCCCCTCTGGCCCACCGGGTTGCTGTGCCTAGGAGTGTGGACGGGCTCAGCGATCTCTCCAGACTTACCTTCAAGATTTTTTTCTATCTGGCAGCATATGTAGAACGTACTCTTCAAGGCAGAGATTGCATGCTCTCTAGCTTTCCTGACCAGCCTCATCTCTGTCACTGTTATTCATGGTGATTTCTCCAGGATGCTGGACACTTGCTTTAGAATGAATCATTGCTGTAGATTTTTCTTCCTTGTAAATTTCTTGCCTGATGTATGGAAGTGAGGGCTACAGTGGCTGATGTTGAGCATTCTTAAGTACCCCTAGATTTTGTTAAGTTTGTTTTAAAGTAACACAGTGTTTTTAAAAATACATTAAAATTCAAAATATTTTTCACATGTAAAGAAGAAAATTAAAATGTCTCATGAACCCTCTACCCAAATGATTGCTGTATTGACGGTAATAGTATTGAAAGTACAAAATAAAGCAAAAACTACCTTCTCATCCTCACCTCTCTACTCCAGTCTCTCCAATATTGATGTTTTTGTTATTTCTTCCAGAAAAAAAATTTATTCATGTCTATCTATCCTTCGAATTTTTTTATACTAAAGTATCCTACGATAAACACTGTTAGACACCTTGTCTCTTAACTTAGTCATGGGTCTTGGGCACATTTTCATCCTCATGTAACACATATTAATGGTTCAGAGGATTCATCATTGGGGTGTCCCAATGTTGAGCTAGCCCTCCAATGAAGAACTCCTTGGTTCTAGGTTTTTGCTGTTGTGATGACCCTGTAGTGAATAACTTTGCCCATATATCTTGAGAAACATTTAGGAGTCCAGCCACAGGCATAAAACTCAGTGGCGAGGTTGCTGGACAAAGTGCAAATGCACTTTTAGGATTGAGGGAAAATGCCACACGGCCCTCCAGAAAGGTTCACCACTGTCAGCCGCCATGAGCATGACTGTTTCTCCAACATTCTTGCCCACAATGGAGATCACAGAAGTAAAAGGAGAAAAAAAACAATTCAAATAGCAATAAAATATAAAATAACTAGGAATAAACTTCACAAGTGTGCAGTATCTATGTGAAGAAAATTTTAATATGCACCCAGGGGACCCCTAAAGAGTCTTGAATAAACAAAAATCATGCAATGTTCTTGGATGGAAACTTGCAGCGTGATGAAAATATCCATTCTCGGGAGGTTGATGTTGTTAACTTTCTGTAAAATATTGTTTGGCTTCAATTTCCAATTCCTGTGGATTAAAAATATAATCAAATAGTGTGAGGGGGAGCAATAAATGAGGAGTTTGGGATTAACATATCCACACTACTATATATAAAATAGGTAACCAACAAGGACCTACTGTACAGCACAGGGAACTATATTCAATATCTTGTAATAACCTATAATGGAAAAGAATCTGAAGAAAAACAGACATATATAGATATGTATAACTGAATCACTTTGCTGTACACCTAAAACTAACACAACATCGTAAATTAACTATACTTCAATTTAAAAAATGGTTAAAAAGAAAAAAATCCATTCTCTCTCACCAGCTGTAATTTGAACATGATCCGATAAAAGTATCAACAAGGTTTTTTTTTTGAGGGACAATTTGATGACCTGATTTTAAAGACCATTTGGAAAAACAAATAATTGAGAAGAAACAGAAAGATTCAGAAAATAAACAGGAAGATAGGAAGATTCAGGAAATAACCTGACCAGATTTTAAAACATAGTATGAAACTAAAATTGTTAGAATAGTTTAATAGATCATAGTCATAGACTTAAATATACTTAAGAATATAATATATGATAAAGGTGACATCTCAAATCAATGCGGAAAAATGGATAAACTGGGGGTGGGTGGGAAAAGTTGAATTCATATTGCATAAATTCCAAATGGAGCAAAGATTTACACGCAAAAACTGAAATATTACTACAGGAAATCACAAGAGAATTGTTTTATATTCTGGGTCTCTCTGCTATGACATAAAACTCAGAAGCCATTGAAGGCAAGATTGATAAATTCAACTTTATTAAAAAAAATTCTTCATGGCAAAACCCGTGTCATGCAAAGTCAAAAGACAATAATTTGGGAAAGATATTTGCAACTGTTATTACAAATAAGAAATGAATTTCCTAATATATAAAGAGCTCCTACAAATCAATAGACAAAAGACCAATAACCCGGTAGGAAACTAGGCAAAGATTTTGAACAGTTAACAGAAAAGGCAACATAAATAGCATTTAAACATGAGATGTTTAATAAGAAAAAGTACAAATTACATAATGAGAAGTATAAATTACCACCTCACAGGGATCATATTTTTTGTTGTGAGATTATCCAGGGCATGGGAAAAGAAATAACCTTCGTACCTCACTGATAAAGGAAAGCCCTTACTGCACTGTGGAGGAGATTTGGCAGTCTCTAAAGAAATTACAATGCATTTATCTTGAGCCCAGCAATTCCACACCTAGGAATTAACTTTTTTAGCTATACCGTACATGAATGCATGTGAAATCATGTAGGCGTGATGTTTTTCATTGCAGTATTACTTATGAAAGCAAAAGTTTGGATAATCTGTGGTACCTCACACAGTGGAACACTTGTGCAGCTCTAAAAAGAATGAGGAAGAGCTCTGTGTACTGCCATGGAATGATCTCCAAGAAGAGGATACTGTTAATTGATAAAAATGGATAAAAAGCTGGGTTGTAACATTATCCTACCATTTGTGTAAAAAAAGTGAGATAGATATATAAACTTATTTGTGCACAGATTCAGCGATTATTAACATATATACAAAAGAAAATGGATAGTACTGGTTGCCTCTAGGGAAAGAGCCTGAGGGGCGGGGGATTGGCCTGGAAGACTTGTCACTTGAATCTGTTGACTTCTGATATCTTGTCTGCCCTTCTCAAAAAGGTTTTTTTAAACCCCAATTTTAAAATAATTCAATAGGGAGAAAACATTTGTTTTGTTTTGCATAGTTCTAATCTTGAGTTAATTTGAGTGTCCTTTCAAGTATTGATTACCCTTTTATGCTTTTCAGGAAATTGCCTGTTCATATATTCTGCCCATTTTGCTTGTTTTTGTTCTTGCTTCTGCTTTTTGCCTGTTAAGGAAATTACCCTTTTGTCTTAAGTGGCACAGAAATGTTGTTCCAGTCTGTCTTTGGACTTTGTTTTGCTGCTGCTTTTTGCCACCCGGCAGTTTTACGTTTGTGTGCAGTTGTCATCGTCTTGTGATCCTCCTTCTTCATTTCTTTCTTTTTTATTTTCTGAGGGGCTGGAAGTGCCTTTTCCAGTGTGATCTCTGAGAAACTGGCTCTAATTTTTTTTTTTTTTTTTTTTTTGCGGTATGCGGGCCTCTCACTGTTGTGGCCTCTCCCGTTGCGGAGCACAGGCTCCGGACGCGCAGGCTCAGTGGCCATGGCTCACGGCCCCAGCCGCTCCGCGGCATGTGGGATCTTCCCGGACTGGGGCACGAACCCGAGTCCTCTGCATCGGCAGGCGGACTTTCAACCACTGCGCCACCAGGGAAGCCCTGGCTCTAATTTTAAGCCATCCAGTCACCAGTACTTACGGAGGAGTTGGAAATTAACCAGCAGTTTTGTAGGTCCCCTTGAAGACAGTAGTTAAGATGGGAATAGACTCATGTGACTGAGAGGCGACCTGGAGATTTTCTGCTGAGCGGAGGGGAGAGGGATGTGGATGCGTGGGGTGGCCGGTCTGGGTGGGTCTCTGATGAGCCTCCCCTCTCTCCACTCCCAGCCGAGCTCCCACGGGCCTCGGCCGTGAGGCTGACCTCCCTCCGTGACCTGCCCGCCCAGCTGCTGGAGCTGTACCAGCAGGGCTTCTCGCTGGTGGCCCTGCACCCCTTCGTGCAGCCAACCCATGAGCGGGAGAAGACGCCCCTCGAGAACATCTTCAGGGCCATCCTGCTCAAGAAAGCCGACAGGTAAGGCCTCTGAGGGTGGGCGGTTACCTTAGCATCATGAGGTGCCTCATGTGTGTTGAATGAAGAAGGGAGGGGAAAGGAATAGGGTTTGTGGATGTGTGTGTGTGGAGTTTGCATCTGTTCCCAGGGCCTCTGCCCTCTGACAGGTAAGGCCAAACATTAGACAACTAGAGTTTCATAGCGTCTTGCAACTGTCCACACCAGACGGCATAAGTAGAGAATCCACGTTACATCCTTTCCTCCTTCAATTTACTGCATTACACTCAGCTGGAAAACTGTCTCCTTGAGGAGCTGTACTCCCAGAAGAGAGCAGCTAGTGAAAGTATACTACTATTAATCTGCAAAGCATGGCTGGAAGACACACTAATTTTGGTTAGAGGCTGTATACAAACTTCATATCTTCCCCCAAACTCCAGAAATACTTGAATATTTTGAACCCATCATACTTTCTGTCAATCACTTGGGAGGAAAAACAAAATTCACTTGAATCAAGTCCTGTAATTGATTTGGTCTTGATTTTGATTTTCAAGGCTTGGATGATGTTTTTCAATATGGCTTTCCCAAGAATGCTTACTCTTATATTTTTATTGGGTCTAATTAGGAAAAGAGAGGTAGAGATGGGTTTTTCGAAAAGAGCAATATTAATTTTAAATGCTTTTTAAAAAAATGATGAAGGGGCGCAGAGGGATAAACTAGGACCTTGGGATTAACATATACATACTACTATATATCAGTATAAAATGGATAACCAACAAGGACCTACTTACCGTATAGCACAGGGAACTAAATATTTGGTAATAACCTATAAGGGAAAAGAATCTGTAAGAGAATATATATATATATATATGTATGTATATAAATCTGAATCACTTTGCTGTACACCTGAAACTAATACAACATTGTAAACCAACTATACAATAAAAATAAATGAATGAATGAATGAATAAATAAATAAATAAATAAAAACAATGAAGGTGGGATAGAAAGCACATTATGTTTCTGCTGCTCTTGTAAAAATAAAAATTGAAAGCCTGGCAAAGGAAATCAGATCTATCTTTTGGCCAGTTATCGTGGGAGAAATGACAACATGTGCTATATTTTAAAAAGAGAGTAGAGGGGCTTCCCTGGTGGCACAGTGGTTGAGAGTCCACCTGCCAAAGCAGGGGACACGGGTTCGAGCCCCGGTCCGGGAAGATCCCACATGCCGCGGAGTGGCTGGGCCCGTGAGCCATGGCCACTGAGCCTGTGCTCTAGAGCCTGTGCTCCGCGACGGGAGAGGCCACAACAGTGAGAGGCCCGCGTACCGCAAAAAAAAAAAAAAAAAAAAAAGAAGAAGGAAGCATGGAGGGTTTTCAAGAAAGGGAAGATGACATTGTCCTTGAGTTTGAGTTCACTCTATCCAGAGTGTCTGGACCACCTGCCTGGATGACTTTAATGAACATTCCAGCTCCTTAATAAGCAGATACCGAGGAAGAATTGCTTGGATAACTTGGTGCCAGACCTTTGAAACTGGCCCCCACCCTTTTAAAGGAAGTTGCAAAAGCTTGGTAATTTGCCAAGTATGGTAATGAGAATGGTAATTTGCCATTCTCCTGACAAAAATGACCAACAGAATTTCCCCCACTTCTGTTTAGTATTGCATTATACAATTTTAAAGTTCAGGCATTTTCTCCCCTAGCAAATGCAATAACTGTATGTTTTTGCATCATGAGGAAAAGACCCCATGCTATGAAAAATAAACAAACAAAACCCAGCAGAACATTTTCTGTATCAGTAGGGAGTTGTGTGTTTGTTTTTTTTTTAAGTATTGATTTTAATCTAATGTTCATAGGCAGCCTTTAGAAGCTCACTACCTGGTCTTTTAATTTATTTTTGGCTGCGTTGGGTCTTCGTTGCCACACGCAGGCTTTCTCTAGTTGCAGCGAGCGGGGACTACTCTTCGTTGTGGTGCACGGGCTTCCCATTGCAGTGGCTTCTCTTTGTTGCGGAGCACCGGCTCTACGCACCCGGGCTTCAGGAGTTGTGGATCGTGGGCTCTAGAGCGCAGGCTCAGTAGTTGTGGCGCACAGGCTTAGTTGCTCCACGGCATGTGGGATCTTCCTGGACCAGGGCTTGAACCCATGTCCCCTGCATTGGCAGGTGAATTCTTAACCACTGCACCACCAGGGAAGTCCAGTAGGGTTTAAGTAGTAAAAAATGAAACAAAGGAAATCTTGTGTGATTAATTTTTAATATGAGCAGTTGATGGTATTTTTCACCAAGTCTGCCAAAGTTCTGACAGCTATAGATGCTGATAAATGAAATGATTAGCTCTCAAAGAGAAGGTAAATGCCTTGGTTAATATTGTCCAAGTAGACAATATTGAAAGACCTGTACATAAACTGTTTAGATTACTATCAGTTTAAATCAAGTTCATTAGCAATAATCATCATGGAATGACTACTTGAAACTTGGATATCAACCTTAATGTGTTTGAAAGGTGAACGTGAAGTTTGTAGCAAATAATTAGCCTTTGGGGTCTGCAGTAAGAGCAGAAAAAAAACCCCAGAACCATACAAGCTTGCATTCACTCACTGACTCATTGAGTCATTTGCAGGCATTAAGCTTGTGCTCTTCGTAAGATATCGTGCTAGGGACTCTACTTGGTGGGAAGGGAGAGGGTGCAGGTGCAAGATTCAACTGCCCGTGGAACCTGCCTTCCAGGTACCTGCAGTTTACCTGAGAAAATAAGACATCCCTCACGCCATGGGAGTTTGGAAAAAGGAGAAGTCACCTCCTGCTGGAAAGAAAGACTAGGGAAACGTTTCAGGAGGAAACATTTCTTTCGGCTAGGCGTAGGAGTAATATGTCTGAAGTGAGAAGAGTTTATTCAAGTCTCACAATGAAATGTTTTCTAGTGAATTTTGAGTAATTTGAGAGCATCATGGACAGTCTAACTGTATCATCAGTTATTCCCAAAGCACAGTGCAGTAATGTTCCTCTGAGGCCTCTGCCAGTTTGATAAATTTCACTTCAATCCATGAAAAATTGCCCAGTCCTTTCTTCTGAAAATTTTGATAACTGCCATTCCATTTTAAGATGGCAGGCCAAACCACACATCTGAGTCAGTTTTTCTTGATCCTAAGTGTGTTCAGTTGAGTCAGTCAGTGGCTTTGAAAACTGACTCAAGAATGAATAGCCGAATATGAGATATTTGGTAAGTAAAAGGGCGATTGTACTTCCTTCTCTCAGGTCTTTCTTAGGAACACAGAGTGATTTGCAACAGACAATGTAGTTGCATTCACCCTGATTTCTAAGTACATTTAAGTTGTGCTTCATTTTCTTCGGACAGTTTTCCTTAGAACGAGTTGCCAAAGATCTTAAAACTTGATGGCTAAGAGAAGTCAGTTATTAAAATGTCACTCTGATGTTTCATGAGTGTGGGTTTAATTCTAGGTCGCTTTATGGTTGTAGACGTAAGTACAGAAATGCATTGTGCTGCTCTATTTTTCAGCTGTTACAAACTGTCGTTGTTCACACACAGAGCTAGTTCAGGGTGTCATTGATGTGTTTTTTCATCACTAATGGGTTGAAGCCATTTGGGTCCAGGTCCTCTGGAATAATGCCTTATATGGAACAGGGAACCAGGACATTTGTGCCCTCTGTCGACATTCATCAGGTGCCTTTTGGCTTAGGGTCAGGGAGTGGGGCACACAGAGGACCTGCAGCTAATGCAGGGGGTGGGATTCTGAAACCCCGGTGGAGGGTGAAAAACGCGTATAATCAAAGCTGCCCTTGAAAATCTCTTTAATTGCCCGTGAAATGTAATCCTGTAGCATCTCTCTACCCTATGATGCAGGCTTTCCTTCAGGACTAGATCAGATTGGTGTTTCCAACAATGAGCCCCGTGGGGAATAAGTCGGTTTGGGTTTAGTGTGAGTGTTCATTGGAATCACACCTATGGTGGTGAGATGCTTGCATCCAGAGAGGCGTCTGTGGGAACTAAGATAGAGAGAAGAGGATCTCCCCCCTCCCCCCGCCCCGCCCGCCGCTGTCTCACATCCATTCTGGAACACATCTGCCTGAGACTAGAATAACTAGCACCGTTTTAAGTGGTAAACGTTTCCGCCCTTTCAGTTAGATTTTTCTAAGGTAAATGAGCAAAGATCACTTAAAGAGCTCCCAGCTCTCAGGAAACTTATCTGCTAGGAAGATGTAAAGTCTGTATGCAAATTATGTGAATGCCCAGCTTCATCTATGGGTCTTGGTTTTTGTCTCTCACCTGGAATGTGTTAATGGGGGCTTCAGAAAAGGAGGCTCTGTGACTCTCACGTGCTCTGGGTCTGGACTGATGGGTAGATTTGAACAGGGGCACCAGGGGTGGGAAGGGTCTCCCAGGCAGGGGGACCGGCCCAGGGGAGCCTGGAGCCTGGAAAAGCAGACCACGGATGATGTGGGGTGACTGGAGCGTGAGGCCCAGAGGGAAACGGGGAGAAAAGGCATGAGAAGGGTGAGGGCCTGGGTCACGAGGCCTCTGATGGCTGGGCTAAGGAGTTTGAACTTTATCCTGAAGTCAGTGGGGAACCACTGCAATATTTTTGTTTTGTTTTAGAGGAAAAACCACTGGAAGTGCTGAGTTTCCAAAAGCCTAAGAGGGGAAGAAAACGGAAGCTGAGAAAACATGGCACCTGTCATGGTGGGAGGTGATGGGTAGCTGAAGTTGCTTGTAGTGGGAAGGTGAGGGTATGTGTCCCTTAGGAGGAAATATTGGATTTAATGTGTAGCTAGAAAGAGACAGCATGGAGGAAGAGGGAGAATCGAAGTCTAAGTGAGCTTTGGACTCCCAGGGCCTGGGAGGGGTAACTGGAGGGGACAGGGGTGGGGAGGGGAGGGGATGTGTCTGGGTGGGGTTTTCCCAGGCGCAGACCCCAGAGGAGGCTTCACATGCAAGTGATTATTAAGGAAGTGCTCCCAGGAGGAATCAGGATCAGGGTCGTGGGGCAGGGAAGGGGAGGTAGCCAGCAAGGGTGGCTGGTCCTCTGGGGAGCAGTGAGTCCACCCTGAGGCTGGGGATCTGGTTCTCACACCCCTGCATCCAGGAGCTGTTGGCCGTGAGCTTCCCCACACACTTCCAGGTCTGGGGCACATCCAGGTGAAGCAGCTCCAATAGCCAAAGATGACTGCAAATCACGCAGAAGCTGGGGGGACACACAGAACCGGGAGGGGGGATGGGAGGGACCTGGGTGGAAAATGGAAAGCATCCACCGCAGGAGGAGATGAATGGCATCAGTTTGGTCACATCGTGTTTCGGCCGTTGCTGGTGGCACGTGCCCCTGGGAGGTGTCCCCCGGGGCGCCGGGAGCCAGGAGAGAAGGCCGAGCTGGGGGAGGCTGTGGAAAGCCATGTGAGGCCGGGGTGAGCCCATGAGGACCAGCACGCTTCTGTGCTGCTGACCGAGCCCCAGCTGCTGTGGTCCTTTTTCTGCACCAGATGCTTCCAGTGATCCTGAGGAGGGATGCAGTGGCCTGCTGAGAGCTGTGCTGAGTTGCTGTCTTCCAAACGGACCATATGCTTGGAGCCTGAGAAGGTTTTCCTCTCCGACTGCACCAGCAAGCTGTTCTCACAAGTGCTTATGAGCAGCACAGAGGCTTAACTGAGTCAACTGGCTGATCAGTGTCAAGTGATGCAGAGACAGACAATTCTGTTGGCTTTTTGCTGTTTTATTTCTAGGAAAGCAAATCTCAGAGTGTTCAGCTTTCCCCCGTGTTTTCCTTCTTAGGGTAGGATTCTGAAACCTTGACGACTCTACCTTTGTCCTAAGACAGGGGCTTACAACGCAGATGCCTACAGGGGCCAGGCTCCTTGAGTGAGGACTCTCGGGTACTGGAGAGCCCATGCCTACCTATCTCTGCTCCGTTGTTGCCAAGTGTTGCCAGATCTTGTACTTTTTTTAAGAAAAGCCAGAAATCTGGATTTTTATGTGAAAACTTCTCTTTTTTTAACCGTTGCCTCGCTTTTTCAAAATAACATTGTGTATCCCTGACCCACCCTACTGGCTGCCATCTTGTAACCTTTAAGATTTCTGTGTGGTGCTTGCTTCGGGGGAGTTCATCACCCACCCTGTTCTCCTTTCACACACAGCAATCATCAGACTTCTGACTCTCTTGTCACTGTTTTCCGTATGTCTGCCCACCTCCCCTCCCCCTTGCTAAATCTTTCGTCTTTGGATTCCCATTACTTACTTAGAGTGCCAGGTGCTGAGTAGTGGATCAATAGAATTTTCCTGAATTGAGTGGAATAAAACCGTGCCGTGGAATTTTGCTACCATCTTCCACCAAACGACCATAAATCCATTGAAAGATGGATTTGTCTTTGGTTTACATATCTAATCAGTACCAAAAGTGCACCTTGTTAATGTAGCCACACAGCAGCATGGACCCCAAGTAATGGAACACACACACACACACACACACACACACACACACATATAAGATCCTTTCATTGCCAAATAGCAGTGATTTGCCACAAGAGTAACATACATTATTTTTCACTCTTTTTTTTTTTTTTTTTTTTCCTTTTTAAAAACCATCCAAAGGATGGCCTTCAAAGGAAGGGAGATCTTTGTGGACCTTAAGTGGAGTACAAATGCATTACCTTGCTGTATGGTCAGGCCAATAAAGATGGCTGTTCTCTCGCTCTCTGTACATCCCCTGCTTGACCAGTACCTGCTTCACCTATACCCTACTCACAGGAGTGACCTTCTTAAGTACTTGCCCCAGACCCCAGCTAGTGGTGGTTCTTACCAAGGGACAATAAGGGGGTGCCTCTCTGCTGGTTTCCCTGGTAACTGATGAGGCAGCCTGATGTAATCCCCCTATAACTGGTAACCTCCCCTCTCGCTGGGCATGAAGCCTGCCTTCAGGTTATGTCTGCCTTTGGCCACGCAAGGTAGGGTGTCCCTCCAAGACCTTGCTTCAGACGTGTAAGCTCCCCCATCCATGAAACCACTGATGTCTCTGTTGGTGACTCAGGGCTCTTTCTTCGGTCTTAAGATCTTAAAGCCGGGCAAGTGCAGGCCTTGTAGGCCTGCGGGATGCAGCCCAACGATTGGCTTTTTTTTAATAGCCCACGAGATAACACGAACCTTTTCTCTGGCATTTGAAAAGGGCAAAATTGGGAAAGTACAAAATTATATTGGAACTGAACAGAAAATTCTTTTAAAAATTATAGTCGAAAGTGTCCTCTTTAAGAGGCCTTGTGTCTCTTCATGTCTAATTTCTACCAATTACTTTGACTCTTGGGAGAATTATGGGGCTTCTAGAAAGAGGTTTCATAATTAAATGAAATACACAGGGGCTGGGGGCACCTTCTGGGATGTGCCCTAGAAAACGCTCACACGCGAGGCTGGGCTTCAGCCTGGGGCATCTGATTGTTGGAATCACACGTTGGGAGGAAAAGTAACGCTGGGCCTAGCGGTGATTGACTCGTGTTACTGTGGTGGAAAAACCACAGCAGCTGGTTTATTCCCAGAGAGCAGAAACTGAGGAAGGGGGACTCAAAGTGCTTTTCTTAAATCAGGCGGGGAATAAAGGTGTTTGTTTAGCGAGGAGCTTGTTGTTTGGGGTTCGGATTTGGGAAGGGCCCCGCTCTTTGCCCACGGCTGCCCCTAGCTGCTGGCGTGGGAGCATCCTTCTTCAGGTTTCTCAAGCTTCCCGAGGTGTCGGGAGAACTTGATTAGCTCTCCAGGGCTGCCGCCCGCCCCCCGCAGAGCTGTCCAGCCTCACCGAAGATTACCTTAATGTATCCCTATTTTCCAGGTCTCACTCCTGAGTGACACTCTTTTCTGGCGTGTTGAAGTTTCAGGATTCACTGTTAATTATTGTGTTTGCACTTTCTAATCTAATATGCCGGTGCAAAGCCACATTCTCTTGGGGAAAGAGAGTTTTTTCCCATCCACACCCTTAAATGGCTTGCCTACCTATTCTTCTGTGTCTCCAAGTGTCGGTCTTTATCCCAGTGGAGAGAACAGGAAAGCCGTGCGTGGTTCGTGCGAGACCTCATTTCCCTCCCCTGTTTGATAGCTGTCCTCGATTGCCTGTGCCTTTCCCCACATTTTATACTTTATTTATTTTTTTGCCTCCTCTGAGAGAGAGAATTAACATAGTAGTGATTTTCAGTCTTTCTCAGAAGTCATTTGGAATGGCAGAGAACAGCAAGCACATATCCAAAACGCAGCAGCACAAACACTACAGTTCTTTGAAATTTCCTCTTGATCTTAAAACCTGCGCAAATACTACGGTACCATGACATGTCTGTATTTGTTTTAAAATAAAGTAAATAATAGCCCTCTCCTCCCACAATCTTTAAATTAAAATGGACTCTAGAAAGGTTTATTATGTGACATTGCAGGTGTGTTATAGGGACACATACTGTTAGGAGGGCCATGTGCACACAATATAGGTCATTTGGTTGCGCACAATTTTATTTGTTAGATTTTTGTATTTGCACGCCTATTCCGTATTAGATTTAGGAACTCACATTGTCTTCCTGGCAAAGTCTTTTTTGTCTTTACTCTTCTTTGTCAGTCAGAGGTAACTTAGATTGTGTCTGTTTCTCAAGCTAAGAAAGATGCAGTGGGCATGACCAGTGTTGGGGCCTGGAAACGACTAGTACTCATTCAATTTTGCATTTTTAGCTATGAATGCAGCGGCAGGTGAGAAATAACTTCCAGATCCATATAAGTACATTGTTAGTGATTGCAGCATTCTTGAGATCTTGATGTAATGATTATCTCTATGATCTATCTAGCTGTTTTCTATAATTTTTTAAATGGTTGAAAGATGGAACCATTTTACAAAGAGGTAAATGCTGTAATGTGATTTAGTGGAGTACATCATTTCATTTGCTTCCTATTCGGCGACCACAGGATGGAACTTAAAATGGCTACAAAGACTTTAAAAACCAAATTAGTAACTCCTATTCATACAACACCTGAGGGCCTGAGAGCACTTTTGCTTCATTTCTGTGTGTGTTAAGTGTTATAATTTTGTCTCACTATGTCCTCATGATGGTTGATTTTTGCCGTTAATATTTGTTGAAAACATTATTATGCGTTCAGCCGAGGTTTTAGACTTCCTCTATTTTATAGCTAAAAGGTACTATTATCTTCTGTTATTCCTTGCTTCCATTTTATTTCCTAAGAAAATTAGACTGAAGTAGTTACTAATGACTTCTCAGTACTGAAGTGTGGGGCAGGTGAGTGGGAGGGTGTGGTGGGGATGGGACTTACGTTCCATCTTAAGGCTCATGGCTCAGAAATACACCATCTTTCAGCTCAGGGGCCCGGAGCTTATGGAAGGGTCCTCAGAGAATTCCCACAATCCTCTGGGCTTCGCAGTATCAACGGTCCCCATAGCAAGGCTATGGGACCACAGGCCTGGTTACCCCCAAGCTGGTTTCAGGACATAGGGCTGCCACTGGAAACCAGCTGGAGCCCCCCAAATGGCTCCATTCAGCAGGCTAGCTGGGCCTTGTCAGTTTCTGCACTGAACAGTTGTATGCAAATGATGGTTCTAAGGCCATTCGTGTACTATTTCCCTCTGTTCCCTAAAATCAAAAGCAAAATGTACTAGGTGTCTGTGTCTTCTAAGGTAGTGACCCTTGTAAGAGAGAATGAGGTGAGCACAATCTGTGCTCTGGGGGGATTTATAACAACTTGAAATTTTCATCCTCGACTTCTATAGTTTAAGTCCCCGAAATTGCTCTGTCAGGCAACCTGGATCTTAACAAAAAGGGAACAAAAAGCCCATTTTCCTTGTGAAGAACATTTATATGTTTGCAGGCACTTCTTTTTTGAAAAACAATTATTTTATTGAAGTATAGTTAATTTATTATATTTTATTTTGCTGTACAGCAAAGTGATTCAGTTATACATAGATATACATTCTTTTTTTATGTGTTAGTATTTATTTTATTATGAGAATTTCAAACTTAAAAATAAGCAGACAGAATAATATAATGAAACCCCCCTACCTATCACCCAGCTTCAACAACTGTCAGTTCATGGCCAGTCTTGCTTCATTTGAGCCCCCATCCACTTCTCTCCTTCATATATATATATATATATATATATATATATATATATATATATTTATTTATTTATTTATGGCACAGGGAACTATATTCAATATCTTGTAATAGTCTGTAATGGAAAAGAATCTGAAATAACTGAATCACTTTGCCGCACACCCGAAACTAACACAACACTGCAAATCAAATACACTTATTGTTTGATTTGTAAAAAATATATAATGTTGATCGTTCACTGTGTTTTTTCCATTAAACAAATGTTCAAGTTGTCAGTTTTGAAAACAAAAGGTATCTCTCATTGCCAGGTGACATGCAGAATTGTTAACAACTGACATAGGAGAGACACTAATTAAAAAGAACACAGACCATAAACAAGTAAAATAGCTATAATAAGGCACATGAGCTGAATATAGGTCCCATATATTATCATTTTTGATCACTTTCAAATACTATGTGTATTAGGTCTTCTTTGTGTATTCTTTTCTTTTACATCTTTATTGGAGTATAATTGCTTTACAATGGTGTGTTAGTTTCTGCTTTATAACAAAGTGAATCAGTTATACATATACATATGTTCCCATATCTCTTCCCTCTTGCGTCTCCCTCCCTCCCACCCTCCCTATCCCACCCCTCTAGATGGTCACAAAGCACCGAGCTGATCTCCCTATGCTATGTGGCTGCTTCCCACTAGCTATCTACCTTAGGTTTGGTAGTGTATATATGTCCATGCCACTCTCTCGCTTTGTCACAGCTTACCCTTCCCCCTCCCCATATCCTCAAGTCCATTTTCTAGTAGGCCTGTGTCTTTATTCCTGTCTTAACCCTAGGTTCTTCATCACATTTTTTACTTTCTTAAATTCCCTATATATGTGTTAGTATACGGTATTTATCTTTCTCTTTCTGACTTACTTCACTCTGTATGACAGACTCTAGGTCCATCCACCTCATTACAAATAGCTCAATTCCGTTTCTTTATATAGCTGAGTAATATTCCATTGTATATATATGCCACATCTTCTTTATCCATTCATCCGATGATGGACACTTAGGTTGCTTCCATCTCCGGGCTACTGTAAATAGAGCTGCAATGAACACTTTGGTACATGACTGTTTTTGAATTATGGTTTTCTAAGGGTATATGCCCAGTCGTGGGATTGCTGGGTTATATGGTAGTTCTATTTGTAGTTTTTTAAGGAACCTCCATACTATTCTCCATAGTGGCTGTACCAATTCCCATTCCCACCAGCAGTGCAAGAGTGTTCACTTTTCTCCACACCCTCTCCAGCATTTATTGGTTCTAGATTTTTTGATGATGGCCTTTCTGACTGGTGTGAGATGATATATCATTGTAGTTTTGATTTGCATTTCTCTAATGATTAATGATGTTCAGCATTCTTTCATATGTCTGTTGGCAGTCTGTATATCTTCTTTGGAGAAATGTCTATTTAGGTCTTCTGCCCATTTTTGGATTGGGTTGTTTGTTTTTTTGTTATTGAGCTGCATGAGCTGCTTATAAATTTTGGAGATAAATCCTTTGTCAGTTGCTTCATTTGCAAATATTTTCTCCCATTCTGAGGGTTGTCTTTTGGTCTTGTTTCTGCTTTCCTTTGCTGTGCAAAAGCTTTGAAGTTTCATTAGGTCCCATTTGTTTATTTTTGTTTTTATTTCCATTTCCCTATAATTCGAATGTTAGTGCGTTTAACGTTGTCCCAGAGGTCTCTGAGACTGTCCTCAGTTCTTTTCATTCTTTTCTCTTTATTCTGCTCTGCAGTAGTTATTTCCACTATTTTATCTTCCAGGTCACTTATCTGTTCTTCTGCCTCAGTTATTCTGCTATTGATCCCATCTAGAGTATTTTTAATTTCATTTATTGTGTTGTTCATCGTTGCTTGTTTCATCTTTAGTTCTTCTAGTTCCTTGTTAAATGTTTCTTGCATTTTTTCTATTCTATTTCCAAGATTTTGGATCATCTTTACTATCATTATTCTGAATTCTTTTTCAGGTAGACTGCCTATTTCCTCTTCATTTGTTAGGTCTGGTGGGTTTTTATCTTGCTCCTTCATCTGCTGTGTGTTTCTCTGTCTTCTCATTCTGCTTATCTTACTGTGTTTGGGGTCTCCTTTTTGCAGGCTGCAGGTTTGTAGTTCCCGTTGTTTTTGATGTCTGTCCCCTGTGGCTAAAGTTGGTTCAGTGGGTTGTGTATGCTTCCTGGTGGAGGGGACTAGTGCCTGTGTTCTGGTGGATGAGGCTGGATGTTGTCTTTCTGGTGGGCAGGTCCTCGTCTGGTGGTGTGTTTTGGGGTGTCTGTGGACTTATTATGATTTTAGGCAGCCTCTCTGCTAATGGGTGGGGTTGTGTTCCTGTCTTCCTAGTTGTTTGGCATAGGGTGTTTCGCACTGTAGCTTGCTGGTCGTTGAGTGAAGCTGGGTGCTGGTGTTGAGATGGAGATCTCTGGGAGATTTTTGCAGTTTGATAGTATGTTGAGCTGGGAGGTCTCTTGTGGACCAGTGTCCTGAAGTTGGCTGTCTCACCTCAGAGGCACAGCACTGACTCCTGGCTGCAGCACCGAGAGCCTTTCATCCACACTGCTCAGAATAAAAGTGAGAAAAAGAAAGAAAGAAAGAAAGGAAGGAAGGGAGGGAGGGAGGGAAGAAAGAAAATAAAGCAAGATAAAATAAAGTTATTAAAATAAAAAATAATTATTAAGAAAAAAATTAAAAAAAAAAAAAGACGGACAGAACCCTGGGACAAATGGTGGAAGCAATGCTATACAGACAAAATCTCACACAGAAGCATACACATACACACTCACAAAAAGAGGAAAAGAGGAAACAATAATCTTGCTCTCAAAGTCCACCTCCTCAATTTGGGATGATTCGTTGTCTGTTCATGTATTCCACAGATGCAGGGTACATCAAGTTGATTGTGGAGCTGATTCTAAGGCTGCTGGGAGAGATTTCCCTTTCTCTTCTTTGTTCTCACAGTTCCCGGGGCTCGGCTTTGGATTTGGCCCCGCCTCTGTGTGCAGGTCTCCGGAGGGCGTGTGTTCTTCGCTCAGACAGGACGGGGTTAAAGGAGCCACTGATTCGGGGCCTCTGGCTCTCTCAGGCCGGGGGGAGGGAGGGGCACGGAGTGCGGGGCGAGCCTGTGGCGGCAGAGGCCGGCGGGACGTTGCACCAGCCTGAGGCGCGCCGTGCGTTCTCCCGGGGAAGTTGTCCCTGGATCCTGGGAACCTGGCAGTGGCGGGCTGCACAGGCTCCCCGGAAGGGGGTGTGTGGATAGTGACCTGTGCTCGCACACAGGCTTTTTGGTGGCGGCAGCAGCAGCCTTAGAGTCTCAGGCCCGTCTCTGGGGTCCGCGCTTTTAGCCGCGGCTCACGCCCGTCTCTGGAACTCCTTTAAGCAGCGCTCTTAATCCCCTCTCCTCGCGCACCAGGAAACAAAGAGGCAAGAAAAAGTCTCTTGCCTCTTCGGCAGGTCCAGACTTTTCCCCAGACTCCCTCCCGGCTAGCTGTGGCACACTAGCCCCCTTCAGGCTGTGTTCATGCCGCCAACCCCAGTCCTTTCCCTGCGTTCTGACCAAAACCCGAGTGTCAGCTCCCAGCCCCGCCTGCTGTGACGGTGAGCAGACAAGCCTCTCGGGCTGGTGAGTTCCGGTCGGCACCGATCCTCTGTGCGGGAATCTCTCCGCTTTGCCCTCCGCACCCTGGTTGCTGTGCTCTCCCCCGCTGCTCCGAAGCTTCCCCCTCCGCCACCCACAGTCTCCGCCCGCGAAGGGACTTCCTAGTGTGTGGAAACCTGTCCTCCTTCACAGCTCCCTCCCACTGGTGCAGGTCCTGTCCCTATCGTTTTGTCTCTGTTTATTCTTTTTTCTTTTGCCCTACCCAGGTACGTGGGGCCTTTCTTGCCTTTTGGGAGGTCTGAGGTCTTCTGCCAGCGTTCAGTAGGTGTTCTGTAGGAGTTGTTCCACGTGTAGATGTATATCTGGTGTATCTGTGGTGAGGAAGGTGATCTCCGTGCCTTACTCTTCCGCCAGCTTCCCCTCCTTTCTCCATTCTGTTTTTCATATTCTTTTCCAGTATGGTTTATCCTAGGATATTGAATATAGTTCCCTGTGCTATACAGTAGGGCCTTGTTGTTTATCCATCCTATATATAATAGTTTACATCTGTTAATCCCAAACTCCCACTCCATCCCTCCCCCACCCCCCTCCCCCTTGGCAACTACAAGTCTGTTCTCTATGTCTGTGAGTCTGCTCCGTTTTGTAGATAAGTTCATTAGTGTCATATTGACATTTTAGACTCACAGGCACTTCTTAATATGATTTACCATTTATGTTATTGGCCATAATAGCTACCATTTATTTATTGCTGCGGCCAGAGTCCCTGCTCTTTGCTTCATGGTGTGCCTTGTCTTTCCTCTTGAAAGCCAAGATGAGGAAAACGGTACTTCCTTCAGAGTCACCCTTCTGATGGCCTGGAGGAGCCAGGTTTCTCATCAGGATCCTTCTACTTCTAACACTGTTCCTCTTTAACTTTGTAATCATTAGGGTTAGGGTTTGGGTAGGATTTCTCAGCCTACGTAGTTTCTCAACTGTTGACATTTTGGGCCAGGGACCGTCCTGTGAGTTGTAGCATATTTGGCAGCATTCCTGGCCTCTGCCCACTTGATGCCAATAGCAAACACCGCCCCCCTTCCCGCCCTTGCAGTTGTGGCAATCAGAAATGTTTCCAGATGTTATGAAATGCCCCTGAACAGGCAAAACTGCTGCCCCTAGTTGAGAACCACTGGATTAGTGTTAGGGTGTGAGGTAAGGGGTCTAACTGTATTTTCTTCTACCTTTGTCAACAGCATTTATTGTATTAACCTAACTTGGTGACTGAAATGCCACCTTTATCATAGGTTGGATTTCTACATACACCCTAATTTATTCCCGATTCTTTATTGTTCCTTTGATCTATTGATTGATTTTTGTGCTAATCCCATGCTAGTTTGATTACAATAAATTACAATAAATTTGTAGTGTATATTAATATCTAGCCAAGCACTATGTTTTTCAGGATCTTGGCAACTTTGGCATATTGATTTTTCCATATATAGTCTATAGTCTAAAGTTATTTTCTTCAGTTCCCAGTAAACCCTGTTGAAATTGTGATTTCACTTACATACTAATCTGAGAAGAATTTCTACCAGGTGTTTTTAAGATCATAGAGTTCAACATTATTGTTGGAAGTACATTTTTTATTCTAGAGCTTTGTGATTATTCTGTAAATTCTATGCACCGTCTAGACCAGTAGTTACCAAAGGTGGTAGACCTACCACATACCTAGGTTGAAAGAGAATTGAAGCTTCTGTGTATGTTTTATACTGAAAAATTAGGAGAGAAATTATGCATTACCAATATTTAGCATTCAGGTTGAAGGTGATGCCCTGTCTGGGTGTAGATGTCTGAGGGCCCCTGTCTGTATGAAGCGGGGTGTGACGGCGGGAATCCTGGAGGAGACTGAGGTCAGAGGAAACTTTTGCAGCTGAGAACCCAGGGAAGTGGATTATTTTTTGTAATTTTAACTAAGTTTAGCCCTGATGAAATATACACATGGCTTAAAAAAATTCCCGTAAATTCGTTGCAGATCGAAGAGAACACAGAATACCAGTAATATAAATGTGAAACTCTCCTCCCTCACCCCTCCCTTATCTTGTTCTTTGTCCTTGGAGCACCATGTCTCTCTCTCTTTCTCTCTCTCTCTCTCTCTCTCTCTCTCACACACACACACACACACACACACACACACAACTGGCCACATCGATCCTTCTCTCACTGTGTGTAAGAGCTTTCTTGGTGACATAAAAAAATCGATGCCTACCTGTTCCAATCTGACAAAAGATGGCCAAAGAATTTTAGACTCATCAAGAAGACATTTTGCAATGTGGATTTACTTCCACGATTGTTAACAGTGAATCTCATTTCAAGTGTATATTATGCCTTGGAATATAAATTACTAATAATAGGGACCTATTGTGACTACACTTTTTAAATATTGCTTATTTCATCTGTTTCTCGTCTTCTAAATGCATTGTTTTCTAACATAGGTAAGATGTTGGTACAGTAGTACTCAGGAGACTTTTACTTGAGGGTTTTATGATCAGAAGCTTTGGAGACCACCCATTCACGAGGCTTCCAGGTCACACTGGTGGTTCCCGAAGCAGTTCCAGTCTTTACCTTGGTCTGTGCACTGGCAGCCTCAGCATCACCTGGCAGCCTCTTAGAAATGCAGATCCCAGGCCCCACCCACATCTGCTGACTCCGAATTTGCATTTTAACAGGATCCCAGGGGATCTATGTGCACATCAAAGTTTCAGAACAGAACTGAGCTGCGCTTTTCTATTAGGGAGACACTAGGCATATATTATCAATGAAAATTAATTAAAATTAAATAATATTAAGCATTCATTCCCTCAGTGGCACTCGCCACATTTTAGGTGCTCAGTAGCAACATCTGGGTAGTGGCTACTGCGTTCGGCAGTGCAGAGATGGGACATGTCCATCGTCTAACTCAGCAGGTTGGAGGATGCGGGTAGGAAGACCCAGAAAAGAAGGAAATGGTGAGCAAACTTGAATTGGGATGTGTGCGTTAACCGTAAATAAAGAAGAGACTTCCTGTCACTCTGCTGGACGTGGCTGGTGAGAGTCTTAGGAAGGGCATTCACGTGTGTGGCTACTGCTGTTACTTTTGTTTGCAGATAATGTGACTTTTCTGAACCAGTAAGTACCAGGCAGTAAGTACTGCCTTTATTCAGTGTTATCTTTGTGAAAAAATAATATTTATGCATCAGTACTACTAGTCGTCATTTCCACATGTTTCAGAGTCCGCGAGGAGCCTCGCAGGGTTCATGAGAAAGCAGGACCCGGCCCCAAGTCCGATTTCATGTGGCGGTGGTCCCCTTTGCTGTAGTCCGGTGTGGTGGGGATTGAATTTCTCTCACAGCTACATTATACAGGGACCACTGGGGGTAAAACTTGTTTTTCTTGCCTTTTAAGGTTAAAGGTGAACTTCTTGTGTTGTGCAAGTCACTGATGGCTTATCTACCAGAGAGCCGGCTCCAGCAGTAAAGAGTGAGGCAGGATGTGGCAAGATTTCTCTAGCATAAATAGCAGCCGTGGCTCGTTAGGGGCCCATGATGCCTTGCACCCGCTTGGCAGTGCACAGCTCCCTGGGAGAGAGTGTGGTTAGAGTATCATGTGCACATCTCCCCCATCATCTCTGGAATGTTCCAGGGGATACCAAACCCTTATCCACAGATGGGATGCATGTGTGTTGGTGAAAAAAGAAGGGAGAAGAAAGACCAGTGACCCATCTACGAGTTGTTTCCTTCTCTCTGCTTCCTACTTCAGCACTCCCCTGATAAACGCTGTAATTAGGTGCTTTATTGAAAGATTCACTAGGATTTGTTTACTTGGCTTTTTTCTTCTTCCAGCATTTCTCAAGCTTCATTATTAGGGGAAACTTTTGACTCCAGCAGCCTCATTTTGGTTTTGTAGATTTGGTTCACTTTGCAAAGAGGAGGTCACAGAGATTATTGGAACCTTTTCCCCGTTGATCTGAGAGCATCTTTGGGGAGCAGCAGTTTATGCCCCTCCCCCAACCCAACCACCAGCACCTGCAGGGACAATACACACCTCAACTCTCTCTCCCATCCATCCACTTCCTCTACAGAAATCTTAGCTCTCATTTCTGCTCTCCTAAAATGTTCTTCCAACTCTTCCGCCATCATACGCAATGCTGCTTGCTTAATCTTCCTAAAATCTGTACTTCCGTATCTTCTTTTATCTAAGACCATTCATGACTCCCCTTTACCTCAGAAAGAAGGCCAGTCCCGTCCTGTAGCGACACACCCCTGTCCTTTCTTTCCAACCCCATTTCTCACTTTCTGCTCCAGGCAGCACTGCAGGGCCCACATCACAGATCTAGTCCAACAGCAAATTCACCCATACATTCGCCAGGCTCGTGTTTACTGATCCAGCTGAATTAGCATAAACAAACCTCGCCTTCACCTATCTTTTACCAAACTGACCTATTCATTATTTCCACCATGTAACTCATGCTTTTTTTCCATCTAGATCCTTCCTAATTTCTGTTCTCAGTGCCTGGAATGTCATTTTATCCATTGTCCCATGACTAATTTCCACACAGCTTCAAAGACTCTGCTTACATGCTCTTTGCTTTTTAAAACTCCCTGATCCCTGACTGTGGAAGCAGCTGAACTTTCGTAGCTCTTCTCTATGGTTAGAATAAATAGCAGTGTTGGGTAGTTACATGCCCATAGACTCTAAGTTTCTTTTTTTTTTTTTTATTATTGAAGTGTAGTTGATTTACAAAATTATATGTTTTGGGTGTACAGTGTAGTGATTCACACTTTCTAATTAAAGGTTATTCTCCATTTATAGTTATTATAAAATATTGGCCATATTCCCTGTGTTGTACCATAACTCCTTGTAGCTTATTTTGTACCCAATAGTTTGTACCTCTGAAGCCCCTCTGCCTATGTTGCCCCTCCCCCTTTCCCTCTCCCCACTGGTAACCACTAGTTGGTTCTCCATATCTGGGAGTCTGTTTCTTTTTTGTTATATTCACCAATTTGTTTTATTTTTTAGAGTCCACATTTAAGCAGTAACATGCAGTATTTTTCTTTGACATTTCACTAAGGAAAATATGAGACTGTAAGTTTCTCGAGAGGATGTAACTCCAGCCCTTCCTGTGGTCAGTGGTCAAGCAAGTGATAAGCTCATGAAACTAGAAAAAGCCTTCTTTTCCTTTCGTGGACAGATCTTTCTCAGATGTGTAGTTCATTTTCCTCCCTACTACTCCTTTAAAACAACAACAACAACAACACACCATTCTGATCATTCTACTTGAACCTGGCATTGCCTTGAGGGAAAAATCTGAAAATTCCGTCCTGTTTCCCAGAGATACAGGATTTGCTTCTGTCAACTGACATTTAGTGATATTTTTTTTCTCTCGTTGGAGAAATGCCTAGTAATCTAAGTTTGTGTTTGTCACCATTTCTTTCTGATTGTTCCTCAATGAAGCAAAAATAGCCCTACTGATGAACTGCACATTCTCTCTCGTTTCTTTTCATAACTCAAGTTCAGACTGTGCTTTGTGTCCTGGGAAAAAGAAGATGTTGCTTCAACTCATGATCTTTGAAGCTATCTAAGGGATTAATGAGTTGGAGTGAGATCTGTTACATGTTTATTATTTAAAAGAAGTGTGTATGATAGTTTTTATTAACATGTTTATTGTTTAAAAGGATAGTTTATAGTAGACTCTAAACAGGCATCTGCTTTTTAGTGGCCTGATTTCAGCTCTGTCCATGAGACCAAAATAGGTATTCAGCTTACTGCTTGACATTTCATCTGAATAATTTGAGGATTAACCCTTCATGACTGTAACTCGTAAAGCATTACAGTGTTTGCTTGCAAACATGTTTTTTTAATGGCTTACAAAAGGGTTCTGTCCCAGCCACTGTGAGATCAGGCAGGGTCAGTGTCGATGTCCTGACCACAGTCATGGGGAGTGGAGGGGAAGAATCTGCCAGGTCATTACAATGGGTGAAATATCGGACTTGGGTTTAGGGTTAGTTATTCTGATGATGATACAGTTGGATAATCTGTTCGCTCTTATCTCTTGCCTGGCGTGCAGCCTCTGTGACTCACATTGGAGCCTTGTGTACGGAACCCAGAGGCCAGGGACTGATGGCCCAGAGGTCAGATTCAGTCCCAAAGATGTTGGATTACATAATAGCAATAAACATCGTTTGGAGCCAAAATTTGACATTTGCAGCCACCAAAAAACATGGTGTAATGACTCCTTTAAAAAAGTTAGAAGATTTGGCAACCCCGGCCTGGAGTTTCTAGTAATGGTTGGGATAGAAACTGCCCAGCTCACCATGGTTTCCACTGCTCCCATCGGCTCCCCAGTACGGGGGTGACTCGGCCATGCCACTTGACATCACCTGTGCACTGGGACTTTTCCCCTGGTGGGTCAAGTTTCTCCGTAGCCACGTCGCTCTCAGACATGGGAATGTGGAAGGGAGTCAGACAGGACTCTGTGTTTGGAGAAAAATAGGAGAGAGCATATTTCTTGGTGGACATGAAGACCATTTCTGTATCTTTTATATGAGAACAAAGTGATCGGGTTATGTCTTTTGGTCAAAAAATACCCTCTTTCTCTCAGCGTTTGTGGACCTTTGAGTTTGCTTCCCTTGGTTTGACCTTCTGACTCTCCAGCTGCCTGGAGAATGACCACGCAACCCTTGGCAGCTGTGGCAGTGGTGACATGAGGAGTTTGTGCCCAGTTTTTATGACAGCTGATGTTTGTGTCTGAGTAATGAGGGCGACGTGACACGGAATAGGTGGTGTTTTATTATGGTCTTAAACAGCTCTGATGTCTGGGGCCAATCGTGTTGACCGCTGAGGTACTTCGGCATGTGGGCTCTTTGCTGCCCTGCCCTACGGTTAGGAAAGGTTTGTGCACAAATGCTCAGCGTCTGAATCGGCTCTCGTGTGTTTGTTTGAGAAGCTTTATCTAAATTTTCCTGCATGTTCATGTTCAGTTTTGGCCCAAGTCCCATTTCTATGCTGTCACAGGAGCAAGGACTGTTTGGGATGATGAAGAAGTTCCGGAGATGGTGGGTGGTGACGCTTGCACGACATTGTGAATGTACTTAATGACACTGAATGTATGCTTAGAAATGGCTAAAATGGTCAGTGGTATGTTACGTATATCTTAGCACAGTAAAACAGAAGAAGAGTGAGGAAACCAAGAAGAGGGAAGTATTTTTGAGTTTTTCTAACTGAAAGAGGCACAGATAGAGTTGTCCATTCTTATATTTCCTTAAGGTCTGGTCCTTTTTCTGGGAGGTTTGTCTTCTTCTGAGGGGCTAGGAGTCTACATTGTTGGTCTCTGCAAGTCCTTCTTTCCGTGTTTCCTCTTTTCCTTGGACGTGCTCAGTTACGGCCAAGGAAAATCTCCAGGAGAGCAGCCGCTGCAACACAGCCCACCTAGACTGTCGTTCTCCACTCTGGTTGCCCATTAGAATCACTGGGGAGTTTCTAGAGCCCCTTGGCCCAGGCCGTACCACAGACCAATTAAATCAAAATTTGTGGGAGCTCACTGAGTGATTCCAAGGTTGAATGCAGCCAGGGTGGAGAATGCCTGCCTGACGGGACACCCGGTCTGATGCACAGAGCCCAGGGTTTGCTTGTTGGCTTGGTCCAGTGCCTAAAGTTAGGGCACATCAAGGGAGATTATTCTTTTGTCCCCCAAACCCAACTATTTCAGTCATTGCCTTCATGTGATTTGAGGGGTCTCTTACATAAACAGTATAGTCAGGCAGGGGTGTTGGTGTAGCTTAGGACTAGAAACACTTACTCTGAGAATAAATATTACAGAATCAAAACAAACAAACAGGGCTTCCCTGGTGGCACAGTGGTTGGGAGTCCGCCTGCCGATGCAGGGGACGTGGGTTCGTGCCCCGGTCCGGGAGGATACCACATGCCGCGGGGCGGCTGGACCCGTGAGCCGTGGCCGCTGAGCCTGCGCGTCCAGAGCCTGTGCTCCGCAACGGGAGAGGCCACAGCAGTGAGAGGCCCGCGTACCGCAAAAAAACCAAAAAAACCCCAAAAAAACATACACATCAGAGATCTTTTTAGTTAATGCTCCCTCCAGACCATTTCTGAGAAATGACCCAGCAGCACAGAGATGGTTTTTTTTCAAGGAGCCAAGCTACTCGGAACCCAAATCGGCAGATTGCTTTGACAGTCAGCCCATGTAACAGGATAGTCATATATAATATTAAATGTGAACTGATTTCTTCGCACCTTTTTCTGTAGGGTGGATTAAATCCAGTTTCTCTCTTGGGATTTCAAGAGGATAAGTAAATTGAGGAGAAGATTGTAAATATGTTAATTGAAGCAATGGACGGGGTGGCTCCTACCCTCCCCTAGACATGCTTCCTTGATTTGATCCAGGACTGCACGTTCCCTTGGTTTTCTCTCTTCCCCCATGGTTGCTCTTCCTTTGTCTCCTTGGCTGCTTTCTCCTCTTTTCTCCCCACCGTCTTCATGGTGGAGGGTCCCCAAGCTCAGTCCTTGACTCTTCTCTCTATATATTGATTGAGATCTCATTCAGTCTCATGCTTTGAATACCATGTGGCAGCTGATGACTCCCAGATTCACATCTCCAGCCCTCTCTCCTGAAGTCCAACTCGAATATACATTCAGCTCTCTACCAGATATCTCTCCTTGGCCGTCTGCTGGATAATGTCAAACTCAGTACCTGGGAAGCCGAATTACTGATCTTCTCCCCAAGCCTGTGACCACTCCCGCCCCAGCCTTCCCCATCATAGTCGTGGCAACATCATCCACTCTCTCGGTGGCTGGAGCAAAAATCCTTGGAGCCATCCTCATCTGCTTTCTTCCTTTCACACCTCACAACCTGTTCTGTTCATAAGGAAGTCTTGAAGGTTCTACCTTGAAAGTATCCAGAATCCACCACTTCCCAGCGCTGCTACACTGCTACCAGGCCCCTTGGGGTCACCATCACCTCCCGCCTGGACCACTGGGTTAGTCTCTTAGCTTCCCCCTACAGCCAGAAGGCTCCTTTTAAAATAAACATGTACCCACTTCTATATATAAAACGGATAACCAACAAGGACCTACTGTGGAGCACAGGGAACTCTACACAATATTTTGTAGTAACCTATAAGGGAAAAGAATCTGAAAAAGTTATTTGTATATATATATATAATTATAACTGAATCACTGTGCTATACACCTGAAACTAACACAATATTGTAAATCAACTATACTTCTATAAAAATAAAATAAATCAGATGGTGTCACTTCTCTGTTCAACAAGGGCTTCCCCTATCGTTCTGAGTAAGAGCCACTGTCTTCACCGTGGCCTGTAAGTTCTACACTGTCTGGCTCCCCTTTGGCTCTCCGACCTCATCTCCTGCCCCTGGTTCACTGAGCTCCAGCCACGGGGCTGTTTTGTACCGTCTTACCTTAGGACCTTTGCCCTGGCCGTTCCTCTGCCTGGAAGCTTCTTTCCTGGCTGTGAGCACGGTCACCTCCCGTAGATCTTTATTACAAGTGTCGCCTTCTCAGTGAGGCTGCCCTGACCACCCTCATAAAAACTGCAGCTTCCCACCGCTCGTGATTCTCTACACCTTGCTGTTTCTTTTTCCTTTAACGCTTACCACCGTTGAACATACTCTCTGTGCTGAGTATTTCTTGTTTATTGCCTGTCTCCCTCCACCAGGTTGTGAGCTCCGTGAGAGCAGAGATTTTGTCTCTTTTGATGCTAAAGAAGAGCGTCTGGCACAAGGTAGTAGTGTGATCAATATTCGTTGAATGCATGAGTAATTAGGAACTATGAAAAGGGCTAGGAATGCACATACAGATGATAGAAGTAGATCAGCAGCTGCTAATACTCGTTGAGCCCGGACTTCTTGCCATGCCCTATGCTAAGGGCTTTACATGCTTTTGTCTTATTTAATCCTTACAAGGATGCCAAGGGATAGCTACTCATAATATTCCCATTTGACCGTGAAAGAAACTGAGGCATAGAATGTTTAAATAAATTGTCCAAAGGCACACAGCTGGGAAATGATCCACCTCTAGTTAGGTTTAGGACCTGCAGCCTCTAACTAATAAATCTAGAGGAAATTATGGAGGGGAGGTATGCAGGGAGACAGGGAAGCATATTTCATTGTTAGCAATGCTCTTCTCAGAGTGTCTGTATTTAATCTCAGTGTATTTACAGTTAATTTTTAGATAAGGGAGGCTTTGGCAGGTAGTTAATCCTACATCTCCAGAAGTGCATTCTGTGTCCTTCTTTTTTTTAATTGTTTAGACCCAGATCTTTCTGTCCCTTCTGGAAGTGGAAGCCAGTGGGCTTCAGTCCAATGGATGTTTGGTGGTTTCCAGTATCCCTTTCCAGGACAACACAAGGACATGTCCTTTGGGGAAACATAAGTGGTGTTTCCCCTATCCCACAGGAGGGTGCAGGTCCCTGCTCAGCTGGTGACGCATCTTAAGGATTCTTAGGAACTTGACTGACTGCAGGACATCTACTCCCCTGTGCTGTGGTCCCTCGGGGGCCAGGCCATGGTTCCTGGACTCACTTCTATGGCATGTCTGCTTCTTGATGCCAGGGTGGTCCTTGCCCTCTGGGACGTGAAACACTCATCATCTGTCAGAGGCTCTTCTCAGGTGTCTGGCTGGATCTTGGGGCCTGAGCCTAGACCCAGCCACCAGTAGGAGGCCTGGTCTGAGCATGAAGCTGCCGTGTCTTCCTGCTCGGCCACTGCATGGGTTTTCTACTCTCTGTAATAAATGACCACAAGTTTACTGGTTCCAACAACATACATTTACGATCTCAGTTTCTGTAGCTTTTCTGGGCTCTCTGCTTCAGGTCTCATCAGGCTGCGGTGGAAGTATTGGCTGGGGCTGCAGTCTCATCAGGGGCTTGACTGGGGAAAGGTCTGCTCCCAAGCTCCATTTGGTGGTGGGCAGAATTCATCTCCTAGGGCTGAGATCTCTGTTTCTTGATGGCTGTCATCCAGGGACTGCCCACACGGTGCCCTGGCAGCCTGGCAGCCAACAAGGGCAGGGTCTAGCTCTCATCTGCTAAGGTGGAGTCTTATGGTGTCACGTCATCACGAGAGTGATCTCCTGTCCCTTTGCCTGGTTCTTTTGATTAGAAGCACGTCGCAGGCCCTGCCCCCACTCGGGGAGAGACTCTACAAAGGCATGAACACCAGAAAAGGAAGGTCACTGGGGGTCACCTTAGAGCAACCACAGTCACTGCCCTCCCTCCACCCAACCTCCCCCAGTGCTGAGAAGCCCGGATGCTCCCCCTGGCAGCCCTGTAGGCAAGCTTCAAGCTTTTGTGGATCTGATACCGTTTTTCACAGGGCTGCTGGCAGGGAGGGGCTTTCTGTGTGACTGTGCCACCCACCCAGCTCTGGCCTCCCCCCTCACAGAGTGCTGACTTGAGGGCTTGGGCATCTGTCCTCGGAGTAGTCAGGGGTCCTTGCCACACACACCCCCCCTGCAGCCGCTCTTCAGTGTTCCAACCCTTTCATTTTAAACTGTGGAGGTAATTCCTGTAAGGCAGGGGAGACCTTTAGTTACTCACCTATTCCTCCAATATGCATGGCTTTGCTTTCAAGTGACCATAGGCCAAGATGTGAGTGTTCATGTTTCATCTAGAAAATTTGTAATAATGCCTATTTTTGTCCACCGTTTGTGCTTCTCTCAGTTCAGATGTAACTGAGTTAATTATCTGATGAAATGAACCAGAGCTTGCTTTCCTCCTCAGAGTACTTCTTGTTCTAGAAGCAAAGCTGAGAGTTATTAGATCCTGTACTAACAATTATCCCTTGTGCGTCTAGCGAGTTTGGCCTGTGAGTTGTTTAAAGACAGACCCGTCTTCCCTCCATTCATTTTATGGGTGTTTTACAGAGTGGATACAGTGTTGACTTATTTTATTTTATTGTTGTGGTTTCTTATTGAAGGATTCTTTTTTTTGATTGAAGTACAGTTGATTTATAATGTTGTGCCCTGGAGCAACTAAGCCCATGCACCACAACTACTGAGCCTGCGCTCTAGAGCCAGCAAGCCACAACTACTGAGCCCGCGAGCCACAACTACTGAAGCCCGCATACCTAGAGCCCACGCACCACAACAAAGAGTAGCCCCCGCTCACTACAAATACAGAAAGCCTGTGTGCAGCAACGAAGACCCAACACAGCCAAATATAAATAAATACATTTATAAAAAAACAAAAAAAAATAAAATAAAATGTCAGTGGGTATTTATAAATAACCTTGTACAGTCTGGTGTTAGTCCCTGTGTGACAGCAGTGGGGATTTCACATCCTATTTTCCTCTTCCTATTCCTGTCTTTGTTGTTTGAGATGCCACACGATGCATATGACAGTATCTCGACTAAGTCTTGTCTTTCAAAAGTCTGGAATCTTCTGCTTTAGTTCCTCTTAGCATGTCTTTTGTTTAGGGTGGGGAGAGAGTAAGAACATGGGGGGAAAAGGGAGAACATGAGTCTAATCTCTGAGGAAGTTTTTAGGCGAGAAGGCTGAGGTTCAGAATTGGTTGATTCTTTTGGAATTAGTTTATTCCAGTTTGGCCAGTTTGGAATCAGTTGATTCTTTTACATTTCAAAAGTATGCACCTCAGTCCCTACCCCTGAAAGGATATGTTAGAGAGAAAAATAAACTAAATTATTGACATTTGCTCACCCAATCACAGTTGCACACCTGGGGAAAGCCAAATCCTCTTTAATTTTTCCACTTTTGAATTTCGTGTGAATCATACTCAGATGGTTAATGGCAGCATAAATTGCTTTGAATGATATATGACTCCTAGGAATTCATCTTTAAAATATTATAGCAAATAGGCATTCAGAAACTATTTATTTGGTGGGATATACGTGTCTCAGGAATTCAGTATGAAGGCACCCGTCCTGGCTACACCTGCTCTCACAGGGGCTGCAGGGGCCCCTCCTCGGTAGGGACCCTCCTAAGTTGGCTGGGAGGGCCCTGCTCTGCCCTCGGCAGTGGAGAGTTGCTGTACACGTGGTGTGAGCCCTGGAGAGCCCGACCCTGGTCTCCAAGTCCCCCTTCCCACGAGGAAAGGGCACGGTCTGCCGGCCCTTGAGTGATGTCCACTTCCTGTTGTCTGACGTCCGGCAGGGCCAGCCAGTCACCTTCAATTTCTGACAACCATGTGGCTCCCAGGAGTCCCTCAGCGCCATAGTGTCACCCAGGGGGTCCCTTTAAGGAGTGACACGGAGTGGTGAGATTTCCTTCTGGTGACCACTTGCTGCTGGTTGTCCCAAGTGCACCCAGCATTGAGTCACGTGCACATCTATATGAGGGGGATGGGGAAGCAGCCCCACCCCCTGGTCGGGGGGCAGTGATAGGGGGCAGGGCACGCTGGACGCCTCCGTCTCGACCGCAAGGTGTTCGGTGTTTGCTTCAGACAGCCCTTCACGTCCGCTCTCGTCCCAGGATTTCTACTTCAGTTGCCTTATATTCTTTTCTTCATGCATCTTTAGTTTTGATAGATTTTGCCGGATTGCCCTCTGTAGGGGTTGAACCCTTTAAAAGTCTTTTAAGGGCTTCCCTGGTGGCGCAGAGGTTGAGAGTCCGCCTGCCGATGCAGGGGACACGGGTTCATGGGTCCGGGAAGATCCCACATGCCGCGGAGCAGCTGGGCCCGTGAGCCATGGCCGCTGAGCCTGCGCGTCTGGGGCCTGTGCTCCGCAACGGGAGAGGCCGCAACAGTGAGAGGCCCGCGAACCGCCAAAAAAAAAAAAAAAAAAAAAAAAAGTCTTTTAAAAATTAATTTTTAATTTTCTAAGTGATACATGAATATATTCTCTTCCAAAAAAGTGAAAAAATTAGAGATACAGCCAAAGTCACTTTTGATCACCATCACCATCCCCGCCGGATTCCCACACTGGCCCTCACCATCCCCCCAGAGGCCACTGCTATTATTGGTTTGCCAGTGGGAAATATACATTACTGGAGTGTGTGTGTGTGTGTGTGTGTGTGTGTGTGTGTGTGTGTGTGTGTGTGTGTGTGTTGTTTTAAGGTATAAACCTTATTGTACTAAGCCCATCATTCTATGATGATGTGTTTTCCTTGATGATATGTCTTGGAGGTCTTTCCATGAAGTATTAATAGGTCCCTCTATATTATTTGAGTTGTTAACCATAAATTATTTTTTCAGAACTGCCTTTTTGACAGTTACTTTCAGGAAAGGAATTAGGATTTCGTTCAACACCCAGTGATTCTTTTTTTTTTTAATATGTGTCTAGTGCAAAATCTTAACTTGTGTGTGTGTGTGTTTCTCTTTTCAGATCTCAGAACACTGATCTTCACAATGAAGGCTACATCTTGGAATTAGATTGCTATTCTTCCCCAGACCACCTGACAGACCAAAAAATCATCCCAGAGTTCATTAAGAAGGTGAGTGCTGCAGTCAGGATGCAATTGAACGGGCTCGCTGAGCGCTTGCCTGAGTGAATGGCTGGGGGCTGGCTGGGGGCAGGTGGGCTGCACTCCCCAGGCCTGTTCTGACCTGGGACTTTGGGTGGCCTCGTGGGGGGCAGTCCATTCCCACTCAGGCTGGCCTTGGCTCTGGAACAAGGTGGCTTCCCCTCCTCCCAGGATGGCAGACCCTGTGTTTTTAGGGCTGGAGTGGTGTTAACAGCTGACAGGCCTGCCGGCCCACTGCCAGCACCCCTTTCAAATCCTCAGGGTGGTGTGAGCCCCTCAGATCCCACCTTCCACTCCCCCTGCGGGTCTTCATTGTCACGAGCCCCCTTTCTTTCCTAGAGCGGGAGCGTGCCACAGTCCGGTGACCACTGGCATGCGATCATAGCAGGGAAAATTGCCTCGTTGCAGGGGGTTCATTTTCTGCCCTGAAATATGTCTGGTTTTGAACTTCTCTTTGAGCCATATGAGGTTTCCTGCCTAATTGCAGGGTGAGCTGAGTTTCAATACGCTGACGTTTACTGCCGGAGGAATGTCCTTGCCCAAACTGGGGCTAAGTTCATCGCTTAATGCTTGCCTTGTCCTCCCCTTCCCAGTCTCCCAAAATAATTGGCAGTTCCCCCCACCCCATCATGTAGAGGTGATTGTGGTTTGTCTGAAATCCAGTCAATCAGTGAATTCTTTAATAAATATTGTTGGCTGTTGTCAGGCCAGAAATAGTACTAGGTGCTGGCACGCAGAGAACAAAATAGCCGTGGTCCCTGCCCTCGTGTCCTCACAGTGAAGGCTCTTCTGAACCCGAGTCATGAGCATGACTGGGAGGGAAGCAGCAGACAGACAGGGTGTGGTGTGGGAATCGGGGAGGCGCCTCGGGCTGAGACAGGAGGATTAGGCCTGATGGGGCTGCAGTGGGCGGGTTGGGGTCCCTCCGAACAGAGGGAGCAGCATGTGTGAGGGCCTGAGGGGAATGAAAAGAAGGTCAGAGGACCTTTGGCAAGAAAGGGGCCATGAGGGGTGGAAGGAAGGGCCAGGACTCGGCTGTGAAAGCAACAGGAGGCTGTGGAGAGAAGTTCTGCAGAAAAGTGGAATTGAATGGTCCCTTTAAACAACCAGTGATTCTATTTTTTTTTTTTTTTTTTTGGTTCACTCTCTGCCTCCCTCTCTTCAACATTTGTGGAGCGTTCAGGCTCTACAAGGCCCTGGGAATAACCACTCGGGTATGATGGGAGCCGAGACCCGTAGCCCAGGAGTCGGGTGACCTGTTAGGTCAGACATTTGGGTAATTTTACGTGGGCATGGAGACTCTTTCTGCTATGGTAGAATTCAGATCATTTTTAAGAAGTGGGAGGAAAAGCAGTTTCAGTTCACACATGCCTAAGCCTGAGAACATGGGTGCTTTCATAACTCAGAGGGATGTCTGTATAAATAGGGCCATCTTCTTTGGATTGCTGCAAATAAAATGTTCTCATAAACTTGGTAGGGGCATTCTAGAGGTGGGATTTACCCCGTGATCTGAGCACTGGGGGAAAATAGTTGTAGAAATGGTTTTGTAATTAGACTCAGATGCTTGGAATATTTGAGGGGCGGGTTGGTAAGATGAGGGCATGGCTCTGGCCATACTATCAAACAGGCTCTTTTAAAAACATGTGATTTGGCGCTTTTGTCTTAACCAAACCAGATCACTGCGGGACTGACCCATTGCCTTGTGGCCATATCAGGTCGTAAACAGCCTGCTGAGTGGACACTCAGATGCCGTGTGTCTGCAGTGCCTGCAGTGCAGGTGGGCGTCTGTCCCACAGAGGACAGAACCTCAGAGTTATGGTTTATATGCCCTGAAGGACATCAGCCACTTTTGTGTTAACTGTTACTTTTATCCCAACATTCTTTTCCCCCCACTGATTGTGTGTGTGTGTGTGTACACATGGCAGTATCTCATGATTTATTCAATAATTGGTTAAATCGATCATTGACACCTGCTCATTCTATGTATGTATAAGAATTCTGTTTTTAACATTAAAAAAATTACTTTTTTTATTGAGGTATAGTTGATTTACAATGTCGTGTTAGTTTCAGGTGTACAGCACAGCAATTCAGTTATAAATATGTATATGTCTATATACATGCATACATATATATGCACACACACATGTATTCTTTTTATATGCTTTTCCTTTATACATTATTACAAAATATTGAGATAGTTCCCTGTGCTATACAGTTGGTCCTTATTGTTTATCTGTTTCATGTATAGTAGTGTATTTATGTTATTCCCAAACTCTTAATTTATCCCTCTCCCAACCTCTCTTTGCCTTTGGTATCCATAAGTTTGTTTTCTGTGTCTGTGGGTCTATTTCTGTTTTGGAAATAAGTTCACCTGTATCTTTTGGTTAGATTCAACATATAAGTGACATATGATATTTATCTTTCTCTGTCTGGCTGACTTCACTTAATATGATAGTCTCCATGCGATTCTGTTTTTAACATTTTGAAGAGGATACAGTTTAAAGCCCACTGTACCATCCTGCCTCTGCCTGTGCAAGCAGGCACAGGGTGCCTCTGCCCCCCTGGTTTTCAAATACAAATGACTGGGTTCAGGCAGACTAGACAACTTGCACACTCAGGTAGCACTGAGATTTCTGAGCCAGAATTGGTCTCCAGATGTGTATCTCGGAGTCTCTCACCTCTTTTTCTCTCAGTAGAGACATAGTTCATGGTTGTGGTCAGCAGAGCGGAAGGGAAGCTCCCCACTCTGGAGAACCCAGGTGTTGAGGTGGCCTGGCCATGTGGCCCTGCCCTGTCGGTCCGTGGCCGGGGGCTCCACCTGGGAGGATCTAGTGTTTCTGGCTGTCACTGCTGGCTGTGGCTCTAGTTCTAGGCCAGTGGCCATGACAACCAGGAGAAGAGGTACAAAATGCTGGGACCGGGCCCCCTTCCCTTTGCTCCCCTTTTCTGTTGTTGGACATGATTTCTGGAGAAAATACCACCTCTGGTGCAAAGAGGAGAGGAATGGGGGCCTCTCTGCAAGGTCAACAGCTGTTGCAGCTGATGACTGCATTGCACACGTGTGTACATTTTCCTGTCATCCCACGAGTCGAAGACTACAGGAGTTCCCTGGGAAGAAAGACAGGAAACATTATTTTGTGTATTTTTAGTAAATATTTAATGAATAGCTTGGTCCCTATATATATATGTATATATGTGTGTGTGTGTGTGTGTGTGTGTGTGTGTGTGTGTGTATAACAAGTGGTGACACCTGTTAATTGCCATTCACTTAGACCAAGATGAAGCTGTGTCACTGCAGCTACTGCCTACAGCCATTCCTTTTTTATCTGGGTCATTATTTTGTGTGAAATAATGGCTCCCGTCCCTATGACAAGTAGATCCATCTTACGGTGAGACGGTAATTAACTCATTTTGTCACATCCAGGATAAGCTCATATTCTTCTCTGCACAGTAGCATTAAACTCAAAGTGATTAGAATTTTTCTTTTCTTCAGAACAATGCCTCAGTGTTGTTTTGCCACCAAATGTTTTAAATTAGCAGAACCTTTGGTTAGAGGACATGGTTGGAGGGAGGGAAAGGAGATTTCATTATTTTCCACAATGAGGAAAAATAAAATCATCTGTATCTGTGTCATATAAAATTATGTCATAATTCACAGCCCCCCTCCATCACGATTTCACACGGAGGGTGAAGGGAGCTGTATAAAAAAGATGACTCTCTTCCTTTCCGTGTGGCCTAATGATGTTCTGAGCACTCTGGCTGATCAAATTAAACCTGGGCTACTGCACTGTGTTTTTCCCCCCGGTATCCTGCTGTGCTCCATCCAACTGACCCTTTATGGAAATTATTTATTAGGGCCCACAGAACATTTAAGATACAGTTTTATGGGCAGACTTGGAGAGAATACATTTTCCAAGCCCTAGAACCGAACGCTCGAGAGACAGTTGCAAGGCTGGGAGCACTTCGGTGCTGCCTCTGTTCCTTTGAGACAAAGGTTCAGCCTGCCAGGTGACTCCCAGAGCCTGTTTCGCGTGGCTGGTGTGTTTGTGGGACCCTTTGGAATTTCTGTTCTCCAGAGCTCCCAGAGGATTGTAAAGAAGACAGGGTGATATAGAATGAAGAGTCTACACGTGCGTCTTCGAATGACTTTACATTCTTTGGAGCTTCTTGGGAAAGTGTCTGGATGTTTCGAAAGCACTTTAAAGTTTGCCGAGTCACGGCACACATTTTCTGGTTGGTGCCGCACAGCATTTCCGTTCCGGGGGCCACGCTGGCAGTGATGTCTCCCTTCTAAACCGGAGGAGACAGCTCAGAGAGGACGGGGGCTTTGCCAGGGGCTGCGACTGCAGAGCGATGGGGCCTGGCCTGGCCTGCCATGGGGTGCGGGGGGGCGGGATGGCCCCAGCGGGTGCCCGTGGAGCTGGGGTGGAGGGTCTGGGGAGGGTCTGTGGCCTGGGAAGGCTGTGGAGACGTGAGCTATAGGATGGGGGCTCTGAGCAGCGAGCGATGGGCGCTGGAGGAGGTGGAGGGGCCTGGTGGACAGTGCTGTTTCTGGTGTGGACGGGAGCATGGAGGAAAGGCTCAAGGCTGAGAAAGAGCCATGTCCTGATTGGCTGGAGTTTAGGATGGACAGTGGGAGGAGGAAGGCTGTTCTGGACACCGTTCTTTTGGTTACGTGAAAGGGAGCCCTACTCAAGCCAGCTCAGATGAATCGGGGGTGAGGTTCCTTCCTCTAAAGATGCAGGAAATGGCCTGGAGTCTCAGGCTCCAGGAGCTCCAGGAGCAAGAATTCCCCTGGGGCAGGAATACAAGGAAAAAAAAAAAAAAAGATGATTTGGTCTCTGTCTGTATTACGTGCTGCTGGCGCCTATTTATGCATATATAGGTTAATTTGAATTTTAAATGGGATTTTACTCCACAGAGGGAATCCCTCTAGATGCCAGGCAGACCCTGTGCTGAAGGGCTGTTACAAGCACTATACTCTTAACCCTCATCTCTGCCTTCTGAAGCCTTATCCCCATTTTACAGGTGAAGAACCTGAGGCACAGAGAAGCTATGCAGTTTGCCCAAAGTTACACCTGGGACAGGGAGGACTGGGGTTGGAACCCAGCCTGTCTGGTCCAGGGGCCGCACTCCTGACCACTGGGCCCTGCCGCCACTTCTGCGGAGCCCTCAGGAGCTGGGAGGGAGCCGTCCAAGCCAGAAGGCCGGGTTGGGCATGGGAGGCAGTTGGGTGTAACCGTGTCTGGTACGTGGGGACAGATTTCAGAGCAAGTCCAAGGCCTCCCCTGAGTGGAGTCTGGGGCTCCAGGCCTGGCTGCCCAGGGGAGAAAGCCACGCACCCCCCTGCCATTGTCTGGGCGAGACTGCAGGGCCTCACCTTCAGACCCTCAGCTCTGGGCTCTCACTTTCTTAGATTAACTCCTTTTATGATGGACCTGAAGGACCTACTTAGCACTAGGTTTTGGTTTTCACTGGACCACGGAGCCTTGGGAATGAAGACATCGAGGCAGACCCCTGCGAGGTTCTGTGTGGGGAAGCTCGGAAACTCAGTGGCCTGGATTAAACTACAGGCATTGCCCTTCAGAAAACCAAACGATGCTGCTTCCATCTTGTCCTAAAGAAGAGAACCCGACAGGTATTTCAAATCTCAATGGCTCCTTTTAATGAAACAGAATATCTCAAATCCCCAGGATTCTGAAACTTTGCCTGTGGTATCTAAATGACTCATCGTTTATTCCGGCTAATTGTTGAGTATTCGGGGCTTCATTTCTCCAAGTGCTGTGCAGGGTCTAATTTTAATTAGTGCGAGATGCCGACTGAGAGTGAAAGGGAAATTATGTTAAAAAGGCTTCCCTTTCCTCACTGCACCCTCATCTACTCTCAAACCAAGGGAATCGTGACATTTTTTAAAAGGCTGCCCTGGTAGGGCTGGGGGAGAGGTTAAGGGAAAGTGGAGTGTGGTTCTAGCAGTGAGGGTAGCCTCGTTGTGGAGGGAAGTGGCTCAGGGCTGGGGCTGGACGGAGAAGGGGCTGAGGCACTGCCGGGGGATAGGGTGTCCTGTTCCCTGCTATGTCTCCGGAACTTAATACATATTTGTCGAGTGACTGAACAAATTAAAAGAGAAATGCAGAGGAAGAATCATTAAGACTTTGTGTCACAGAGGAGGGAGGGGAGCCTAACGTGACACTCAGGGGACTGAAGTGTCAGGCGGGGTCATTTGCAAGGATGGGGAGAAACACACAGCCCGAGGGGCCGTTTGGGGGCAAGAGGTGATGAGGCTGGTGACGGGCATGTTTGGGACCGAGGGGCCAGTGGGACCCTCTGGGAAACATTCCAGAAGGCAGGTATGGTTACACTGGAGCTCGGGAGGAGGCGGGGAATGGGGACGTAGTTGAGGGGCAGGTGAGATGGTGCGGAAGTGATTCAGGGGGTTGTCTGGGGGGCACATGCCCATCTCAAGGGCCTCAGACCATTGCTGCCTCGTGGAAAATACAGACCCAGGATCCTAAGGTCTTCTGTTGCTTGGCTGGCTCGTGGGCTGACTTTGTTCTAGAGAAGTGGATAACGTTTTTTACTTTCTTATTGGGAAGTCTTGGTTTCTCAATGTAAGCAGATAGATCCATCAGAGAACTGCAAGATCTAGACCAGATTCTCTTATTCTCAGATTCTCTGTGGTGAAGGACCAGATTTTGTTTGTTTTGTTCTTTTCCAGTTCATTAAGGAGGGATGCTTTTGTAAAATGCAGTGAAACATGGTGGCAACGTCGAAGAGCTAGAAAAGTATATAAATGCTTTCTCTTGTTTTGTGTACCTGTCTTGTCACAAACTGGTAACAGAAAGTTGGTGGACCAGCAGTGGGCCGAGGACCACATTTTGAGTAGCCCCTGGCTAAGATGGCGGAGATGTGGACAGGATGAACTCATGATGGGAGAGCTCACTCATTCCTGCAGAGGGAGAGAGAGCTCTGAGGAGGATCCAGAGAAGGAGAAAAAGAAATGGCTTTTAAAAGAAGCACGGGGAGAAAGGGAAGAGCGTGATGTTCCAGAATCTGCGGGAAGAGACCAGGGAATACCGTAACAGCAGGAAAGAGGTCAAGTTGGAACCCACTGCAGGTGGGAGGTCGCCCACTGGGTTTGACCACTGGAGGCCACTGATAAATCTCACAAGAGCAATTTTTAAGTGATGGGGCAGGCAGAGACCCCTCACATTCTGGGTTTGAGAATACGTAAGTATAGATAGAGGCTAAGACAGGGTACAGGTCGAAGGAATTCTTGTTAGTTTGTTTTGAATAGGAGAATTGAGCATCTTTAAAAGCTGAAAGGTACTGATAGAGAAGGAAAAGTTAACGGAAGTTAGAGGTGATAAAAAGCAGAGGCAGGGGCTTCCCTGGTGGTGCAATAGTTGAGAGTCCGCCTGCCGATGCAGGGGACACGGGTTCGTGCCCCGGTCCGGGAAGATCCCACATGCCGCGGAGCAGCTGGGCCCGTGAGCCATGGCCGCTGAGCCTGCGTGTCTGGAGCCTGTGCTTCGCAACGGGAGAGACCACAACAGTGAGAGGCCGCGTACAGGAAAAAAAAAAAAAAAAAAAAAAAAGCAGAGGCAGGTCCAGGGTGGGGTGATCTGCACATGTGGGATGGGACACCCTCTCCCTTGAGGCCGGGGTAGGAGGCAGGAGGGCCTCACAGGCTTAGACGCTCACAGTGGAGGGAACAATGCAGGAGCTGCTGCCTGGAGGCCTGTTTGCTTATAAAGTTCCTTTTCTGCTCTTTTCCCTGGCCTGTGAGCTCCCTGTTCTGTCCTGAGAGGCTAGCTGAAGTTAATTTGATCCTGAGGGGAGGGAGGGCGTTGTGTGCTTGTCTTGATCACTCCGCCCAAAACGAGACAAACTCTTATGCTTCGTTTTTTGCCGTGTGTGTGAACTTAAGACCCAGTACTGGTGGCCAAGGTTCACCCATGTTTCTGTGACCAGACCTTTGAGGTGTTGTCTGGGGAGGGCTTAGCCAGTCCAGGTACCGTCCCTGGTCACAGGAGGCTTACAGCCCAGCTGAGAGCAGGTAGTCACAGGGTGGAGGTCTCATCACAAAGGGTATGTGCTCCGGAGTGGAACATGGTGAGGGGCCCTGACCCAGGCAGGCAGTGGGAGGAGAGGGTGGTGCACTAAGAAGTGGGGTTTGCACTGAGATCTGAGGGTTAAACAGGTGAGAGAGAGTGGAGGTAGTGGGACCTGGAAGGACTTGGAAAAAGGCCAGGAGGTGGGGGGGGGCATGTTTCGTCAGAGGAACGGGACGGAGGCTGTTTTTTTTTTTTTTTTTTTTTGCGGCACAGGGGCCTCTCACTGCTGTGGCCTCTCCCGTTGCAGAGCACAGGCTCCGGACGCGCAGGCTCAGCGGCCATGGCTCACGGGCCCAGCCGCTCCGCGGCATGTGGGATCTTCCCGGACCGGGGCACGAACCCGTGTCCCCTGCATCAGCAGGCAAACTCTCAACCACTGTGCCACCAGGGAAGCCCACAGAGGCCGTTTTGACTTGACCGCAGAGATTGGAGGGTGAGGCTGGAGAGTCAGGACTCATGTGTGCAGGGCCCACAGGCCAGCAGCAGGATTTGGGTTTTTCTCCCAAATGCAGTGGAAAGCCGTTGGGGGGGCGGCTTTTAGGAGGAGCTAGAGAATGATACCAGATTTACATTTTGGAAAGATCAGAACGGCTGCGGGGTAGAGACTGGATGGGGGGCAGGGGTGGGTGCGGTTAGGATCCTGTTGGAGTGTCTCTTTGTAGATGGTTAGGTTGTAGCTTAGCTTACAGTCAGAACAGCATCATGGTGGAGATGTGGTTGGATTTAAGGACTGCGGAGCCAGGAGAGGCCACAACAGTGAGAGGCCCACGTACCGCAAAACAAACAAACAAACAAACAAAAAAACCACTGCCCTATACCCTGTAGAACTCACGTGTGTTCCTGTGTTATGCCCAGGATGGTTCTGAGACTGTTGTTTCGTTTGTTTGTTTTACTTTTAAATTTAAGCTGTTCTTTCTTTCTTTCCACGGGCTTGCTGAATTATCTTCATTGTTCTCCTTAATGTAATTTTTTATTAAGCAACTGAATTTTAATATCTGACTTGAGGATTAGAACTTGACCATGTAAAGCATTGTGATTTTATGTAATTTTTAGCATTTGGATCACATGTCACATAAAATAAAATAACAGAACTTGTTATCAAAAAATCAACTTGGGATTTTTAAAAGTGGCATTTAGATGCGCACAGAACAGAGTGGCCTGTTGCTGAGTCTGTGGTCAGCCTGTGGCCGTCAGCCTGCCTTCCTTTGTGGTCTCTGCAGAGAAATTGCCCCAAATCCAAGGAATCAGAAACTCTTCTGGAGGCTGGTGGAGAAGACAAAACACTGGAGGGGAAACAGAAAGTAAACCGGAGCGAGGTGGCAGGTCTGTGCCCAAGAACACTATGTTCTAGAGAGAAATTAGGCCTGGGCATCAGGCTGTCCTCTCAGGAGGACAACCCTCCTGGGTTGCTTCTGGCACCTTGGGAAGGCTACTCTCTCCTCCATCCCCACTTGTTGGTGGGAGGTTGGAGGTGCCAGGGCTCACGTGACTTCACCTGAGGCCAGGTGTTTGGGTGGGCTGTAGGCCAGCCTGGGAGCTCCTGTAGGTGAGGGACAGATGTCTGCTTCTCCAGGACAGCACTGTGGCCTGGGGGCACCTGAGATGTACTTGGCTTCCATAGCTGCTGAAATAGGCCCCAGAGGGAGTCTGTGACAGACAAGGTGGGATAAAGCAGGTTCTGGCTCCCGTTGCCTCTGAACTGTGCTTACAACAGACAGTTGTGTTCCTTTTGGGCTGAGGGTGAAGCCAAAAGGGCTGAAGATCTGAGTGATTTCCTGCTAAGCCAGCACTTCTTGATGTGTGCTCTTCCTGCAATGTTCCTTGGAAAAAGAGGTTCTGGGGACTTGATTAAGAATCCGCCTGCCAATGCAGAGGACACGGGTTCAATCCCTGGTCTGGGAAGGTCCCACATGCCACGGAGCAACTAAGCCTGTGTGCCACAACTACTGAGCCTGCGCTCTAGAGCCCGCGAGCCACAACTACTGAGCCTACGTGCCACAACTACTGAAGCCTGTGCGCCTAGAGCCCATGCTCTGAAACAAGAGAAGCCACTGCAATGAGAAGCCCGTGCACTGAAACAAAGAGTAGCTGCCACTCGCCACAACTAGAGAAAGGCTGCATTTAGCAATGAAGACCCAACACAGCCATAAATAAATAAATAAAAATAGGTTCTGCAGTCCAGAATGTTTGGGAAACAGGCAGGGTGCAAGCCCTCTTGACGGTCATGATGCTCCTTAGAAGAGTCAAGGCTCTGACAAGGTCTGCAGTAAGAAGCCTGCTTACTTAGCTTAGCTCAGCGTTTCTCAAAGGTCATTTAAGAACTTTCCCCTTGTCTCTTCTCCTCCCCAAACACCTGTTTATATCGTGGAGCATACTGGGGAAAATGCACCAAGTCAACGAGGAACTCATGGAACACTTACAAACCATGGACAATCACAGGTGGTCAGCAGGTGGCAGGGCCGTCTTCTCCCTTTTTACAGTGGGTCCCTAATACTGATTGCCTCCCCACCACACAGAATTGCCATAAGCCCACATGAGTGGAGTACTTGACTGTATTTTCTTGGTTCCGCTAAAACAAGTCTTTCGGTCCCGACTCTTGGGGTAACTGTGTTTCCTAATCCTCACCCAGACCTCCAATGGAGGGCGATTAAAGCTCCCTCCTCTCTTTTGTCACCCCAGAAAGATACGTGCTTGGCACCTCTGTCATCCCTCTGCTCCTTTAATAACAGACATAGCAATCTCCTAACACATCGTCAGCAAAAACTAGGTCCTTGGGTCTGGTGACAGCTGTGGAATCGTCGATAGCGTTTGCTCTGCTGTCTGGGTCAGTTCCAGCTTATCTGACCTTGGTCTCTTGGACTTTTACTCCCCTTTTCTACTTTTCCCCATTCCCCCAACCTGGCCCTGGACTTCTTCTACCATAGTTGTTAATCAGATCTTCAAATATATTGGCTTTTCCAGCTTTGATTCTCATTCTTTTATCTCTTCCCTTTGGTCCCTAATCAAAAGTGGCGTTTTCAAACTATTATATATAGAATGGATAAACAACAAGGTCCTACTGTAGAGCATAGGGAACTATGTTCAATGTCCTGTGATAAACCATAATGGAAAAGAACATAAAAAGAATGTATATGTCTATATAACTGAATCACTCTGCTATACAGCAGAAATTAGCACAACATTGTAAATCAACTATTCTTCAATAAAATCTTTTAAAAAGTGGCATTTTATTCCTTAGTTGCGCTGTCCAATAAAAATATAATTTGAGCCCCTGTGTCATTTCAAATTCGCTAGTAGCCCTGTTAAAAAAATAAAAGCAAAGGTGAAATTAATTTTAGTAATATACTTCGTTTAACCTAATGGATCCAAAATATTATGTTTTCAATGTGTAATGAGATATTTTATTTTATTTCTTTACCAACGAAATCTTGGAAATGCGGTATCTATTTTATACTTGTATCACGTCTCCATTTGGATGCCAAATTTTCAGTAAAGTGAAGTGGCCTACAAAATAAAGTTGTGTTTAACAGAAAAATAGTTTATGCAGCTTCGGTTTTTAAATTTAGTTTAAATTCATTAAAATTCAATACAATTAAGAATTCAGCTCCTTAGTTGCACCACCCACATTGCCCATGCTTGATGGCCATGTGTGGCTGGTGGCTACTGTCTGGGACAGCATAGTTCTGTAGGATTCATTTATTTAAACAATTTTCAGTTCTCCGTGTTTTCTAAATTGACAGAAAATATGTGTGATTTTGAGTCTTGTCAGCCACAAGAAGAAGCATTTATTAGACAACTGAAAGAAAATTTTCCTCATGGAAAGATCCAAAAAATACGTTGGGGTCAACTTTACTATATAACCTTTGAGGAATATATTTGAAATACATCTCCTTTAGAATATTAATTATTAATTTAGTTCTTCATGCATACTTTAAATTATCTAAAAACACATAAATTTGGAAATAGTGCTTTCCCCGCCCCATGTTTACATTTCGTGAAACAATTTTGTTCCAACCCTTTTCATGCATCTTTGCCCTTAGTGTCTCTGTCATCACCAGAGGGACTTCTGGGAGTTTCTAACACAGGTTTCAAGATCATCGTGTTTACTTTCATCCAAATTGTGTGGAATTTGGCACTCTTAAAATTCATGAATGATGCTATCACTGGAAACTCTATCCTAAGTCCTAAGTGCCCATTCATTTGACATTAGGATAGTTTTTTCTTATCCAGCTCATACGTGAATGAGAAATCACCATAATGCAACCACTTACTCTGCGTAGCTCTTTTAAAATCTCTTTATTAAAAATAACATAAATACAGGTGAGTGCATAAATCGTAAGTGAGTTTGCACAAAATGTACTCACCTGGGTACCAGCACCCAGGTCAAGAAACAGAACAGCTCAGGGAACCACCAATGGCCACTCCCATTACCCCGCCTCCTTCTCCTCCCCAAAGGTAGCCTCTGTCTAGTTTCTAACACCAAAGGTTAGCTTAGCCGGGTTTTGAACTTTATGTAAGTGTAATCTTTGTAAATGGCGTCTTTTGCTCAACACTCTGTCTGTGAGATTCATCCAGGTCCCAGTAGCACATTTGCATTCGTGCATAGAATTCCTTGCACTGTTTTGAAAAGCTATCTTTAAGAAGCATGCTTACTACAGCTCCCCCCAAATTTTGTTTCACGCTATAGGAATTATTTTAAGCTTTTGCTGAATGTATTTACCTCCTTTTAAAAACTCAAATGCATCAGATGACTTCAGTAAACGTCCCAAATAAACTTTGACTGGTGTGCTTTCCCCAGTCGGTATTTGTTGTTCAAAATAAAGTGACAGAGAGTCCTTGCCTTGTGAGAGACTTTGTAAAAGTCTGTAAATGTGTGAACTAACTCCCTCTTTCCTGAGAAATAATATTGGGGGTGGGGGGGGTGGGTAAAACCCAGGGGATATCCAGGTTACATCCTGGAGATGCAGCGTGGGATTTTGTATGCACTGTGTATTTCCCCTTTCAGTTCACTGTGAATCGGGTCACCAAGTTGTGGTTATTGAATTCGGTCTAACTCGTGGCAGGGGACATCACTTTTATGAACCATCTTCCGCCGAGATACTTGCGTGCTTACTCCCTCCCTTCCTTCACATCTTCGCTCGAGTTCGCTTTCTCAGCACCCTGCCCATCATTTTATTTATTATTGAAGTATAGTTGATTTACAACATTGTGTTAGTTTCAGGTGTACAACAAAGTGATTCAGTTATATATATAACTGAATATAATATATACAATATATATATAATTCAGTTGTATATATATGTAGATATATGTATATTCTTTTTCAGATTCTTTTCCCATATAGGTTATTATAAAATATTGAGTATAGTTCCCTGTGCTGTTCAGTAGGTCCTTGTTGGTTATCTATTTTATATATAGCAGTGTGTATCTGTTTAAAGAGCACCTTAGCCCCTGCCCTCCCCACCCTAGTGATTCCCTTCACTCTATCTCTCTTGTATCTGTACCTCTTTTGCCTCTGAAGATACTTTACTATTTTTACTTAATTATTATGTTTATTATTTCCCATGTCTTTTTTTCCGTGCCGGGAAGAGCGGGGGTCATATATTACAGGGGTCCCCAACCCCCGGGGCAGCAGCTGGTTAGGAACCGGGCCGCACAGCAGGAGGTGAGCGCCTGGGCGAGTGAGCGAAGCCTCATCTGCCGCTCCCCATTGCTCCCCATTGCTCGCATTACCGCCTGAGCCATCCCTCCCCCCGCCCCCGCCACGAAACCGGCCCCTGGTGCCAGAAAGGTTGGGGACCGCTGATATAGTAGATGCGCAATGAATATTTATGCAATGACGGAGCGAGACCCCGTGGATTCCCGAGGCTTGCAAGGTGTCAGAACTGTATAGGGACAGAGGTTTTTGGAGGTGAGGCAGGGAACACCAAGGTGACGGACACTCACGTGTTTTCTCCTTCCTGTCACTTGCGGTCGCTTTTGTCTGTGCTTGGGGGTGGTCGAAACTTGCTGAGTCAGCCCTCCCTGGAAGTGACTTGGGAGGGTTTATAATGTCACCCGATTCCCCTTCATTCTTCCCACCAGACGTGTTTACAAATATGGAATTTGCTGTTCTCACCAGGGAAGTTTCCAAAGTGGCATGTATGGCATGCAAAAAATATATATCTTTTATGGGAGGGGAACATGTTGTGAGCGCTAATTATGTGCTGTCAGTGAACACATGTGGTAGCTGACGGGTTTACAGCCCGGTTGAACTTTCCCATCTGGGTTGTTTGGAGGTTCTGAGCATCCCTGCCCAGTGAGACCTCCTGCCTGCTGCTATGTCTGGGATCTAGCACAGATAGCGAGTGTGGGAATTGGGCCTGACCTCTTGGCACGTGGAGGGTGGAGTGTCTCGTCTGAGAGATGGAGTTTATCCTGGCGGGTGGCTCTTTCCCCCAAACTGGAAGGTTTCAATTTTATTGCTGGAGATTATGTGGAATCTTTTCGGAGGGTTTTGAGAGCCGGTGTGACAGGGTTACAACCCATGTAAGGTTTTCCCCTCTTCTGCTTTTGGGAGAATTCCCGTTCAAAGAGCCCGATCCCATTAGGACCAGTTAGCAGTGCTGAGGATGGCTTGGGGAGGGGGTAGGGAGGGGCTGCTTACCAAGTACTCAATTCCTGAAACCAACTTGCCTCTTCCAGGAGAAATCTGGAACTTTAAAAGCCCAGTTCCAGAATTGTCCCCTGATTCCACTAAAGGAAACCTACTGCTTAACGAATCATGGGCTGGCATTTAGGAGGGACACATCATTTTCGCAAATTTTTGGTTCTCTTATGTGTCAAATGAGTTTTTGCACATCCGTCATCTTGAATATTCTGTGATTGTGTGGTCAACCTGACTTTTAAATTATTTCTCCCTCATTATCAAAAAAAATTATTGATTAATTCTGGTTTTTAATGGTGGCGTGCTGAATTTTAGTGCCACGTGCCCTCATTTTGTGAATCTTGCTGGGCACATCTTAATATTCCCTGTGTTCTTCATCTAGTAAATCAATGTTTGTTGACTGACAATGATTTTTGTCTTCCCCCTTAACTAATTGTGATTGGAGTTCGGTACAAGAGCTATTATTTTCTTTTTTTAAAGCTAAAAGTAAATATTGCCTTTTAACACTCCAATGGAAAAAAAAATCTGTTGTAAGGAAAATCTAAATGATTCACTTAACACTTCTTAAGTGTTTAAAGGACTGAAAAATAAGATAGATGACCATTTTGTGAGTGGTGCTGTAATCTGTAGAAGTATGTTTGGAACAATGGCCCACATATTCTAATAACTATTATAAACCTAGCCTAAGCAATAAGAGAAAATAGGCTAAACCAAGGTTTCCCATCTAATTAATTACTTCCCAGTCTGTGTGTCCATTCTGTTAGCCTTATAGCAGCATTCCTAGGTACTGAAAAGGTCGCTGTGGAGGATGGCTAGTAGGGATGTTATTGTTTGGGATAGCAGGGATGTTATTGGTGCGGTAGTAGAGAGCTTGCTTTTTTCCAGCTTTATTGAGATATAACTGACAAATAACATTGCGTAAGTTTAAGGTGTACAACGTGATGATTTGAGATATTGTTAAATGACTACCACGTTAATCCAAAGTTACCATTTCCCACGTGTGCTGAAAATATTAACATCTACTCCTTTAGCAAATTTCAATTATACAACACATACAGTATTGTTAACTACAGTCATCATGGTGTCCATTGCATCCTCAGAACGTATTCATCTTACAACTGGAAGTTCGTACCCTTTGACCAACATGTCCCTATTTCCCCTGCCCCCCTAGCTCCTGGTAAGCACCATTCTACTCTACATTTCTTTGAGTTTGACGTTTTTAGATTCTACATATGAGTGATATCATCCAGTATTTACCTTTCTTTGTCTGACTTATTTCACTTAGCACAATGCCTTCCAGGTCCATCCATGTTGTTGCAAGTGGCAGGATCGGCTTCTTTTTCGTGGTTGAATAATGTTCCATTGTACACACATACCACCCTTCCTTTAAGTAGGGACGTTATCGTTGGCAGTGATAGGGATGCTATTGGTGGGGTGATAAGGACGTTATTGAGCGCAGTATACCTGAAGAGACGGAAAAACTTTAAAACAAAGTGTTTAAATATATTCTTGGTAGAAATAAATTTAGCTTTTGATGGAACTCTTCATCGTTCAGTTGGGGTGGAAACTTTATTTCAAAGACTTCCCATTTTGAATGAGAGATGCTCTTGCCACTCTGACCTCTGAGACACTCCCCGGAGGGCAAGGGAAGATTCTCTTTATGACACCTTAAGAATGCAGATGGATTTTTTCCTGAAGCCTCAAGCACAGGGTTTCTCGGTGACTCTTTCTGAGTCTGATGGTGCCTGGGAACGTGGGCATCGTCCTGTGGCGTTCCTAAATAGTAAGACATAATCACTAATGCATGTGCTGCGCGTTTGTAACATGTGATAAACAAGAACCGAGCCTCCGTGTGCCTACGGTTTTGCTCAGCCAGTTAATAATGTAAGGCACGCTGCGGGGGCCGTGCTCACCTCCGGGAGCCCGCCTGTGCCACCAGTTCAGATGCATCATCACAAACTGAGAGGCTAATTACAAATTACTCTTACCTCTTTATGAAAGCAGGTCCCTAGAGGCCCACTCCCTGGAAGTGTTTGTGTTATCCTTGTTTACATTTCCACATGTTTGAGAGCGCTCCTCACAGCATCCTTTATAAAGATTGTGGATTTTACTTTAAGAAAGTACTGCAGTCTGGTATCTTCCCATAGGTATGAATTAGTGAGGCTTACTGTATTTTAAGAGAATGTCTATTGCTGTGTAACAAACCACCCCAAAACATAGTGGTTTACAGTGACACCATTCATTGATTTTGCTCACAAATGTGCAACTTGGGCAGGACTTGGCAAGGCAGCTAATCCTTGCTCAACGTGGTATCCTCTGGTCAGTGGCTGGGGAATACACTTGCAAGATGGTGCACCCAGGGCTTCCCTGGTGGCTCAGTGGTTGAGAGTCCGCCTGCCGATGCTGGGGACACGGGTTCGTGCCCCGGTCCGGGAGGATCCCACATGCCGCGGAGCGGCTGGGCCCGTGAGCCATGGCCGCTGAGCCTGCGTGTCCGGAGCCCTGTGCTCCGCAGCGGTAGTGCTGGCTACAGGCCTCTCCACAGACTGCTTGGGCTTCCTCAAAACATATGGCTGGGTTCTTCGCCCAAGACAAGGTGGAAGTTCGTGGAAATTTTATGACCAGGCCTCAAAAGTTGCATAGTCTCCTCTTCACTTTACTCATTGGTCAAGGGCCATAGTGGTCCAAGGAGACACATATAGATTCCACCTCTTGTCGGGGGAGTGACAAGGTTCCAGCCTGTCATGTGGGATGAAGGATATCTTTGGAAAATACAACCTGCCACAGACATGAATTCAGACATGCTATGGTCATTTACTAGGGGAGAACTTTGAGACCATTTGGGGCTCATATGGAATACAGAAAAAATAAAAATGAAGGCAAGAAGTGGAAATAAGGAGTTGAGTATTGAATATAAGGGTTATTGGGTATTGGAAATCATCTTTAAGTGTAATTCTCAACAGTTGTAAATGGAAAGTCCTCTCCCCCCAAAAACAACCACCCTATTTGTTACGCAAAGAGATCACATATCTTCCCGAGATCTGAAACTCTCAGATCATTTTCATCTTCTAGAAAAACCATCCCAGGGTTCTCCAGGGTATTTACAAAAAGAACAATAAAACATTCATTTCTTTAGCACACTGTAATGGAAACCATCCCCAAGTACTTAGTTTCACTGCTCTGTTTACTGTGAGGGTTTCAAATGCCATTAGGACTGTGTTATATTTTTGCTGGTCTGGAGTCATGGGGACAGAAAAGGGGTGTTTTTTTTTTTTTTAACTAAGGGTTAAAACTAGGACAGCATTGGTCCAACAGCGCCAGCTCAACATTTTGTTAAAGTGCCTTTCATTAATGTTCTGGAGGCCTGTGTAAGTCAGGCAGTGGTGGGGAAAAAAAAAAAGTCATGGATTCTGGATGTTAACGCAGCAATGTGGTGTGAAGGGAAACATCTGCTCCTGATTAAACTTCTCTAAACTCAGGTTCTTTTGCCTCAGTCACTTAACTGTGGTGCTGAGATTTGAGTTCCATGAAGACTCTCAAACACATTTTCCAGAACATTACCAGGAATCTTAATAAGCCCTTGAGGTTCTTTGCCCCCAAGCTTATAATTCCAGGGTCACTGCTATTACCAAAGGATAAAATTGGGGCTGTCAGCATCAGCAGTTCCAGGATTCTAGATTCTAGCTGGTTCTTTTTTTGTTTTCTTTTCTTCTCTTTTTTCTTTTCCTTCCCTTCCGTTCCCTTCCGTTCCCTTCCGTTCCCTTCCGTTCCCTTCCCTTCCCTCCCCTCCCCTCCCCTGCTATCCCCTGCCCTCCCCTCTCCTTTCCTTCCCTTTTCTTTTCTTCCCTTTTCTTTTCCTTCCCTCCCCTCCCCTCCCCTCCCCCTCCCCTCCCCTCCCCTCCCCTCCCCCTCCCCCTCCCCTCCCCTCCCCTCCGCTCCCCCTCCCCTCCCCTCCCCCTCCCCTCCCCCTCCCCTCCCCCTCCCCCTCCCCTCCCCTCCCCCCCCTTTTCTTTTCTTTTCTGGAAATGCACTGTCTTAGGCAGTGCCTTTTGAAAGAAGCCCCAGTGGAATGCCCAGTTATGAGGCATTTTTTTACTGTGATGACAAGTACTGATATTAACAAATTGTTTGCCTCTGCATATTTTCCTTCTCCTGAGGGGAAGATTGACCTGGTTTGTTACGAGATGAACTGGAAACCCAAGGACTGCCAGGTACCTGCAGCCTCAGTTTTCTTCACTGTTAAAAATGATACAAGTAGCGAACAATGTGCACATTCCACAATCTCAAATGAGTGTATTTGTAAAACGTTATTGGCCCCAGATGGATATTTCCTGAAACTGTAGACTCATAGAAGTTTCCTTTCAGAAGTAACCTCAGATTCTGCAAATTTGATCTCCTGACTATTCACTCCTTGCATAAACATTTACTGAGTACTTACCAGGGACCAGGAACTGTTTCAGATGCTGGGGACAAAGCGCAGGACAACACAGACAACATTCCTGCCCTCACGGAGCTCTCATTCAACTGGGAAAGACAGACAATAGTTTAGAAATGTGGAAATAAGTGATACGATGAAAGTTAAACAAAGAGATGTGCTGAAGAGTGACCGGGTGACCATTTTTTAGGTTGGGATGTCAGTGAAGGCCATATGGGAAGAGGGCACCCTGGTGACAAGGAGAAACGAGTCGTGGGGAGGGGAGGGAAACAGCATCCCAAATAGAGGAAGCTGCAGATGCTGAGGCCTCAGATGGGAACGGACTTGGAGTGTAAAATAGTGAAGGAGGAGGAAGTGAAGGAGGCGTGGGGTAGGTCTCACGGGGAAAGACAGGACAGGAGAGCTGGCAGAGGGGGCGGAAGGACTGCAGGACAGCCAAGTCCACTGCCGGTCTAGATGGAAAACCCTGAGCTGTTCTTTTTGTGACCGTGAGTGGACTGGAGGGACTTGACCTTTGTGGGAGGGGCTAGCCACAGAAAGCCAAGGATGTAAGGGCAGGAGGGATGGCTGGCGGAGGGAGCGGGTCCCATGCTGGACAGCGAGGGGTGAGGAGAGCTGTCACCCGTGTGTTTGGTACTTTTTAAAAGCAGCTTTCTCGGTCCTCACTGCTGGTCGCGTGTAACGAAGTGACCCTGTGTCTGGGTTAGCTTGGACAGTTCTAGCTCATGCCTGTCGTCACAGACTAATTATTGATAGCTTCACCTTTTGCTTTCAAAAGTGTCAAACTGTTTAAAGTTTGCACGACAGTTTACCAATGTTTCAACACACCGGAATCTCGTGGTGTATCACCTTTTAGTCCTGGACTGCCATGTCTACTCTGGGTCTCCCGTCTACCTCGCCCATCCTTCCCCATGGCAGGTGTAAGCTCTTCTGGCCTCTCCCACGAGCCCTGCGGTGACTCCCGGGCCCCCAGCCACTCTCTTTGCCTCCCTCCTTTTACCCTCCTCCCCCATTCATACCACATCCTGTGGAAAGATTAATTTTGCTTGGAAAAGGGCTGATTATGTCACGGCTGCCAGAAACCGTGATGGCATCTCATTGCCTCCAGAAAAGAAGTCCAGACTCTAAAGATTCAGCACTCTCCAAGATCAAGCCCTGGTATTTCACAGTATAGCTTAGAGTGTAGAACATGCTATAGTAAATACACGCTGTGTAACAGGTGGGAATATGGACTCTGAAGCCAGGCTGACTAGGTTTGAATCCTACCTGCCGTTTGCTAGCTGTGTGCCCTTGGGCAAGCTGTGCAACCTCTCTGTGTCTCAGTTTTCTGATCTGTAACATGGGGATAAGAAAGAAAATCGACTGTTATTGTTACAAAAGGATGAGATGAGTTAATCCACGCAAAGCCCTTAGAAGAGCTTTTGGCACATGGTGAGCTCTCGGTAGATGGAAGCTACTGTGATTATGGATTTTTGGCGCAGGACGTTTGTCCTCTGCGTAACTTAGGCCGCTTTCTTACCTCTTTGCCTTTGCTAGCCTTGTTCCTTCTTGGATTCTTTCCCCCAAACCATTCCGTATGCACATATTCTACCTGTGGGTCAGGTTATTTTACCAACCATGGATTTCAGCAGCCACAAGACTGACACACCGTGAAGTCTGTTGCACATCCTTCGACTTTCCCATGCGACTCTGATGAAAGTCTCTTTAAATGCTTTGCTGACATAAGCTTTTGAGGTTGATTTCTCCATTTTCTTTGTGGGTGTGCACTGGCCTTAGCGGAAGCCTGGGGGCATCTTGTAGCCTTGGTGGGAGATGCAGATCCTTCTGAGGTCCTGTGACTTGAAGGTCCCTCAGTTTTCCTGCCTGGATGATGCCACGGTCTTTGCTTTTGCTCCAAGATCCTCTTCTGAGCACGTCCATGCAAAGTTCTGCTGATGGGCAGACATTGAGGGAGATTAGGGATTTGCAGGGATCGTGCAAATCTGCCAGAGGTGACCCCTGTCTGCCCCAGCTCATGACTCTCTGTTGTGTCCTCCTGATCTGGGTGCCTCTGCTCTGTGTAGGGGAAAGCTTGGGGGTTGGACACTGACTCCAGAAAATATTCCTAAGAAATAATCTTCAATTTTACCTCAGTAAAGCTGAGAAAAGAAATCTTGAGCAGACCTGATGGAGATAAAGATAGCCCGAGAAAAGGAGGAGAATGCTGCATCTCTGCAGACAAAATAACCTGGAGCACTGACACAGGTTCCACTTTGACCAAAACATATCAACACTGTTGTGATCGGTATGGCCTTACTTGCTCAGTTTTGCTCAGCTTAAGTATCGGTTACCTTATATTCTCTTCTTCACGTTAGTACACGTGGGTACGGAACAAATTTCAAATTTTATTTCCCATCAGATGATGTGTCTACATGACAGATATTAAATATGTATTTCTTCTGCCCTGAAATTCCTTTTCTTCTGAAAGCTTCTTTGTTCCCACAGTCCAGCTATGTGAATTCCATAGGAGCGACCCTAACAATGGCCAGAGCTGATTGGCCCAGAAGTGGACACCTGACCTAAGCTGAGCCAATCAGAGCCCTTCCCTGAGATCTTTTACTTGTGTGTAGCCAGGAAGTTTTTGACATTCTATCTCCAGTGGCTAAGCTATGAGCAGAAAAACTTAGAAGTTGGCAATGGCCATAGTTTCTGCCACATGGAGAAAATTGGTCCTGGAAGAGAAAGAAGAATGATGCTAACAAATAAAGAAATTAGGGACAAAACCTGGAGCAAGTTTCCTGACAGCATCCTGGAGATGCTGGTCCCAGGTCTTCCTAAGATCCTGCTCTGGCCCTACCGTGCTGGCACTTGCTCTTTGAGACACAATTGGATTGCTCCCCACAGATAGGTCTCTCCTTGTTCACCTCTCTTTTGCATCTCTGATTTAGACTTTTGACATTAGGTTGGGATCTTCTGGTGGGTTGGTTTTCACGGGGCTTTAGAAATTAGTTGAAGATCTTTGAGGGAGCTTAACAGCACACCCCCTCTTAGTTCTATTGATTTCCCATGAACTACATTTTCAGTGAACAGTGAAATTATAGGCACAATCTGAGTGAAAGAACCGAATCAGTTAACACAGGTAAGGAAGGCCAGTAAAACTCCTTTTGTCAGGACTACCTTCCCTGAACCACCAAAGGATGGATTTGTTCTCTGCTCCTACCCCAGTGTTGGACCCCATCTCTTCCTTTTGCTTTTAAGGGAGTTTACAGTTTTCCAAGTTCTTCCATCATTTCCCAAGCTTCCCACCAAATCACTCCTAATAGCAGAGGAGAATAAAATAGTACCTCTTCCTTCAACCTCAGCCTTGCCAGGGACTTAAGGGGGCAGACGGTGGTCCCTCAAACTGAGCATAGGCAGGTTGAGAAGGAGAGATCACATGGACTCTTCAGAGTCTCTGAGTTGCCCCTTGAGTTAGATCAACACATATTAAACTCAAGGCGTCAGGGATAGTGCCTATTTGCCTCCCCAGCACCTAGTGCCCAGCACATAGTAAATATTGAGTAAGTAGTTAGTGAATGAATAAATAGGTATTATTATCCCCATTTTATAGATTAGGAAACTGAAGCTCAGATAAATCAACTGAGTTGACCAGTAACATAGCTAGTGAATGTCAGGGTTGAGTCCAAAGCTTTAGGTCTCAGACTTCTTGTCTAGGGCTCATTCTGAGACCTCTCAGTCACTGAAAGAGAAAACCACAACACCAGAGGTCTACATGATCTTTCCTTGTGGCCTCATAACGGAGCTAACACACAGCAGCACTTGGTCAAAGTTTCAATTCCTGAGGCAAACTGTTAACACGTCAGAACTAAAGGCAGCTTCAGACTTGAGCTAAAACCCATGTTATTTTTGAACCTCCATTTTCAGAAAGCTGGTACAAGAGTTTAGGCGACAGAAGATGAGAAGGGTTGTGTGTGTGTGGTAAAATATTCACCGTAAAGACTCATGTGTAACCGTGCAACCCAGAACAGCATTTTTGCACCTGTTCTTGACATACGGTCCATGCCTCTGTTTGTAGGTTCCCTATGTATGTCATGGATCCCCAAAGGCTTTAAAATGTCAGCTGTCATGAAATGGTGGCCCATGAGTTATGAGGAGGGTCACAGTGGGCATTGGTCTGGTCTAGGGTCCATTTGGGATGTTTGTGTGTGTGTCTTGGTCTTGACCCTATATTATATGCATCTGCAGTCATTACTGAAAGCTCTGTTTCCATTGCTCAGTATTTCATATGGTTTATTATGCCCCACAACAGCACTGTCTATCCAGTAGAACTTTCTGTGACGATGGAAATGTTCTATATTTGCACCAAATGTTCTATATTTGCATCCAATACTGTAGTCGCCAGCCACAGAGGCTATCGAATACTTGAAATGTGGCTGGTGTGACTGAGGAATTGAATTTTTAATTTTATTTGAATTAATTTAAGTTTAAATAGTCATAGTTGGCTAGTGGCTACCATGTTGGATAGTATAGCTCCATATTTTTAAGAGGTCAGTAAGTTTCTGATTCCTAGCACTAATTAGCTCATTATTTATAGGGATTCCAGTAAGTTCATCCTAAAGTTAGAAACTGCTTATAACTTATAGAAATTAAATCTAACAGTTACAGATTTAATTCTTTCACCTCAAAATATGGTGGGGAGATTTCTTTCACCTGGGCAGTGGTGACTGCTCTCCACCTTCTCGTACACTTCCGCCTCTCCATGGGACCTTTAATCAACACCAGATTGAGTCCTTCTTTGTTCCTGTTTGGAGCACATTTCTCTCCCTGACTTTTGGGAGCTCTTAGCCATGCCTTCCTTTCACACCCACTCCGCTTGGAGTTTGGAGACCTCTAGCAGCCTGCCCTGTGTGGTCTTCTTCCCCTCACTCCCTTCACCTGCTTTTCTCCTCTATGACATTTCTCCAGAGAAACAACTCATAGGGCTATCTATCTGTCTATCTGTCTGTCTATATCATGAGACTGGAATTGAGATTGATTTATTTTAAGGAATTGGCTCATGTGATTGTGAGAGCTGGCCAGTCCCAAATCTGCAGGGCCATTTGGCAGGCTAGAGGTTCGGGTGAGAGTGATGTTGCAGCCTTGAGTCTGAAGGTTGAAAACTCAGGCAGATTGTCTGGAGGCAGAATTCCTTCTTCTTTGGAAGATCTCACTCTTTGCTCTTAAGGCCTTCAACTGATTGGGTGAGGCCTACCCACATTATAGAGGGTGATTTGCTTTACTTAAAGTCAATGGACTGTAGATGTTAATCACATCTAAAAATACCTTTACTGCAATTTCTAGGCCAGTGTTGACAACTGGTCACCGTAGTTTATCCAGGTTGACACATAAAATGAACCATGACACCTTCTTCATTAGATTCAGACCAGATTGTCCTGGACTCCCTCTAACCCTTCACCTGTGCCATCTCATATGGCCTGTGGGTAGTCCAGTTCCTACTGACCCATCAGCAGAAGTCTTTTCTGCTCCTTTTCCTGTGTTACTTATGTCTTTCATTTTTCCCAAACTCAACCCATGTCCCATTTCTCCCTAACTGGTTTTACCCTAGTTGATAAATGTACTCTAAACAAATATGTGTATAAGACCAGACAAAGTATATATTTGCACTCAGACGCAGCAGCATGGTATTCATTTTGAGAGTAGGGTAACAGACAGGACATCCTAGAGTATCAGGAACTATCCCAATGTCATGCTGTTATCTTTAATCAAAATGATTCTTGAAATATATAACCAAAGATGACATCATTTGCCAATGCATTGAGCCTTTATAGAAATAAAGTTTTCAAAAAGAAAAAATAAATCTTTTTCACATCATGATCTCTGGTTTTAGGTTGGGAAAATATAGTTACCATTGAATTTGTTCTTACTCATCATAGATCAGTTGAATGAAGTCTTGGGTCAGTTGAAAACGTTAATTTTTGATGCCTAAACCAGCAATTGTTACTCCTTTAAGTGTTGGGGGTGGGATGGTTTTTAAATGCAGCAAACATGAGAAAAGGTGGATGAGGGTGTATTTCAGTTTAAACTCGTATCCGACTGGGCATCTTGGCACAGGTTGGATTGTGTAATGTGGAAGGCGCACCAGTTTGCATTAAGACACTCAGAGTCAGATCTGGGCTTTGCCATGATCTAATCACAGATGTTAGAGAAACTCTTTGGGCATGCGTGTGACAGTCTGTGGGGAATTCCTTACCCAAAGTGGCTTGGATATTCAGGATTTGATCTTCTGTATGGATTCGATTCCACCATCTTGAAGACCTGGTGTAGCTTGAAGTCATGGTGGTGTCCAGCCGCTGATGAGCCCCTGAAAGTAAAGGGATCTGAGATGTCTGGAGAACGGGGGAGGGATTCCAGAGACATCGTGGGATAAATCTGGCAGGATGTGGTGAGCAGTTACACAGGGTTACAGAAAGGGAAGAACTGAAGAAGATGCCTTTACTCCAGTGTGAGGGACAAGGTCCACAGTAGACCCATCAGCTGTGATCATTGGTCATGTAGGTCTGAGCTCCAGAGGAAAGTCAGGACTGGAAAGTCCAAATTTGGGAATTATTAACATATGACTAGTGGCTAAGTCCAGGTGAGTAGAGGAGGTTCCCATGGGGAGTTTGGGGTGAGGAGAGCTGGTGGCCAGGGATGAACCCTGATGAACACCATCTAGTGCCCACCTTTCTGATGTGTGTGAGACTTGCTTAATGAAGGTTAGGAATGAATAAATGAATACACGAGTGAACGAGAAACAAACAGGATTCAGTTTGACAAACACAGTCAAGTGACATTACGAAAAAGAAAAGAAAGTCCCCGTTCTAGGATAAGGTAGAAAACCAAAGGCGTCAGGGCCCCGAGGGTCTAGCCAAATACTGATCTTTATAAAATCTAAATGCGGGTCGTCTAGTTAAAAAAGACTACTCACCCTTTCTCGTAAACAATTTGGCAGCCTGTACCAAGCTTTGGAAAAGCTGATATCCCTTGACCCATTAATTCCACTTCCAGGAATCCACCCCAAGGAAGTAAATAGAGCTGCAGACAAAGATTTGTGCATGAAGGTGTTTCATATTCTTGAGACACACTTTCCCTGGAAGGTTTGAAATGGGGAGGGGGGAGCATCTTTACCATTTAACTTGAGCATCTTTTTAAGTTTTGATACTGTGCAGTACTAGGTGCAGGATACCACATTTTCATTAATGTTTAAGATAAAAGATGAGCATTCAAAGAAATCTTGTGCTTTGCCCTCAGACCCTCGACCCTCACCTCCTCTGTCTCAAGAGTTACTATGGGGCTTCCCTGGTGGCGCAGTGGTTGAGAGTCCGCCTGCCGATGCAGGGGACACGGGTTCGTGTCCCGGTCCGGGAAGATCCCACATGCCGCGGAGCGGCTGGGCCCGTGAGCCATGGCCGCTGGGCCTGCGCGTCCGGAGCCTGTGCCCCGCAGCGGGAGAGGCCACAACGGTGAGAGGCCCGCGTACCGCAAAAAAAAAAAAAAAAGAGTTACTATGGTGAGAAAGTTAGGGACCTGTTGCTGTGGGGCGAAGTCAGAGCCTTTGTTGGCTTGGTATTCTGTGACATCGATGGTGTGGCCCTTGTGATTTCCAGTCCAGCCTCATTTCTGCGCACTCCTGGCTTCTCATGTCATGTTCCAGAAATGTTTCTAGAAATTTCTTCAATACTCAGGCTGTTGCACACCATCAAGCCTTTGCCCGTGATGATCCGTCCATCTCTTTACCTGCACTGCCCTGTCCCTTTTATTCACCCATCTGGTGAACTCCTATTCATCCTTCAAAGCCTCCCGCAGATTGGGTCCCCTAATAGGATTTGTTTAGCACGATATTTTGGGGAAAAAATTGAATTTGAATGTTGTCGGTGAGGCATGCACATTCCAGCTCTGCCACACCCCTCACGTCTTCTAGTTGTATTGCAGTCTTACTCCATTTCGTTTATTACAGCCCTGACCTGTGAGAAACGTCTCAGTGTCCCCTTCAGGCAGAAGTAATCTATACCTTTCTATACCTTTATATTCATTATTGCGCTTAGCACCCTCTATGAGAAGTTTCTGGAATATTTACTTTTTTCAATTATAAAGGTAATATGCATGCTTATTAGATAAATTTTGAAAAATTACACACAAATATTATACAGCTGTCATACTGTGTCTAAAAAGTGTAGAATCTTGATTTTTTTATATAACATTATAATATAAGCATTGTCGTGCCATGTTAGTATAATATTCTTAAAATCTGTTTACAATAAATGGCTGAATCTTTTGAGAGTCAGGACTCCTATTTTGTATCCCCCAGAACCTAAGTGTGATGTCGGTTTGAGCCAGTATAGGGACTTAATAAATGTTTGTTGGAGTCTAGGGCTGAAAAATCAATTGGTCTCCATCCCTACCTTCTAGGAGCTCTTCTGGGAGAGGAGACACATTTCCACTCATTATGTAATGCATTCATTCATTCAACAGATACTTATTGATCACCTCCTATATGTCAGACAAATTACTAGCTCATTACGCTTCTCTCTTCTTGACCAGGAGTCTTTCCTTATTTCGTTTGGGACTGTGAAATCCCTTGCATTTCTCTTTTCGCTTGTGCTGCCAGGAAGCTCAGAGCTATGCTTTGTACATATTACCTTCCCTCAGCCTAAGGCTCTTTGGTATAATTATCTCCTCAGTCTTTTCTTTTAAAACTTTTGTGACCTGTGTGTTGTTTTAGAAGCTTTCCAAAACAATTTCTAAGAGTAGATAGATATCACAGATTAATGGGTAAAAAATGAATTTTCAGGATGGAAAGGATGACTTTAAGTTTTTTTTTTAAGTTTTGAAGCATGAATTGAGCCAACCATGGGCATTTGTGTGGGCACATACATATCCGAGAACTGGATGCTTTGACATGTATCCACTTGACCTTGTACTTAAGAGAATGAACTTGGGCCCAAGCCAGACCTGGCTTTGAACCTGGCTACCCACAGCTTGCTTTATGACTTTAATGTCTCTGGGCCTCAGTGTCCTCATCTGAAATGAGGATCGTGATACCATGCAGGGTCATTCAAGGGTTAAGCAAAACAATTTATATGAAGCGCATAGCGTAGGGCTTGACACATAGTAGGTCTGTGATAGATGACAATTAATACTGTTGTTATCATTACATCTAGCACAGGCTAGACCTTACAGAAAGACTGGGCTGTACATTCGTGGAGCTGCTCCAGGCCATTTTCTAGAATGGCCAGTGTTGAACTAAAATGACCTCCTGTTTTATGTTAGGGTGGGTCATCCGGGGAGGGCTGCCAAGGCTTGCTTCTCCTTTAGAGAGTAGCTCCGTGCTGGTATTTCTTACTAATTCTCAAATGACAGGAGATGATCACTGCAGAAGCCTCGAGATTTTCTGAGGTCATCCACTTGGGGGTTGGTGACTAAGACTCACAGAGCTCTGAGGTCTCCACCTCCTGATTTATTTGTAAAGTGACTTCAGCCTTCTTGCCCAGAAAGTCCCGTAAAGCCCATCTTCTAGTTTTGGCCAGCTCTTCTTGATTTTATTCAGCTATTACTTTCAGTTTGTTTTTCCCTTATGACTATTACACTCAATTGCCTGGGGTATATTTTAGGGAGGGGAGCGTTCACGGGGTACAGAGCTCAGTGTGGCCATCCGTCCCCCATCTTGAGGCTTAGGAGGTGAGAAGGTGCCACCTGTTACCTGGACTGGATGGTGGGTGCAGAGTCATGGGTCGGCCCAAAGTGATGCCCGTGGGCTGGGTGTGGACTGATATCCTCAGATGTCCCCTCTTGCGGGGCTGCGTGCGTCAGTTATTGCGCGGTGGTGATTCTCCCCACCTCTGTCCTTCTCTGCCAAAACAATTGTTTCAGAGAGGAAGCTCTTTGGGTCATAAAATGTCATCTGGTAGTTAGTATATGGTTATATAGACGTATTGAGTTATATAGTAGCCTGATGAGCAGGAAGTAGGTGATTCATCAGAAAAAAAAAAATAACAAGAAAATAAACTCTTACCAAAATGAACTTCCTCTTTCAGGCACTCTTTGTTCCAGCTCATCCTTTTAGAACCTTCTTCCAGCTTCTTAGAAAACAATTGTCAATCGGGACTAACACAGTGTTTCAAAGAGAGGCCGTCGCAGCCCTTCATAGCCAAATGCATTATTTTTCCATAGTTTAAAAAAAAAAAAGCCCCACACTCTCTGTCTCCAGTTGGGCCAGGGTTGGGGTGTGGACGCTGCCTTGAACACACGGAACCTTTGCCAGCTCGAGAGACTTCATGTTCAACAGAAATGTCCTCCAAGGCCTCCCTGAGGTATTTCGTTGCCCCTTTGCTAGAACATCCCATTCACGTGTTTCCCTGTGTTCTGTTTGCCTCACAGATCCAGGAGGCTGCGAGTCGGGGCCTGAAATTCGTCGGGGTCATACCTCAGTACCACTGCCCTGGGCACTCGGCAGGTGGCAGCCCCCCAGCGGATGCGCGGGATGCGACAGAGGAGCCTGGCAGGGGTGTGGCTACAGAGAACCTGGGGGCTGCCGACGCTCCGGTGGGGATGGACAGAAGCCCAGAGCCCGGCCAGGGCCCGAGAGGGGAGGCGCCCACCGCCCAGCAGCCCGGCTCGCCCTCGGGAGCCGGGGTTGGCACAGAATCCCCTCCATGCGGGGTGAGCGAGACTCTGGATGGACCGGATGGGGACGCACTGGAAGGGCATGGAGAGCCACTCTCGGGAAGTAAGTATGTCAGTGCTGGGACTCTGACCCGCTGAGAGAGAGGCTGCTAGCTTGTCAGTAATCCCCTTGGCACTTTAGGAAAACGAATGGAACTAGAGTGTAGAGGGAGCGGTCCATCAAACAGGAGAAACTGTCAAGCTGTTTTCTGGGCCTCCTGACTGTCTCCTGCCTGAAGCTGTGACTTCCAGGGGTGTGGAGGGGAAGGGGGGGCGGGGCAGGGGGCAGAACCACGTGACGTTGACTCGTAGTTGCTCCAGATGGTCACGTGTGAAGTAGATTCTAGAACGGGAGGTCGTTTCTCCCGCACGCTCTTGCACTGCCCCTGAGTTACCCCGTGTGAACACAGGAAGTGTGAACTTCGCTGGGCACCAGTGCAGAAAGCAGCCTACACTTTTGGACCCCTTGTTTTGAATATCTGCCTGAAGAAGGAAATCAAGAAAGCCAGCTGAGGACAAGTTGTGCAGGAAGCTGGTGATTCAGCTCACCCAGCTGTAAACAGCCAGATCTCAGGGAGTTGTATAGTTGACAGATGAGCACCGTGGAAAGAACACTGCCAAGGAGAGGCCACCAGTAAGCGACTCCGCTGAATCACATTGTAACGGCCGTCAGAGCATGCCCTTTGGGTTGGGGATTTCAACTAGCAACACAACAGGGATGATGATAGCCAACGTTTATTAATACTTCCTGTGGACCGGGCGCTGGGTCAGCAAGCTTTCCTATGACTGTCTCTTCATTTTTCCTATGATGTGGGTGAGCTCTTGCATCATGGCCCATTTTACAGCTGAGTAAACTGAGGTTCAGAGAGTCCATCTGTTGCCCAGGCTGGAAATAGATCTGATGTGTGAGCCCAGGCCCGCTCTCTGCCTGGTCTTTCCTGTGTGGTACTCAGACAGACGAACAAGGTTTACTGAGGCCCTCAGTCTACAGGGAGCTAAGTTTCTCTTCATTTCCCCGTGATTCCCTTTCGTCTTCCTTCTCCAGGAAATCTAGCCTCGAGCCATTTCCTGAGAGCCAGGCCCTCGTGTGAGCTGCGTGGCCTCTTCTAGCCTTTGGGAGGTGACAAGTGACAAGACTGACAGGAGGTGGCCATAGGTCTTACGAAGCCTTTCTCTTTAGGCCTTCCTGGATCATCTCCCTGGTTAATGTTACTATTTACATACTAATTCTTGAAGTTAGCCTCTTAGAGATGACGAGGAACTATTTATACTTTGAGAATAGAAAAGAGGGTGAGGGGCTTCCCTGGCGGTCCAGTGGTTAAGACTCTGCGCTTCTGCTCCAGGGGGATGCAGGTTCTATCCCTGGTCGGGGAACTGAGATCCCTCAGGCCGCGCGGTGCAGCCAGAGAAGAGGGTGAAATAGTTTTTCTTGTTATGTCAGTAGTTCCTGGAAAGAAAATTGTGGGCTGGTTAATTCTGGGGCTTGTTTGCAAAGTTGACCTTGGAGGGGGGGTTGGCAGCAGCCTCAGTTCTGAGAGAGATTAGGACTGTTTCATGAAAGCCTTGATCCTTCTTAAATATGTGCTGAAGTAGAGGCTCATTTGGGGGACTTCTGCTCCCACAGAGTAGCTGAGAGCACGTTTGGGTCCTGTGGGTGCCTCCCAAGGAACAGCCCAGTCTTATTTCAGAATCCCCCATTTCTGCGTGGCTGTCGGGCTGAATCCCAAGAAGGAGGACTGGCCTCCTTGGAGCCCCTCTGTTGTACCATCTCAGGCCCCGGGAGGGTGAGGGCTCAGGGCATCACAGGCCCCAGGAGAGAGGGCAGGGAGCAGAGGGCTTAAGAACCACACCTCCCGAGCAAGATACCCTCCTGTGCCTCAGCTCCTTGCCCTGTAAAATAGGGATTAAAAAAAAAAAGTTTCTTGGGCTTCCCTGGTGGCGCAGTGGTTGAGAGTCCGCCTGCTGATGCAGGGGACACGGGTTCGTGCCCCGGTCCGGGAAGATCCCACATGCCGCAGAGCGGCTGGGCCCGTGAGCCATGGCCGCTGAGGCTGCGCGTCCGGAGCCTGTGCTCCACAATGGGAGAGACCACAGCGGTGAGAGGCCCGCGTACCGTAAAAAAAAAAAAAAAAAAGTTTCTTGTAGAAAGGTGAAAGGAGAGATGCGTTTAAAGCACTCCTAAGTGGCGGTTCCTGTGACTGGGGTACAGGCTCTGTCGTCCTGACCATTGCCCCCACCTCTGCACAGAACCCTGCCTTCGAGAAAGGGGGCTCTTGGTACTGAGGGTCCCCTCAGGAGTTTTCAGATATTCCTTGTTCCAGAATCCACTTTTCTCCAAGATTCCTTCCAGACTTCCTGCCTCCTGGGGTTGAGTTAACTGGGGAGACTTGTCCTGGGACCCACCGCCCCAGGTCCCTCCTGCTGTCCTGTGACTGTTCCCTCGATCACTCAGACACTCCCCCCATCGCTGGGCACACAGAGACCACCCCCGCCCCCCGTGATACCCCAAGTGTCTTGGCCTGCATCTCATTTCCCCAAGTCCCTGTTCTCTATGAGAAAATCAGTTCCTGCTGAGGAATAGCAGGTTAGGGTGTGTCTGGAAGTGGTCAGCCTAACAGAGCATGAGAACTCCAGCTGTGAGGGGCTTGTAGTGCCACCCAACCCCCAGTCTTGCTCGGTAGGCAGCTGTGTGTGTCCGTTGTCTGCTCGTGAGACTGGCACGGATCTCTCTGCACAGGAGGCCACAGGTCTCACTGTTACCCTTTATTTCTCTTTTGGTGGAATAAATGAACCTTTGGGTCTTTTCCATCAGTCAGTGAACACACAGGGGTTACGAGTGCACAGGCGTGGCCTTGCAGGGGATGGACAGTCGTCATGGTGACAGCCCTCTGAGTGAACTGTTCTGAGCGCTCCCTGTGTGTCTTGACTAGGCTTCACAACAGCTTTGCGACAGAAGATGCTATTACTACCCCCGTATCACAGATAAGGACAGTCGCCTGCGTGCCCTCATAGAGTTAAATGTTATCTCCTAGTCTGAGCACTAGTTGAGCAACCATAGTTTCAGCCTCCCAGAAGGCCGGCTGTCCAGGGACCCTGTCCCCATTCATAGCCCTCAATTGACCCCAGCTTCTCTCCTAATCGTTTTCCGGGGAAGTCTTTCCTTCCCTGGGAAGTCCATGCACCATCACCCGCCCCGTCCCCCATGCCCCCTCCCCGCTGCTCACTCAGCTTTCACCTCCCTTTCTCTCAGGGCCCCCTAAGGAGGGTGAAGTGTTTTTACTCCTCTCTCTGCCAGGTGGGCTTAAATAGGCAATCACAGCAAGACAATTAAAAAAAATCCAGAGGGAGCCTCCCTCCTTCCCCCTCCCTTTCCTCCTTTAATTTGTTTCCTTTATAGGAGCCTGGGGGAGCTGGTGCGGCAGAGGCTCCTCAGGAGGGCTGCCAGGGAGCTCTCATCTGGAAACAGGGCAGGCCGCCCCTCCCCCTCCCCACGGGCTGCAGGGACCGCTCTGGTCCAGGGGTTCTGCTCCCCATGCCCACCTGGGTTTCTTCCTGCTCGTCCTAGGGGACTTCCTGTAGGTTTGAGGTCAGGCCGTGCAGACATCACCTGAGCCTTGCTGCAAGCTGCTTCCCTTCTCACATCTAGCTTGCCCCAGCCTCTTGGTGAAATGCAGAGCACCTGGGAAGGACAGGACCGCGTTCCCATGCCACGTTCTCCATGCACTTCTGTGCTGGAGGGCAGCTTCCTTCATTCCCCGCAGACAGGCCAGTGCACGGCAAGGTTAGGGAGGTGTCGCAGGACGGACCCCTAGCACTTCTCTCCTGGCCTCCAGCATTCCCATCTTGTCTCTGTCGCTGAAACTTGAGCAGGAGAAACAAGGAGGCCACACAGGTTCACGCAAAGTCAGCTGGTTCTCACTGGCACCGAAATAATAATGCAAAATCTTCCAAGAGTTACCCTTCCTACCTGCACCTGCTCACTTAAAATGCCTACAGATGCAGCCAGGAACCCGAGCCGGGGATTGCAGTGACCTTCTCTGGAGGGGGATTCTACTCAGCAGGCCTCCTTGGCAGGCAGCTTCTTCTGGGGGGATGCCCCCTGAGCCTGCCCTTGTCCTCCCGTCCCGGAGCCCCCAGAATAGTTCTACCCTGTGGTTCTGTCCCCCACCCCCAATCTGCCACCATCTTCCTGGCCTTTCACTCAGTCCATTAACAAATAGCTCTTGAACACCTCCCTGCCCGCCCCCGCCCCCCCACATGCACATCGTCATTGTCAGCTCCCGCTTTCCATGCGCCGATGAAATTAGCCTCGTGTTAGATTTGGGACACAGCCCAGCATTGGGGGTTTGGAAGAGTTTTGGCTTTGCCACTTACCAGCTTGTGATTCTGGGGATCCACTTAAGGCTTCTGGGCAGAGAAGGGACACCGTTCCCCCGTGGAGGCTGGGGTCATGTGAGATGATGGCGGTGGTGGTGGCCCTCATTAATGCATTCCCGTCCTGTGGGCCGCTGACATCCTTACAAGTGAGCCCCGTGGATTGCTGTGCAGACAGCGGGTCCCACGCTTGGCCTGGCAAGCAGGCCTCCCCCAGGCCCAGAGGTGCCTGAAGCAGCCTCCTCCCAGATGCAGGGATCTGCATCTGAGGCCCTTCTGCCCTCTCTTCCCCCAGAGACAGCCACAGCCTCGCCTTCGCAATGACACCTTTCACCTTAGCTCCCCTGCCGTGACCTCAGCAGACCCGAGGTCCCACCCAGCCCGGCTCCCAGGCCAAGTCTGATGCCCACTTGTGCCTTCCAACTTGCCAGCCTCCTTCTCCCACTCTGGCCCTGGGAGCCCCATGCTTTCAGCCAGACTCTGAACCCTTTCTTTCCTGCAGCCTGGAGGTCCCCTGGGATGCCAGGACCCACCTGCTACCTGCAAGTTACCACCGCTCTGGGGCTGCAGCTGCAGACAGACTGCAGGCTTCCGTCCCGTGCCTAAGTCCCTACTTCCTGGCACCTGCCTCAGAACCGGGCATCTACCTTCTTCCTCCTTGTTCCCAAGGAGCTTGGCAAGGCCTGAGCGGACCTGGCTGGCAGGCCGGCAGCGCCCAGCTGGCCCCGCCTCCAGGCCCACGTGCCCTCCTCCCCCTGTCCACCTAGCTCCTTGCCCTTGTCTGGCTCAGGTCAATCCAGCAGACACAGGTGTGGCACCTGCCGTGTCTTCTGGACTACCACCTTTTCTGGACACAAAGGATCTAAATGACACAAGGCAAGCCCCCCGCGCCCCCCCCCACCCCATGTCAGGGGAACACAGCAAGACAACGAGACAGAAATAGAAGTGCAAGACAGAACAGTCTCGAAGCTCCTTGGGTGCCCTGCCAGGCCAGTCCTGCGGCCATTCTCAGAAACAATGCCTTCCCCCTCCTTTGGGACTTTCTGTCCCATGTCTGGAAAAATCTTCCAGCTGGGGTCATGGCAGAGTCACAGAGCAGCTAAGAAAATGTAAACAAATTTGGTCGTCTTTTTGGAATCCCTGGTGACTGCTCCTGTGAGGATATGTATTGGAGAGTCAGAATATTAAAACATCAAAGGGCATCGTTTGGGGACAGTTTTTCTTGGCTGGTTTCCATGTGAGTAGAAAGACGATTGTGGCCAAGGAGGCAGCGGGACAGAGGAGTTTACTGAAGGCTTGGGCATCTGGAAGCAGGTTTCTTCCAATATTTCATTGCTGCTCATGCTTTGGAGGCTCTCGATTCCAACAGCCTTTCCTTTTCCTTCCTGAAAAATTTATTTCTGGCTCTGGCTTTGGTCCTCCTCCCTGGGGAGGATCCAGACGGAAGGCAGGAGGCGCTGTCGGCACCCCACCATCCACCTTTGTCTCCCCGCTCTGTCTCCCCCTGCCCTGCCCCGCCCCCAAGCATGCTTCTTCTCCTTCTGCCTTCCCTTGTTCTGTTTCATCATGCGTGTGGGAAAGTTGTGGTTTTGTCTTGCCATGTGACTGGGGATCCTTCTGTGTGATCAAGTGTTGTCCTGTAGTTTTGGACTTGGGCCACTTCTCAGTTCCCCACTCATCCTCCCGTGCAGAGGCTGTGATTTCTTTTTCTCTTTGTTGATAATTCGTATGCATTTGTGCTTGACTGTAGCAGACCATGGGGACTGGTGCTCTGGCCCACCTTGGGGTCACCTGAGGACAGCTTTCCTAGCCTCTGCCTGGGCAGATGTCCCAGGGAATGAACACCTCAGGAGTGGCCTCCATCCCTGAGGACAAATGCCCGGCTTCCTTGCCCCTCATAGAGCAATATGGGGTGTGCGTATATGGTGTGTCAGGTCCCCAGGTGCCGTGACAGTAACCCGCTCATCAATGCAGCCTTCCTTGGCTTTCAGCTCTTCTCTGTTTCTCGTCCCTGCTCTCTCGCTCTGTTTCCTGGGATTACTTCCCAAATGAACGACTTGCACCCAAAAGCTTACAGGGTCTGATTTTGAAGCAATTGAAATGCAGTCAAGGACTCGCTAAAGCATGACTTACCCTCTTTTGCCTTTAGTAGCTGCAGGTCTTATTTGAACCACTGGCACCTTGGACTGGAAAACACCCAATCACTTCCTGTCCCACCCCCACCCCCCAGCTCTAATCCATTGCTTGATTTCCCTCCTTTGCAAACCTTCTGTGCTGTCTGCATGACCCCATTCCTAAAGTGTGTATCTGAAAGTCACGAAATAGTCTAGGGATTGCTAGCTCCATATACCAAGACCTAATTTCTCCTGCGAAAGCACTTACTGGCTGGATTGTAGATGGCTTCCTGAGTCAGGTAAGCGGACCCAGAAAGGTAATTTGGGCTGGAGATGATGAACAGGCCAGCGGTGGTTGTTGAAGATCCAGGTGGCCGTTTGTGAAGATGGGGACCCCTCCTTCCTAACTGGCTCTACCCCATGGATAGCTTGAAAAGGCCTCCCTGTCGGCTTCACCGTTGCTGACGACGAAGTCTGTGGCCCAGCAATGCTCCCCAGAGGTCTCTGCTGGTGCTTGCTCATTTGGGGCTGTGGAAAGCCTTCCTTTGTCCCAGAATACAGTCGCCCTGTGAGATAATTTGAGGTGCTACGTGGATGGACATTCTTGGTGTGAACATGCCTCATCTTTCACTCCTGTTTACGGCAAACGGTAGTGTTTTCCCTTATGGTCGTGAAGCAGAGTTTCCTGTTTAAGTGCACTTATTTAGATAAAGCAGAGTGACTCCATTTTAAAAAGTAATGTACTCGGATCCTGGAAAAATTGTGAAATACTGAAATATGGGCTGCAGTGTCCCAGAATGTGAGTCTAGGCGAGGTATCTCCTGCAAGGAGCGTGGAATGTCCTTTGTCCTTTTTGCTGATGTTAACCATTGTTTATGACCTCTAAAATATTTCTTCGGAAGAAGGGTGGGGACTTTCTTATTATCCAAATAGATATTTTTGGAAACCAAAGCATATTCCTGACTAGCCTATGTAAGCAAAGCTTTTTAAACTGGGTGGACTCTGATTGCTTGACTAAATGAGTAACGCAAAAATAGACCTCCAGACTTCGATTGAAATTCCAGGTATTTGCTTCCGGAGGCTGACACTGCTCGCTCACGGCCAGCACCGTGTGTCGCAGGAGGCGAGGGTCAGCTGCCGGGTGTAGTGAGTATTGATTTTTAAAGAACTGAGCTATAAATGAAGGGACGGGAAGCAGAGCCTCACTCTCAGGGCCTGCCTGGCTGTTTGAGCGACCTACCACTCCAGGCAGGAACCTGCATTTACTGGAATGTATTTATTTTTACATATCAATGATGTATTTTTGATGGACTTGATTAAGTATTATGGGTCTGGCCCCAGGAAACACCACTGCGGTTTATAAATAGTCCGTTCAGGGATGTACAAAGTTCCAGGAATTACAGCAGTATTTTTGTCTTTATGTGCCTCTGTGCACTTACTTTTTTTTTTTTAAGACCAGCTCTCGCCCCAAAATATGTCTGCTTTTTCTTCTAAAACACACCTTTGTATGAATTTCTGGAAATGTCTACTGTGTCCTTCTCTCAAACACCTAACCGTACAAATGAATCCCAGCTAACAGCTATATGCCAGATTCAAAACCTAAGTCCTGTCGACTAAAAAATGCACAACATGAGAGTTGCTAGTGCGTTTTATTTGGGGCAAAATGAGGACTGTAGCCTGGGAGACAGCGTTTCAGATAGTTCTGAGAAACTGCTCCAGAGAGGTGGGGAGAAGGTCAGTGTTGGACATGATTCTAGTGAAGGGGGACCTGCAGTGGAGCACACATGTTGGCGGAGGCTGGCTGCTAGTCACGAGAGCAGGTGTCACTGTTAATGATTTTAGTGCTTTTCTAGATACGAGGAGATGCAAGAATTGGGCTCATAGTGTCTTCTCCTGAAAATATCTGACTATCTAAGGGCTTGCTCTGCCAGTTTTTCTCAGAGTACAGAGGGCCTCCTTCCTGATCTCCACGCTGAACGCCTTTCAGGGTGTGTTGAGGTCGGTGGCTGCAGTGGCTAGTGACCTCATCCTTGTAGAGGCAGATGACAAGTGCCACTTTTTTGTTGGCCGTCACCTTAGGACTCAACCTTTGAGGTCCATGTCACTTTTAAGGCACCCTAACTTACTGCTTAGAATTGGGGGTTTTTTTGTTTGTTTGTTTTTTTTAATTAAAAGAAATTCTTTTTGGCCACACCACGTGGCACGTGGGATCTTAGTTCCCCAGCCAGGGGTCAAACCCGCGCCCCCTGCAGTGGATGCACGGAGTCTTAACCACTGGACCACCAGGGAAGTCTCCGGAATCAGGTTTTATTATTAGGTAACAGTGCCGCCTAACAGAACTTTGGCCTTTGATATCGCTTCTTCAGGTTCCTGAGAGATCCCGTCAGGCCCAGTGAGGCAGTATGTCCCCATCTGACCTCTTCTCTCCCTACTGTCTTTACAAATCCCAACAGAAATGGAGATTTTCGCCCTTTTCAACAAACCGAAGGGCCATCAGAAGTGCCGGCAATACTATCCCGTCACCATTCCCCTCCGGGTCTCCAGGAATGGCCAGACGGTGAGCAGTTTGGATGCCAATTGGCTGGAGCACATGAGCGACCACTTCCGGAAGGGCGGCGTCCTGGTGAACTCGGTCTTCTCCCTCGGCTTGGTCCACGGTAGGGAAGGCACAGCCTACCCCTCGGGGGGCCCTTCTGAACTCTGCTGCTTCCTCTTCCTCAGAGCCTGCCCTATTCAGAAAGCTCTGTGGCGGGTCCGCATGCTGCGTCTGATTTCTGATGAACACATCTAGAGGAATCTTCCGTAAAGCTCACCAGCCATGTTCTGCCGACCCCTGCAGGAGTCAGCCAGGTCTATTCTAACATGACAGAGAAGGGGGAGCAATTCTGTTTCATTGGTGATGTGGTGGCCTCCATCTAGGTTGCTTTTAAAACCTTTTCAAAAGGTTTTCCCAGGGTTTGTTAATTACCCCCAGGATCATGCCACTCCCAAAGTGCAATTTGTTTGTAGACACCGTTACAGTTTGAAGCAACCATAGCAGCATCTTGGAATTCACTGCAGAGAAGCGAATTGGTTTCTGTAAGCTCCATGGGGATACGCACTGCTCCTGGGTCTCTCGGCACCCAGTGGCCCTGCCAGTAATGGATTCCCTCTGGGGGGTTGCTGCCTGGGTAGCGCTATGGGTGTCAGCTTTTCTAAGGCAGAGAGAAAGTTTGCCCAAAGTGGGGAGACGTGTCACAGGCAAAGAAAGGGTTTTCAAGTTAACACGAAGGCAAGTTGAGTTGCTAGGGGCATCGAAACCGGGAGACAATTTGGGGAGTAGGGCCAACCTGCCAGCATGTGTGCAGGCTGAGGGCTGCCAGCCAGCAGGATCCTGAAGTAAGTGAAACGTAAAGTAACGCCAAATCCGATGATCCCAGCAAAACGTGGCAGGGGGCACTGACAGCCCTGCGTCTTGGTCGTTGAGCAGCTTTCTCTCTAAAAATTAGCAGTGTCAGGAACAGAGTTTGGATGCTATATGACTTGCGACCCTTGAGATGCTAACAAGCATCCTTGGAAGAGACATCAGTCTTAATTCTGAACGTACATACGTGCAATCATCCAAAATCTTAGAACATTGTACAGTGCGAGTCCCTTGTCCCTATCTTAGTAGCAATATCTAATGTTAGTATGTTCATATAGTAGCAGCAGGCATTGTACGGTATCGTGGGCCACGACTATTTGTGGATGGGTGAAGGACATAAGAAAGGTGACGGGCGGTCTCGTAGAACCCGCTGTGTCGACGGGGCTGTTCTGTATGTGTGCTGTCCGGTATGGTAGCCACCAGCCATCGGTGGCCACTGACCACTGGAGATGTGGTAAGTATGACTGAGGAACTTAATTTTTATTTTATTTAATTTTCATTAATTTAAATATCAATACCCACGTGCAGCTCATAGCTAGTGTATTGGACAGTGCAGTTCTAGAGTATATTTTCATTAATACAACTAAGGAAGTCAGTTCCACTCCCTGGCGGCAAGGTCAGTAAACTCCCTCTGCTCCAGGAGGCTTTCCCTGGGTGCCTGCGGAGTTCTTGGAAGCCAGGGGTCGTCCCGGCCTATTGAAGATGCACCGTCCAACACCAGGGTGTGTGCTAGGGCCAGATGTTTACAGCCCTCGTCATTAGCATTAGGGGGGCCAGGGAGGAACCCTCCACCCCCTGCTTCCTGCAGGGACACCCCGTTGCCCGTCTTCGGGTGTGGCAACAACAGCTCCTTTTATCTCCTCTTGGGCCCAGAGGGCCTCCCTGTGACTGCGTATCTCCCTGGGAAACTGATGTTAGTTGCACTAACATCTTAAAGATAGATAGGGAGGTGCTGGACATGGCAGCCACCGAGGCAGCCACGGGTCATGTCCCCACCTTGGGAGAACTGGGGTTTCAAAGGGGAAGTTTTCTCTCTTGCCTGCGCGTGTCAGAGGCGAGCTGAGCCCCAAGAGAGGACACCTTGAACTTGAAAGTTCACGCTGCCGTTCGTCGTCTGTCTAGCCATTCTGCCTTTGGCAACCAAGGCTCCGTTACCACCTCCACTCCTCCCCCAATCCCGTTCTCCAACCTTGAGTCCAAAAACACAGCTAATGTGTACAGTCTTGCTTCAGATTTGACTGGAGTGTTGGAAATGCTGTTATATCCTCCCTTGGCTTTAGCTGCATGAAATCCAGCCTTCCTGCCTTGAAGACAGAACATGAAATTTTCCCTGGCAAGTGCAGCCGAGCAGCCTGCGCTGAGCCTGTGACGGCTCCACAGCAGGGCTGCCCACACGTCGGGCTGCCATGGCTGCACATCCCTGTCCCGGTGACGGCTGCAAAATCCTCAGAACAAAATGCATCTGAACCCACTCAAAATTCAAATGCGATTTCACCCCGACGTTTCTGATAGGAGGGAGCGTGTGACCTGGGAGAAGGGCTTACTGGGTTAGCGTGTTTCTGCTCTAGGAAAGCCCAGGCTTTCCGTTGGCAGGGAGGAAACATGCATATGTTCTTTTCCCAGAATTAAAAAAAAAAAAAAAAAGCAAGCTAATCATCATTATAAAAAGAACCTATTTCTAGTAGGTTAATTAGTGTCCTTACAAATAAACCTGGCAGAGCTAGGAGCACATCTTTAAGCTGTTTGCCATCTGGAAAAGCATCAGTCTTCTTAACTAGACATTTGTGCTTCAGAATATTTTCCACAGGGTCATAAAATGCATGAGAACTTTGCCCCATAAGCAAGGTGATGTTTAGCCCAAATAATCCAGTTAAGACTCCATCTTCTGTTTTTGAGTCTTTACCTCCCGGGACATGGAAAGGCTTGTACCATCCTCGAGTCGGGCTTCTGCTCGTGGCCTCCTGGGTGTCCCTCCTGAGAATGCCCAGGTGTCCTGGGCTGGGGAGGCTGTGGCCTTGGGGTCTGGTAAACTTCAGGCATAGGTGAAAGGGCAGCAGAATGATGGGAACACGCCCCTAGCGGCTCCTGTGTGCTGGTCCTCGGCCAAGCAGCTCACACAGCAACTCCTCTGATCCCCATGGCTGAGTGGGGTGGGTACTGTCGTTACGTCTGTGGAGACCGAGACACAGAGCACTGAAGTCATTGCCACGGTGCCCAGCTGCTAAGTGGCAAGAAAGTGGTTGGAAGAAAGAAGAGTGTGGGTGGGGAAAAGGGACTCGAGGAGAGAAAAGAGGTTTGAGGTTTGAAAGGAGGTTTAGGCCCCCCGCTGGACCCCTGGGGAGGGGAGAGCTGAAAGTCACCCTTAGGGAAGTAGCAGGACCTGGTGGCAGCCAGCAGCGTGGATGAGCCCAGGGGATGCTCAGACAGCAGGATGGATGGACATACGGAAACACTGCAGCCAGTGAGACAAAAGCCAGAATCTATGCTTCCCAAGGGTGGGAAAGGCCGGGCAGGGAGACCCTCTGCTGAGCCGGCTGCCGCTGAGGACTCGGGTGGGTACCACGAGTCTGGGGTAAGGGTGAGGCGGAGCTGGCTGCCCACCTTCTGAAGCTTGTTTTCCCACCAAGGGTTTCCAGGCCTGCAGAGTCCCTGCTGCCATCACTGGCCACCACCAGCTGTCTTTGCCCTGCTCTCACCCCCCTTGTCCCCCTGGCTCCGTCCTTGCTCTGCATCCCTCTTGGTCTACCCTCCCCCTCCCCTCCTTTCCCCACCTTGCTCTGCCCTTGACCTTGCCCTTGGCCCTGTCCTAGCCCTCCCCCTCCCTCTCCCTGCCCCCGGCCCTCCCCCTCCCCTCCCCCCACCCTCACCCTCTCCTAGCCGGGCAGTCCTTCCGCCTCCGGCAGCAGCATCTCTATTCAGCCCACGTTCACAGGTCTTCCACTGTTTCCGAAATGTCCTTTGCAGCAAGTAGCGCAAACCAGAATCCAGTCCAGCAACAGGCACTGCACGGTGACCACGTGCTTACCGCTCCTGTACCTGGAAGAGTCGTTCTTCATGACCCTGACTGCTTGAAATAAACCTATTAGCCTCTTAGAATGCCCTGTGTTCTGGATTTGTCCGGCCAGGGCCTCATAATGTTATCTTGTTTCTCCAGCCTCTGTTTCCTATAAACTGGAATTTAGTTCTAAGGCCTTAGGTCTAGGATACATTCCAGATGCTGTTGTGTTTGACGAGCTGTGTCACATCAGGAGACACATTGTACCTAGGAGTCCCTCCTTTCCTACCTCTTTAAAGATTAGGTTTTCCTGAAGACTCTCTCTGATGCCCCAGCTTCACGTCCATCCAAATAACATTTGGTATTTACACCACATTTTTGATGCCTGACATAAACCAGATTACCTTGTATTTGCAAAATACATAGGTAAAAAACATGTACGTATTTTAAATAAAATACACGTGGGGACACATATTTTAGGCAGACATGTTTGCAGGCCCTTGGGCAAGGGCCTGCTTCCTATGCTTCTTAGCGTCCCAGTGTCTGTCCACCGTGCACTGTATACAGGAGGCGACCAATAAAGGTTTCCGGATGCTGCACAGTAATGCGTAGTGCTGGGGGGAGCTGGTGTTGGGGTGTGCATCACCAGGCCCCTGCAGACTGGGGGAGCAAGGGAGGATGAGCTTGCAGGAAGTTCATGGCCACTCCCTTGTCCGACCGCAGGCTCCAGGCACGTTGGCCTAGTGGTTGCAAGCGTAGCTTCTATTTCAGAGGAGCCGCTGAATAGCGTAAGGGGTAAATTTCACTTACACCATGAAATGCATTTTCTCTTCTATCCATGGCACGTCTTTTAAGTAAATTTTTTCCTGCAGTATAGCACACGTACAGAAACCAAGACAGGTCCTAAGGGTCCAGCTCAGTGGGTTTTCACAAGGCGAGCACACCCATGTAACCGGCGCCAGATCAAGAAACAGCATCCCAGCCCCATCAGAGTCCCACTCACGACCTCACAATGCCTCTCCCCCAGGGCGACCACAGTTCTGACTGGAAGCGTCACAGGTGGGGCGTGAACTTTATGTGGGTGGAGTCTGCCCTTGTTTGGCTTCTTTCCATTTGGCTTCTCCTTGTTAGATTCATCCACATTTTTACACGTCACTGCAGATCGTTTTTTTCTCGCTGCTGTGTGCTGTCCCTTGTGTTGATAGATACAGCTTATCCATTTACACACATATTTTTGTTCTTTCTTTGCCCCATGCAGGAAAGCATGGCCTCTGCACAGATTTGGCCCCAAACAGAAGCTGTAAGGCCATCTCACTGCAACCCCACTGAGATGCCACAAAACACGAGGGCAGGGAGAGCGGCCTAGTGGTCAGAGCACGCCTGCTCCATGAGGCTGGGCGCCTAGGCTGCTCATCCCCCGGCTGGAGCACAGCCCCTGGCACATCCTCGTGGTAGCAAAATAAAATATCTGTCACCTGTTGAAAGAGCATAGGCTTTGGAGTCACACAAACTACATTTCAGGTCGAGATAGGCCCTTGTATGCGCTTGAATGTGGACAAATGGTTTCACGCCTATAGCTTCCTTCCATCTTCTCACCACTTAGAGGGAATGATAACCTTGCAGAACTTGCAGCGGGGGGAGGCATTCAATGAGAAGCCACGAATGTGCCTGGCAGAGGGCCTCATAGCTGGCGAGCACAGAATCAGGGCGTTTCCTCCCCATCTGGTCATCTGGTCTGATAAATGACACTGAAGTTGCAGGCTGCCCCTAACTGTAACTTATTCACTGCTTCAAACAGGGACTGCAGGAAGGCAGGCAGGCCGAGAGCAGAAGTGAGGGCTGCAGAAGCAAGAGAAGCAGCAGGCCTGCTCCACTCTTGATAATGTCAGCAGATTCGCTGTGGGGTGATGGGGGAGCTGCACACACCATTGTCCGATTGGTTGCGTGCGGCTGTGCGTCCCTATAACACGGGCGATTATGGCTATGCGGTTGGTACAGGCCACTCCTGGAGCCAAGGTGGTGCCGTGAGTGCCGTGCTGGTGGGGAAAAGGGGTTTCAGGGGGCCAAGGACATCTGTTATGCCAGTGACGCCAGTGTGGGCATTTAAACCATCCTAGCCTGTAGAAGGAGAACAGTAACATTTTCTAGTAGACCACATGCATCGGCCCCTTATGTCGATGGCGTGTGCATCTCACGCTGGACTTGGGAGAGGGGCAGCACCTAGGGTGAGCCTGAAGGGTAGCTTGCTAGATGGAGTCTTCGTGTCCCAGAGGCTGCAGGGGAAGAGCAGTTTTCGCATAGAATTTACTCTGGGGCTAATAGGGCAAATCTCCTTTTCTCACATCCTTCTTGTAAAGCATAAACTTGGAAAGTTAAGGTGTCCTTTTGCCAAAAGACCGGCATCAAATATTTATACAATGCCAGGGCAAATAGCTTTCTGTGCACAGTAGGGAAGCATCTTTACTTTAATAAAAAAATGCAGTGATAATGGAATGTTTTCCATAGATGGAGGATGATTTAACCTTTTTGCATGGGGAGCTGCACTCTGAGAGAGACCTATTTATACCAGCTCGGAGCACACTGCAGCGAGGCTGAGCTAGGAAGGTGATGAAGAGACGGGTGGTGGATGAGGCCGTCAAAACAAGGGGTTCTTTAAAAGCCCAGCTGTCTGCTGGCTGTGGTTCATTGACTTTTTTGCTGTTACAGATGACCAAATTTTGACAGCCATCCTGAACTTGCTGTGTAGTGAAGTGGGTGAATCAGCAGTCTGGATTCCGAAGAGCTGAGCAGCGGGCTGAGACGCTGCAGGCAGGACTGAGTTAGGAGGATGGTAAATAAGGACCTGGCTTGTTCCTGCTTCACGCCCCCAAGCCTGGACCACACAGCCCTCCTCCCGAGCTTGTGACTTGGAGCGAAGGAGGGGATGCCAGGCAGGGGGTAGGAAAGAAAGTTGGATGAGCTGCACTGTCTCCTTCCCCAAGTGGACCTCAACTCTATCTATATCGTGCTGAGCACTCTAATACTTAGAGCATGTGGTAGGCGCGTTGAAAGGGCTTAGAGGCTTACCAGTAAGGAGATCTGTAGGTAGAGACTTTGGAAATGGGGTATAACATATTTTTGTAGAAGCCTTGAAGAAATGTGTGCTGTGATCATAGGCTACTGAAGGATCAGTGAGTATCTTCTGGTCCCAAGCATCACCAGGTCAGGACTTGGGAAAGCTTTATTCAAAGGGGTTCCGTAGGGCATCCCTACTGTGGCAGGGGCTCCAGCTGGACCTGTGTTACCCAGAACTTGGTAAGTGAGCTGGACTATAGTCCGTGCTTGTCCTGGAGCCCAAAATATTTAAATGTGGTTCAGCCAGAGAGCAGTTCTGTCCTTCCTCGGTCACCTTAGTAAAATGTCTTTTAGGAGGACATTGAACAAACACTTGGGGGAAACTTTTTAGCAGAGCGGATGAGAGAGGCAAGCTTAGCACTTTTGCCAAGGCTGATGGGTAACAGACTCTCGGTATAGGAAACAAATACAAAAAAGGAGCATAGTATTGATTAACCCACAGGGATCTTATTTAAAATGGAGTTTTGTCTTGTCCGTAGGAAGAATATCAGGATGAGGCTGCTGTGCTCCAGGAATTCCCCTCAGAGCTGTGGTTTGTTGAGCTGGTCAGGCCCCTCTATCATTCTGGAATAATCAGGAATATTCCCCAGGCTAAGTGAAGTACACTGGTCTCAGATTTCTTAAGTTTCATTTGGGCATTGTAACAGTCAGATATTGCCAGGATGATGCTGTGTAACAAACCACTCCAGAGCTCACTGGCTTAAAACAGTAATAATTTATTCTCTCATATTTGTAGGTTGCCTGGAGCAACCTCTTTGAGGCAGCTGGGCCCACTCTCAGGTCTATGGATCAGCTGATCTAGGCTAAGCTCCACCGGGGCAGCTCTGTTCCAACAGGCTAGCTGGGGCATGTGCTCTCAAAGTGGTGGCGCAGATGTGAGATCAAGTTCAACCACGCCAGTGCTTTGCAAGCTCCTGCTTGTGTCACACCCGCTAAGATCCCACTGGCCAAGCGAGTCACATGGATAAGCCCCTGGTTGGCTTATCTCCCCACCATTGTCTTAGTCTTGAATTTCTTCTCATGATTCTGCTGCTTGTCTGGTCCTTGGTGACCCCTCATTCACTCTTCATTTCTATTCAAGCTGTGTCCTCTACCTTGAACTCTCAAACCCCGCAGACCTGGCTTGCAGTTAGTTCAATCTCTACTCAAAGTGGGGGGAACTACCCTGAGCACTTCTTTCAGAAACAGCCATGCCATCGCCTCTACCTCCATGCAACACCCCGCCCCGCCCCAGCCCACTTTATATTCTCATAGCATTTATACCCTGGGACATTATGTTTTCTCCCCTCGCAGGGCAGGGGAAGCTCCATGGGGGCGGGGTCTTCATTTGTCACCAGTGATCACAAGAGTACCTGGCACATAATGGGTGCCAGGGTGCTCAGAATAGACTGAAAGAGGTAGGGTTTCTGAGTCAAAGAGGATGGACTTTTGTGTTTCAGTCTTTTGAGACATTGTTAAGTTGTTCTCTGGAAAGGTCGTGCAGTTAAAATTCCCTTCAGCCCTGGAAGCTTTTTATTTATTTATTTATGGCCATGTTGGGTCTTCGTTGCTGCGCATGGGCTTTCTCTAGTTGCGGCGAGCAGGGGCTACTCTTCGTTGTGGTGCACGGCTTCTCATTGCGGTGGCTTCTCTTGCTGTGGAGCACGGGCTCTAGGCACGCGGGCTTCAGTAGTTGTGGCATGCGGGCCCAGTAGTTGTGGCTTGCGGGCTCTAGAGCACAGCAGTTGTGGCGCATGGGCTTAGTTGCTCCGCGGCATGTGGGATCTTCCTGGACCAGGGCTCGAACCCATGTCCCCTGCATTGGCAGGAGGATTCTTAACCACTGCGCCACCAGGGAAGTCCTGGAAACTTTTTACATACAATAAAGAGTGTTAAACGTAGCCATTTATGTATTACTTATTTTTGTTGTTGCAAATAATTTTCTCATTCTGACGGCTTTTTGACTTGCTTGTGAGGTCTGTTGGAAGACAGAAGCTGAAGGTTGCTATATGTTTCCATCTGTCTGTCTTTTTGTAACTTCTGGAAAGCACTGGCAGTTCCTGAACTCCAGTGTGACTCAGGGGGCTTTCTGTGTTTTTCTCCCTTTCCTTCCTGATGAAGAAAAGATCACATTATTGTGTGAATTGTCCTTTATATCACTAAACATATTTTTATGTCCGTTGCCATAACAAAACACCACAGACTGGTTGGCTTGAACAATAGACATTTATTTTCTCATAGATCAGGAGGCTGGACGTCCATGATCAGGGAGTTGGCAAATTCGGTTTCTGGTGAGGCCTCCTTTCCTGACTTGCAGATGGCCACCTTCTCTGTGTCCTCCTATGGGCTCTCCTCTGTGCAAGGTTAGGGGGTTAGGGTGGGTGGTGCTCTGGTGTCTCTTCCTCTTCTTGTAAGGACATCAGTCCTGTTGGACTAGGGCCCACCCTTATGACCTCATTGAACCTTAATTACCCCTGGAAAGGATCTATTTCCAAATGTACTCACTTTGGAGGTTAGAGTTTCAACATATGAATCGGGGGTGGGGGGTGGGGACAGAGTTCAGTCCAGCACAGTGCGACTGAACAGTGATTTGTAGAATACTGACCAGGAGGAATTCTCTGTCTACAACCCCCTTTCACAGACAAGAAACCAAACCCCTCAAAGGGTCAGATCCCTTTTCCGATAGAGCATGGGCCCAAACCACCTGCTTCTGAGTCCATTCGTCTGTTTGCACAGTCCCTCATCTAAGTGAATCTAGGTATTTAGGAGCCATTAACTTAAAAAGTGCCTCCTTGAAAGTCTTCTTCAGGGGCAAGGACCCTGTTGTGTTTTTCTTGACATCTTCATTGCCTGAGACAGTTCTGAATCATGCTATGTTTGATGTAGGTTTGTTGAATTATACGGAACTTTACCATTAACTATAGCAGTGCCCAGGGAAACATTTTCAATGGTAAATCATTTTGAAAAATTCTCCCTTCCCCCAAATTTCACCTCCTGACAAGAGCTGCGTGAAGTGTCCCATATACTGCACCCATGTCACACAAATGTCGAGGAATCAGCGCATCTGAACTGTGTCTGCAAGCCCAGAGCGCTGCGTTGCATCTATCCCCACTTCAAAATAATTTCTCTCACCTCAATATAGTTTTCTTCTAAAAACTGTCTCTAAGTGACTGCATTTCCCCCGAATAAGTTCTCCCCAGTGCATTCTGACGTTGGAGCATGAAAAGGAAGGTAAACGCATGAAATCAAATGGTGATTGCTAACAATGAAATTTGGGCTCATAAAATCAAGGATATTATTCAAAACTGCGAGGTAAATTAGTCTCATTCATTCTGATGGGGCTAGACTCTGTGGTTGTGTATGCCTTCTTTAATTAACATGCTGAAAAGATGTTCTGATTGGGATTATTAATGAATGCAGTGAAAATTTTTGCTGCTTGTAAGGCTTCTGCCACAGACGGTTTACAGCAACCTCCCTCCACCCCACCCCGCCTTTTCTTTTTCCACAGATTCCTTACACGGCTTGACAGATGGAGTATTCATCTTTGAAGCAGTTTCCACAGAAGATAGCAAAACCATGCAGGGCTACGATGCTATTGTAGTGGAACAATGGACGGTTCTGGACGTAAGTGCTGGGATTGGCAGTGGTGCTTTTCTTGTTTGGACAGTGATTGTTTTACCCGCTCGCTCCTCTGAGTGTGGCTGCTGCTGGACGTCGCTTTCCTCTGAACGGCAGTTGGACCTCCATACACCCTGTGAGGACCCCTTTCGTCCTTTGGTGCCCCTCCTATGCCACCCCCAGTTGGGGGATGGGCCCCACTTTTCCCTTTCTGTAGAAAAAACACATTGTGTGTGCCGGGTAGAAAAGATTCTTCTCTCATTAATTTGAAAGCGCTAAGTGACATAAGTGAGTCAAACGCATAGTTTGTGGCCCCCATAATAATTAGAGCATCGTCGTTATTGGAGCTAGACTGTATGGCCCCCTCTGACAGGGGGCCATAGAAATTTATATGCATCTGCTCTCTTAACCTGCACAATAAGTCTGAGTACTGTGATTGCTCCCATTTTACAGATGAAGAAACTGAGGCACAGGGAGGTTAGAACCCTGGCCCATTAAGTGTAGAAGGCGGTCTTTGAGAAGCATTGACCCGCAAGGCCACCAGATTGCTGTGGGCAGAGGAATTCCTCAAGCTGTGTTGCGCTGGGATTTGGGAAGGGGAGAGCTGATTTCTTTCTGAGGTTTGCTGGTGTGTATTTTAAAGGCATTTCTGCAACTGTTGAAACATGGACTTTATAGACCAGTCTCTTGTCCACCCAGCATCCGGCATGTTTGAAGATAGGGGACTGATTTCTGAATGCTCTCAAGTTGGCCCTAGAAGGACACAGGGTTGGCGTCACTCTGAGGGGCCCTGCCAGACAGGGGGGGTCTCTGTGCCAGAGGAGGACAGATGAGGAAGCAGCTCTTGTGCAGAGTGCGGGGCACTGGGACCTGCCACACCCTTGTGCCCTTTGGCACTGCAGCCTGTGGCCAGTACCCCGCCTGGAACTGGGGTGGAGCGCTCCACGGGCGCCGTTGCTTAGCCTCTGAGCCTTCAGCTGTTCTGAGGAGGCCTGAGGTGGGGAGCAGGGGTGCGGGGGACAGCCCGCATCTGAGTAGGGATGGGAAATAGCTGCCTGCAAATGTGACAGAATAGAGTCCACAGAAAAACTGTAATAATCAGAAACAGGAATTCCAAAATCACAGCATCCAGGGCCAGTTAGGTTGGGGGCCAGGGGTCCTGCAGGCATAAGTAGTGAGGAAGGTAAGGAGGTAGGTGATGACCTGCTTCCCCGTCAGGCTCCGCCAGTGAGTCCCGCCCGCCATCGGTCCCAGTGAGCCTCCATGCCCCTAACTGGAAACGGGGTGCAGAGGAAGTGAGGCTCTGTCGAAAATGCAGAGTCCAATGTGGGCAGGTCATGTCCCCCCTGGGGACCCTAAACTTCCACAACTGTAAGATGGGGCGGTCCGTTCACCCAGCCTGCCACGTGTGGTAGATGCAGGATCTCAAGGACCCCGTCCGGACAAGCTCATGCTGGCTGCCCTGCACCCACGAGCTGCAGCACTCGGTTTGCTCTGTGATACAGGGCTGTATCAGCAAGCGATGCGTGGCTGCACCAGAAACACGTTGAGTGATTTTGCACATGCGATCGGCCACGGGCCGTGGGGATGTGTATAAAATCCCTTGCTGTCTGCACATTAAAGTGGCTGTGAAAGGCAGGCTTTGTGGTTTCCTCAATAAAGATGGTTTGATGGCAATGATCCAAAATTGCCTGAGAAAGTGATTCTCAAAGTGTGGTCCCAGGACCAGTAGCAGCAGCACCTGGAAGTTGTTAGAGATGCAGATGCTTGGGCCCCACCCTGGACCTACTGAATGGGAAGCACTGCGGGTGGGCCCAGCCATCTGGGTTTTAACAGGCTCTCTAGGTGGTTCTGAAGCTTTCTCGGATTTAAGAACTAGTGTCTGAAAGAACGGTACAGATGCCACTTTCCCCAGATGTCTATGGTCGTGTGACATTTGATGAAAAGGGTGATAGGAAAAGCACCCCAATGATTCATCTTTCTTCAGCCTTTGAAATATTGAAATTTTAAAATGTGACCTTGATGCGTAACTGGAGGGAACGCCTACTATCTAAAAAGTCTGTGGGAGGGAATTCCCCGGTGGTCCAGTGGCTAAGACCCTGCACTCCCAGTGCAGGGGGCCCCGGTTGCATCCCTGGTTGGGGAACTAGATCCCACATGCATGCCGCAACTAAAAAGATCCCGCGTGCTGCAACTAAGACCCGGCACAGCCAAACAAATAAATATATTAGAAAATAAAATGTCTGCAGGAGGGAGATAATGGTTACAAACTCAAGTAAGGACACAGTTGTCATTTTGTGCCCCTGTCAATTTTTTAAATTGTTATTTTTTTAAATTGAAGTATAGTTGATTTACAGTGTTGTGTTAGTTTCAGGTGTACATCAAAGTGATTCCGTTTTTTATATATATATATATATATATATATAAAGTATGTAGAATATATAAAGTATGTATATATATATATATACACACACATATATATATATATATTCTACATACTTTATATATTCTTTTTCATATTCTTCTCCCTTATAGGCTACTACAGAATACTGCGTATAGTTCCCTGTGCTCTACAGTAGGTCCTTGTTGGTTACTTATTTTATATATAGTAGTGTGTATATGTTAATCGCAAACTCCTAATTTATCCCTCCCCACCTTTCCCCTTTGATAACCATAAATTTGTTGTCTATGTCTGTGGGTCTATTTCAGTTTTGTATTTAAAGTTATTTATATCTTTTTTTAAGATTCTACATGTAAGTGATATCATATGATATTTGTCTTTCTCTGTCTCACTTACTATGATCTTCTCTAGGTCCATCCATGTTGCTGCAAATGGCATTACTTCATTCTTTTTTATGGCTGAGTAATATTCCATTGTATATATACACCACGTCTTCTTTATCCATTCATCTGTCAATGGATGTTCATCTTTGTTTCCCAAGGCATCCAGTAAATGCTTCCTGAATTGGGTTGAAAGCCTTTCGGTTCAAATCGAGCTTGTGTCTATCTGGAAAGCTTTTTAAAAGACACACGTCCAGGCTTTCCCCCCAAGTTTCCTATTCAACCCACTGTGAGAATCAATCCCTGCCTTAGAGGAGCCATGTATATGCAGCTGTTACCAGCACAGCCCAGCAGGGTCCAGTCTGGGGTGGGCTTGCCCCTGGCCCAGCAATTGGAAGAGCTCTGTCCGACCCCTGCTCCGACCCACAGACAGCTGCTCCTCTGCACGTGCCTCTGGCTGTGCGGGGGGGTATCTACCTCCCTCACCTCTATCCCCGAGACCATCTCCTTCCTCTCCTCCCCACCCTTATGGCCTCTGGGGAAGGCCTTTCCTGTTCAAGCCCTGGGCAGCTCCCTCTTGGCTTGTGGTTGATCCTGCTTTTCTAGCAGCCACTTTCCTCCCGGAGCCTCCCAGGGCTCTGACCACCAAGTATCTCAGACCAGCTTTTTGTCTTTTCTCACAGTTGGGACTGACTTGTCCCTTTTCTGCCCCTTTACTCCTCTGCCCGTTAATATCCTCAAGCTCTGTGTGCAGATGTGCCAGTCTAATTCGGCCACATCTTCCTGGCTTTCCTCTCCCCCCACACCCCAGACCACACGCACACATACAGACACACACACTTTCACAACACAACCTACCTGGCTCTTTACACCTCGGCAGACAGTGCGGTATGTTGGAAAGAGAATGTGGATTCTCGAATCTGGCCTGGGTAGGCGTCTTGCTCTCTTGTTTCTTGCTGAGTGTATGAAAAGGAAACCACCCCTTCTTTGCTTTTCCATTTTTCAATTGTATAAATGGAGACACGGGTAACAACCTCTCGAAGTCAATGAGAATGAAAAGAGATAATGTATTTAAAAGTTGTGAATGTCGTACTTGGCATAGAGTAAGTAAATACTGTTTTCTTGTATCGGTCACCCAGGATCATCAATTGGAAAGATCCTCTGCCTATTGCATTGATCTTGTCCCAAAAGCCCAGAGGAGGCTGGGCTAGGGAACATGTGGAGTCAAGTGCAAATAATTGCATTTTTCTCAGTTGGAAACCTATGGCCTAAAATTAAAGGCAGTTGTGAATGGGATGAAAGTCCATCCATAGGGCATTTATGACAGGTATTTGGCTTATGCTCTATGAGCTTACAATCTAGAGTGTGACCAGAAAGGGTGATTCTTTGAAATGAAAGGGGGAAGCTACATAGACGGATAGGTGAAGAGGAAGAGAGAGGCAGAGAAAGGGACCGTCCTCTTCTCTCTGTCTGCACGTCCCTCAGCCTGACCGCGCAATGGACTTGGAGGATGCCACCAGGAGCTTGTGAGCCATAGAGCCTCTCCATCCTCATCCCGCTCCCTGGACTGTCTTCTAGCTCACAAGTGTTTCCTGTGAAATTTGCCACCAGAACTGAACATAAGACAGTAGGGAAAGCGCTTTGAGTAGATGCAGTTGTCTTGGGAGCTGGTGGGTTAACTGAAAAAGTCAGTGAAAAAGAACCAAAGAAAATCATATTCAGAGGGAAGGATTGGGAGTTTGGGATTAGCACATGCAAACTATTTTTTTTTTAATTTCAAATACATATATAATTTTTCCAAGTCTCCAAATATTTTTTTCTGTTAGTTTCTGCTCTATAACAAAGTGAATCAGCTCTACATATACATATATCCCCATATCTCCTCCCTCTTGCGTCTCCTTCCCACCCTCCCTATCCCACCCCGCTAGGTGGTCACAAAGCACCGAGCTGATCTCCCTGTGCTATGTGGCTGTTTCCCACTAGCTATCTATTTTACATTTGGTAGTGTATATATATCCATGCCACTCTCTCACTTCATCCCAGCTTACCCTTCCCCCTCCCCGTGTCCTCAAGTCCATTCTCTACGTCTGCATCTTTATTCCTGTCCTGCCCCTAGGTTCCTCAGAACCTTCTTTTTTGTTTTTTGTTTTTTTTTAGATTCCATACATACATGTTAGCATATGGTATTTGTTTTTCTCTTTCTGACTTACTTCATTCTGTATGAAAGGCTCTAGGTCCATCCACCTCACTACAACTCAATTTCATTTCTTTTTATGGCTGCATAATATTCCATTGTATATATGTGCCACATCTTCTTTATCCATTCATCTGTCGATGGACACTTAGGTTGCTTCCATGCCCTGGCTATTGTAACTAGTGCTGCAATGAACGTTGTGGTACATGACTCTTTTTGAATTATAGTTTTCTCAGGGTATATGCCCAGTAGTGGGATCACTGGGTCATATGGTAGTTCTATTTTTAGTTTTTTAAGGAACCTCCTACTGTTCTCCATAGTGGCTGTATCAATTTACCTTCCTACCAACAGCACAAGAGTGTTCCCTTTTCTCCACACCCTCTCCAGCACTTATTGTTTGTAGATTTTTTGATGATGGCCATTCTGACTGATGTGAGGTGAAAACTCATTGTAGTTTTGATTTGCATTTCTCTAATGATTAGTGATGTTGAGCATCCTTTCATGTGTTTGTTGGCAATCTGTGTATCTTCTTTGGAGAAATGTCTATTTAGGCCTTCTGCCCATTTTTGGATTGGGTTGTTTTTTTTGTTATTGAGCTGCATGAGTTGCTTATAAATTTTGGAGATTAATCCTCTGTCAGTTGCTTCATTTGCAAATATTTTCTCCCATTCCAAGGGTTGTCTTTTCGTCTTGTTTCTGCTTTCCTTTGCTGTGCAAAAGCTTTTAAGTTTCACTAGGTCCCATATGTTTATTTTTGTTTTTATTTCCATTTCTCTAGGAGGTGGGTCAAAAAGGATCTTGCTGTGATTGATGTCATAGAGTGTTCTGCCTATGTTTTCCTCTAAGAGTTTTATAGTGTCTAGCCTTACATTTAGGTCTTTAATCCATTTTAAGTTTATTTTTGTGTATGGTGTTAGGGAGTGTTCTAATTTCATTCTTTTACATGTAGCTGTCCAGTTTTCCCAGCACAACTTATTGAAGAGACTGTCTTTTCTCCACTGTATATTCTTGCCTTCTTTATCAAAAATAAGGTGACCATATGTGCGTGGGTTTATCTCTGGGCTCTCTATCCTGTTCCATTGATCTACACTTCTGTTTTTGTGCCAGTACCATACTGTCTTGATTACTGTAGCTTTGTAGTATAGTCTGAAGTCCAGGAGCCTGATTCCTCCAGCTCCATTTTTCTTTCTCAAGATTGCTTTGGCTATTCGGGTCTTTTGTGTTTCCATACAAATTGTGAAATTTTTTTGTTCTAGTTCTGTGAAAAATGCCATTGGTAGTTTGATAGGGATTACACTGAATCTGTAGATTGCTTTGGGTAGTATAGTCATTTTCACAATGTTGATTCTTCCAATCCAAGAACATGGTATATCTCTCCATCTGTTTGAATCATCTTTAATTTCTTTCATCAGTGTCTTATAGTTTTCTGCATATAGGTCTTTTGTCTCCTTTGGTAGCTTTATTCCTATGTATCTTATTCTTTTTGTTTCAGTGGTAAATGGGAGTGTTTCCTTAATTTCTCTTTCAGATTTTTCATCATTAGTGTATAGGAATGCAAGAGATTTCTGTGCATTAATTTTGTATCCTGCTACTTTACCAAATTCATTGATTAGCTCTAGTAGTTTTCTGGTAGCAACTTTAGGAATCTCTATGTATAATATCATGTCATCTGCAAACAGTGACAGCTTTAATTCTTCTTTTCTGATTTGGATTCCTTTTATTTCTTTTTCTTCTCTGATTTCTGTGGCTAAAACTTCCAAAACTATGTTGAATAATAGTGGTGAGAGTGTGCAACCTTGTCTTGTTCCTGATCTTAGAAGGAATGGTTTCAGTTTTTCACCATTGAGAACGATGTTGGCTGTGGGTTTGTCATATATGGCCTTTATTATGTTGAACTAAGTTCCCTCTATGCCTACTTTCTGGAGAGTTTTTATCATAAATCGGTGTTGAATTTTGTCAAAAGCTTTTTCTGCATCTATTGAGTGATCATATGGTTTTTATCCTTCAATTTGATAATATGGTGTATCACATTGATTGATTTGTGTATATTGAAGAATCCTTGCGTTCCTGGGATAAACCCCACTTGATCATGGTGTATGATCCTTTTAATGTGCTGTTGGATTCTGTTTGCTAGTATTTTGTTGAGGATTTGTGCATCTATGTTCATCTATGATATTGGCCTGTAGTTTTCTTTCTTTGTGACATCTTAGTCTGGTTTTGGTATCAGGGTGATGGTGGCCTCGTAGAATGATTTTGGAAGTGTTCTTCCGTCTGCTATATTTTGGAAGAGTTTGAGAAGGAAAGGTGTTAGCTCTTCTCTAAATGTCTTATAGAATTCGCCTGTGAAGCCATCTGGTCCTGGGCTTTTGTTTGTTGGAAGACTTTTAATCACAGTTTCAATTTTAGTGCTTGTGATTGGTCTGTTTATATTTTCTATTTCTTCAAGGTTCAGTCTCGAAGGTTGTGCTTTTCTAAGGATTTGTCCATTTCTTCCAGGTTGTCTGTTTTATTGGCATATAATTGCTTGTAGTAACCTCTCATGATCCTTTGTATTTCTGCAGTGTCAGTTGTTACTTCTCCTTTTTCATTTCTAATTCTATTGATTTGAGTCTTCTCTTTCTTTTTCGTGATGAGTCTGGCTAATGGATTATCAATTTTGTTTAACTTCTCAAAGAACCAGGTTTTAGTTTTATTGATCTTGGCTTTTGTTTCCTTCAGTTCTTTTTCATTGATTTCTGATCTAATCTTTATGATTTCTTTCCTTCTGCTAACTTTGGGGTTTTTTTGTTCTCCTCTCTCTAATTGCTTTAGGTGTAAGGTTAGGTTGTTTATTTGAGATATTTCTTGTTTCTTGAGGTAGGATTGTATTGCTATAAACTTCCCTCTTAGAACTGCTTTTGCTGCATCCCATAGGTTTTGGGTCATCATGCTTTCATTGTCATTTGTTTCTAGGCATTTTTTGATTTCTTCAGTGATCGCTTGGTTATTAAGTAGTGTATTGTTTAGCCTCCATGTTTTTGTATTTTTTACAGATTTTTTCCTGTAATTGATATCTAGTCTCATAGCGTTGTGGTCAGAAAAGATATTTGATACGATTTCAATTTTCTTAAGTTTACCAAGGCTTGATTTGTGACCCAAGATATGATCTATCCTGGAGAATGTTCCATTAGCACTGGAGAAGAAAGTGTATTCTGTTGTTTTTGGATGGAATGTCCTATAAATATCAATTAAGTCCATCTTGTATAAAGTATCATTTAAAGGTTTTGTTTCCTTATTTGTTTTCATTTTGGATGATCTGTTCTTTGGTGTAAGTGGGATGTTAAAGTCCCCTACTATGATTGTGTTACTGTTGATTTCCCATTTTATGGCTGTTAGCATTTGCCTTATGTATTGAGGTGCTCCTATGTTGCGTGCATAAATATTTACAATTGTTATATCTTCTTCTTGGATCGATCCCTTGGTCATTATGTAGTGTCCTTCTTTGTCTCTTCTAATAGTGTTTATTTTAAAGTCTATTTTGTCTAATATGAGAATTGCCACTCCAGCTTTCTTTTGATTTCCATTTGCATGGAATAACTTTTTCCATTCCCTCACTTTCAGTCTGTATGTGTCCCTAGGTCTGAAGTGGGTCTCTTGTAGACAGCAAATATATGGGTCTTGTTTTTGTATCCATTCAGCCAGTCTGTGTCTTTTGGTTGGAGCATTTAATCCTTTTACATTTAAGGTAGTTATGGATATGTATGTTCCTATTACCGTTTTCTTAAGTGTTTTGGTTTGTTATTGTAGGTCTTTTCCTTCTCTTGTGTTTCCTGCCTAGAGAAGTTCTTTAGCATTTGTTGTAAAGCTGGTTTGGTGGTGCTGAATTCTCTTAGCTTTTGCTTTTCTGTAAAGGTTTTAATTTGTCCATCAAATCTTAATGAGATCCTTGCTGGGTAGAGTAATCTTGGTTGTAGGTTTTTCCCTTTCATCAGTTTAAATATGTCCTGCCACTCCCTTCTGGCTTGCAGAGTTTCTGCGGAAAGATCAGCTGTTAACCTTATGGGGATTCCCTTGTATGTTATTTGTTGTTTTTCACTTGATGCTTTTAATTTTTTCTTTGTATTTAATTTTTGATAGTTTGATCAATATGTGTCTTGGCATGTTTCACCTTGGATTTATGCTGTATGGGATTCTCTGTGCTTCCTGGACTTGATTGAATATTTCCTTTCCCATATTAGGGAAGTTTTCAACTATAATCTCTTCAAATATTTTCTCAGTCCCTTTCTTTTTCTCTTCTTCTTCTGGGACCCCTATAATTCGAATGTTGGTGCATTTAATGTTGCCCCAGAGGTCTCTGAGACTGTCCTCAATTCTTTTCATTCTTTTTTCTTTATTTTGCTCTGTGGTAGTTATTTCCACTATTTTATCTTCCAGGTCACTTATCTGTTCTTCTGCCTCAGTTATTCTGCTATTGATTCCTCCAAGAGTATTTTTAATTTCCTTTATGGTGTTGTTCATCATTGTTTGTTTGCTCTTTAGTTCTTCTTGGTCCTTGTTAAACGTTTCTTGTATTTTCTCCATTCTGTTTCCAAGATTTGGGATTATGTTTACTATCATTACTCTGAATTCTTTTTCAGGTAGACTGCCTATTTCCTCTTCATTTGTTTGGTATGGTGGGTTTTTACCCTGCTTCTTCGTCTGCTGTGTGTTTCTCTGTCTTCTCATTTTGCTTAACTTACTGTGTTTGGGGTCTCCTTTTTGCAGGCTGAAGGTTTGTAGTTTCCATTGTTTTTGGTGCCTGCCCAGTGGCTAAGGTTGGTTCAGTGGGTTTTGTAGGCTTCCTGGTGAAGGGAACTGGTGCCTGTGTTCTGCTGGATGAGGCTGGGTCTTGTCTTTCTGGTGGGCAGGTCCACGTCTGGTGGTGTGTTTTGGGGTGTCTGTGGACTTATTATGATTTTAGGCAGCCTCTCTGCTAATGGGTGGGGTTGGGTTCCTGTCTTGCTGGTTGTTTGGCATAGGGTGTCCCGCACTGTAGCTTGCTGGTCGTTGAGTGGAGCTGGGTCATAACATTGAGATGGGGATCTCTGGGAGAGCTTTCACTGTTTGATATTGTGTGGAGCTGGGAGGTCTCTGGTGGACCAACGTCCTGACTTGGCTCTCCCACCTCAGAGGCACAGGACTGATGCCTGGCTGGAGCACCAAGACCCTGTCAGCCACATGGCTCAGAAGAAAAGGGAGAAAAAAAGAAGGAAAGAAAAAAAAAAGAAAATAAATAAAATAAAAATAAAGTTATTAAAATAAAAATAAATCATTAAAAATAATTAAAAAGTAATAAAAAAAGAAAGAAGAGAGCAACCACACCAAAAAACAAATCCACCCATAACAAGCACTAAAAACTATACAAAAATAAAAAAAATTTAAAAAAAAGGACAGACAGAACCCTAAGACAAATGGTAAAAGCAAAGCTATACGGACAAAATCACACAAAGAAGCATACACATGCACACTCACAAAAAGAGAAAAAGGGAAAAAATATATATATCTTTTGGGAAGTCTGAGTTCTTCTGCCAGTGTTCAGTAAGTGTTCTGTAGGAGTTGTTCCACGTGTAGATGTATTTCTGATGTATTTGTGCGGAGGAAGGTGATCTCTGTGTCTCACTCCTCCACCATCTTGAAGGTATCCCTCACCACAAGTTCAGATGCAAACTATTATATACAGGATGAATAAACAACAAGGTCCTACTTTATAACCCAGGGAACTATATTCAATATCCTGTGATAAACCATAATGGAAAAGAATATACATATGTATAACTGAGTCACTTTGCTGTACAGCAGAAATTAACACAACACTGTACATCAACTATACTTCAATTACATTTTTTAAAAAGAGAAAAAAGCATATTCACATCTTACACATTTTAGTATAAAATATGTAATTACACATTCCATGTGCCAATCTTTTTGAGTTTGGCGTCTGCTGATTAGAATCCCACTTCATTCTTCTTTTATCAACCAAAGTGTGCAGTCGCTGATGGCCAGCGTTAGTGTCTGTAAAGTGTAGCAAAGGGATCTGACTGCAGAATCCTTCTGTTTTCATGATTTTTTTTCCTGGTCTTTTCCAGCCCCCTCCACCCCGCCAGACAGTGGCCACAGTTGTTATTTTTAAGCAACTGTCCTTTGTCAGGTCTCTTCAAAGCATTCTATCTAGTTTTCCTAGAAACAACTTCTTTGCACTTCCTATCCATTTTAAATAATTTAAATTAAGACATGTAGCTGTGATCATGGGTCTAACTGACCTGGACAGGTATGGGAGCACGGAAGACTTACCCTGGAAGTGCTCACCTGCACAGCATCCTGGGATCCGAAGGGCATCGTGAAGAGCAGCCCACTACCTGCAAGGACCTGGTCTCGCTACAGCTGGACCTGGGCTTCTGCTAGTGCAGCTGGAGATTGAATGAACTTTGGGGGCACCTGTTACAGCCTGTGAACACCCACAGTTCTCATCCCGTGAGGCGCTGTTGTCAGGTGTTGTCTCCATCCTCCACCTGTGTGTTCAGTCTGCTGTTGAATCGCCTCCCATTGGTTTCTGCCCATTTTTCCAGCCTGCTGAGACATTTGTGATCATGACAGTATCATCTTGCGTCTGGGGGAATCGTCCCAGCCCTGGCTTCTCTGAGCATTTCCTACATAGGGTTGCTTCTGTCTGATCCAGTGTCCAACGGGTGGATGGAGGACATGGTCCTTTGGCATTCTGTGGGAATCTCTCCCTCAGGCCCTAATGTGGCCCCAGCCCCGTCTGCAGAGGTTTCAGATGGCCCTGTCATTCCACCCAGCGGTCACCGTCTTGTCCCTGAAGGACTTATGAGAGGCTTGGTAAGAGGCATCTCTGTAATTGGAACCCACTCTGGGGTACACTCCACCCCACCTGTCCCACAACCCTATCTAACAACTCGTATGTCCCTCTTTGTCTGCATGGACATCCGCAGCCTTCTGGGCATCAATCTTCTGTTTCCAAGGACTCCTGACCATCCACGTAACGGTCCACACTGGGATCTGCCAGGGAGTAACGTCAATGTCTGCGGTGACTAGAATTCACCACCTTCTGCTCCTACAAGGGAGCCAATATTTGTTCCTTTTAAACCATCTGGCATTTTTTTTCATTGCCACAATTTCTCCAAGATAATTATTTTGGTTCTGATAGCATAGCCTTTAGTGCCAAAGATAGCAGGTCTCTGCCTTGTTCCTGTGGTACAGAGGATTTTCCCATGGATGGTCACTGCCGTGAAAGGTCCAGGCCCGCCCTCCCAGGTGGTAACGCCACTCCTTCCGACCCAGAGCAAACCGCAGCTCAGATGAGTCTGCCAGTGGCTGGGACAACAGAATGTCTATTCTCCCAGCTTTCACTTTGATCAAGTTCCTCCTTGCATCTACCTTTGATAGTGACATGCCAGTGTGCTGAGCACCTTTTCCTTAAAATGGAATTCTTCTCGGCTTGATGAATTTTAAATTCGTCATTTAAAAAATTGAGGTTTGCTTGGGAGGGCAGGTTGCCAACCTCCATGAAAAATGTTCAATGCCCACCCCTACCCACCCCTACGCAAGTCCACACCTCACGTCCATCTCTTTTGGAGAAACCGAGGCATGTTCACAAGAATGCTGTTGCCAGGACATGGTGTCAGCATTATTAGTAACAGGAAAAAGGAAACAAGGTGTGCGTCCATCAGTAGCAGAAGGGTTAAATAGTGGATGGTGCATCCTTACTATGCATGCAGTCATTCTGTACAGACTGACACGGAAGGAACTCCATGAAATGTTGTCCAGTGGGGAAACAAGGTGCAGAAGAACCGTGATGGTTAATTTTATGGGACAACCTGGCCAGGCTGTGATACCCAGTTGTTTGGTCAAACACCAGTCTAGATGTTGCAGTGAAGGTGTTTTTTAGTTGCGATTAACATTCAAATCAGTAGACTTTGAGCAAAGCAGATGACTAACCCTCCATAATGCGAATGGGCTTCATCCAGTCAGCTGAGACATCAAGAGAGGGCCAGCCCTGCAGACATTGAACTTGCCAGCCCCCCAGTCGCATGAGTCAATTCCTCCAAATCAATCCATCTATCTATCAATCTCTCTCTGTCTCTGTCTCTTTGTCGCTATCTATCTATCTGTCTAAAAATCTGTCTCTCTGTTCTCTATCCATTCTGTTGGTTCTCTCTCTCAGGAGAACCCTGACCAGTACAGAGATACCCTCACCAGTGTGATGCCATTAATGGGGAAAAAAACTTCACAGAATAATATGATGTATATTGTGTGGGAATATGTAAATGTAGAAAAAGGCCTGGAAGAGTGGCCACCAAGCTGATGATGGTGGCTACATGTGACTTGGCATGGAAGGGTGGAAGGCAGCTTTATCTGGAATATTTTCATTTTTATGTAGAGAAATATTCATTTTACTTGGGTAATTAAAAGTTAGTTTTTAGATGATAGCTAGTTCTGTCTCCCCATAGCCTTTCTTCTCTTAGGTTTTAGATGTATTTATTTTCTCCTTGTGGAAAAGAAAGTAAAGTAGGAGTTGAGTAATTCCACTTTCTGTTGTCTTCCACATTTTTTTTTTCTTATACAACTTCTTGTTTTGAACATAATTTTTTATTGAAGTATAGTTCATTTACAATGTTTTAGGTGTACAGCAAAGTGATTCAGTTATATATATATTCTTTTTCAGAGTCTTTTCCATCATAGGTCATTACAAGATATTGAATGTAGTTCCCTGTGCTATACAGTAGGCCCTTGATGTTTATCCATTTTATATATAGTAATGTGTATCTGCTAATCCCAAACTCTTCATTTATCCCTTCCCCACTTTCCCCTTTGGTAACCGTAAGTTTGTTTTCTACGTCTGTGGGTCTATTTCTGTTTTGTCAATAAGTTCATTTGAATCATTTTTTAGATTCCACATATAAGTGATGTCATATGTGGTGGTCATGGGTATCAATCAGCATGCTTTTCACTGTCAAGGCAGAGTATCCACCTGGCAGTGGCTTGAACAGTAGGGATTTGTCATCGCATCTCACCAGGCAGCAAGTCTGGAGGAAGATGGGGGGTTGCAGCGTCATCTTTTTCAGCGGCTTGAGGACATCACCAGGGACCCGGGGACTGTCACCTTCCGCATCCCGGTCCTCAGTTTGTCTGCTAGGTCTCCCCTCAGGACCCTAATCCCAAGGTGGCTGCAGAGTTCCTAAGCATCTCATGGGAACATAATGACAGTTGGAAAGAAGAGGGCATTTCCTGCCATGTGCCCTTTATTATTAGCAAGTAAGACCTTTCCCAGGAACTCCCAAGCAGAGTTTCCCTTCTGTCCCATTGGCTGGGTCACAGACCCACGTCACTGTCAAGATCATGGTGAGCTGGGCTGGAGAGGGTGTCAGCCAGGAAGGCGGACCTGGGCTATTGGCCTTGGCAACCAACAGTTGGCCACTGAGTGGGACAGAAAGCAGGGATGCTCCTAGAAGTATTTTAAGGAAGACTAAACTTGGACTTGGTGACAGCTCAGAGAGTGGGATGACAAAGGAAGAATTTGACTTTTACTCTCTATCTGCACTCTGTTTCTTCCATAAACTCAGTGGTCCTGTTTTCTCAGATTCCCATATTTCACTTCCTATGCAAAATTTAGTCATACAAGTAAGTTAAGCCTTTTAAAAATTTATTCAACAAATAAATATTGAGTTCCTACTGTGTGTCAGCCACTGTGAAAACATGATGAATGGATTCAATCCAGGCAGGAAGGATTGATTCCTTTAACTGGGGGGAAGAAGTGCAGTCATTAAAAATGAATGCTCACCCCCTGGTCTTTCCACACCTGTAAATAACTTCTCTTCCTTGTCAGGCTTCCTGAGGGGTGGTGAGAGGCCCTAAATCACCAGGAACCTTTTAAGGCTGATGAGAGGGGAGAGGCAAGTGTGTGGTCTGGTGAAGACCATGGGGCAAGGCGAATTTAGAGCCTGGCTGCAGAGGAAGAGAGAGTGAAGGAAATCATCACGCTTTCAGAATCATGGGACAAATGCATTTTTTAAACAGTAGTAGGCTTTAAAACATCCAGTGCATGACAAAAAAGAGGCAACCCTCAATGTGATAAGAAGGGCTTTATCTTTAGGTTTTCCCAATGTGTTTGGGATTAGAAGGGTGGTGGATGATTCTATAAGAGTTTTAAACACACACACACAATTTATTGTCTTCCAGTTTCTGGAGGTCAGAAGTCAGGGTGAGCTCAACTGGGTCCTCTCCTTTGGGTCTCATAAGGCTGAAATCAGGGCTTGTCAGGACTGTGTTCCTTATTGGAGGCTCTGGGGGAAGAATCTGCTCCCAAGCTCATCCAGGTTGTTGACCAAATCCAGCTCCTTGTGGTTGCGGGACTGAGGTCCTTGCTTCCTTGCTGGCTGCCAGCCAAGGGCTGGTTTTGCTCCTGAGAACTGCCTGCATTCCTTCTCATGACCCCTATAATAATTTTTTAAATGCATAGACAGCCTGGGAGCCACAGGTGAGGACAGGGCAAATGGTTCTGCAAGAACTTAGTATATTAAATCAGTGAGTATGGAGGGTTGGAGGATGTTCTTGTAGTTAAGTGATCATTCATCACCCTTCCTTGGAATTTGTCCTTTTTAAATCCACTTGGCAAGAACTTTAGTAAGATGAAATGCAAAGGAAGGGCCTGCTTCCTTTGGAACTGCTTAAGTAGTTCCTTTGGAACTGCTTAACACTAAGTATGAACATCTTTAATTGGATGGGGGTCTTTCTTCGTGGGCCCTGTGATGCCATCCTGTGCCTTGTCCTGTTTCATGTCATTTTCAGTGCCTCGTGAAGAGACCTAGATGATGGGGGACCTGTGGGAGGCCGTGGAGTATACTGGATGGCCGTCAAGATCCAAAGAACAGGGATGCTCTTGGGCTCCACAAAAACATTTCAGTTGGGCATGGTGTGGGTGGGGGAGGGAAGAATTGAGGGAATCGTTGAGAGCGGGGAGTGGGGAAGATTCTGGACAACCCACCCACATCAGTGGGAACCAGAGCTGCTTTTTCTGAATCTATCTGCTTTTACATATTGGGCTTCTAAGTTAGATTACATTGATGTTTGTGGAAAACCTCCCACTACTTTTTAAAAAACAGAAAAGAAACAAAACAAGAAGCCTTGAAAATTACTTATCTAATCCAGCTTCTTTCCTGAGTAGGTTTCCCTGATTTCTTAAACTCCTTCCAATCTCATTATCTACTAGTTTATCAATGTTAGGTCAAAACCAGCCCAATAAAATGTAATGGGATACATTTAAATATAAAAAAATCAATTGTATTTAAGTGCAAAAAAATCAATAACACAGCATGGAGAATACCTGATTTGAAAGCAATTGTAATGAATAAGTTTAATTCAGGTGAACAGTGTACCGACTACTCCTCTCCAAATACTCCAAATGCTCTGAGCTGTGACCAAGTGGGGTTTTCCAGATCACACCCTGGTTACTTGTCCCTCCATTTGTGTTCTCTCCTGCTCTCTGCTGAGTCCCTCCTCGACATTTGAGGTCCTTGCTCTTCCTGGCCCAACTCTTTGTGACATCATCTTTGATGCTGTCGGCTGGATTTGCACTCCCTTCCTTTCAGCACTTTTGGCACCATGTTCCACCTTCCTTAGAGCTATTCAATTTTTTTAAATTTATTTTATCGAAATATAGTTGATTTACAATGTTGTGTGATTTTCTACTGTACAGCAAAGTGATTCAGTTATACGTATGTATGTCTACTCTTTTTCATATTCTTTTCCGTTATGGTTTATCACAGGATACTGAATATAGTTCCCTGTGCTATACGGTAGGACCTTGTTGTCTATCCATTCTATATATAATAGGTTGCATCTGCTAACCCCAAACTCCCAATCCATCCCTCCCTTCCTACCCCCTCCCCCTTGGCAACCACAAGTCTGTTGTTCTCTATGTCTGTGAGTCTACTTTTGTATCATAGATGTTTATTTGTTTCATAATTTAGATTCTTGTCTTTCTATGTCTGGCCTACCGCACTTAGTATGATCATCTCTAGGTCCATCCATGGTGCTGCAAATGACATTATTTCGTTCTTTTTTATGGCTGAGTAATATTCCATTGTATATATATATACATATATATATATATATATATCACTTCTTCTTTATCCATTCATCTGTCAGTGGACGTTTAGGTTGCTTCCATGTCTTGGCAATTATTGTAAATAGTGCTGCTGTGAACAGTGGGGTGCCTATATCTTTTCAAATTATAGTTTTGTCTGGATGTATGCCCAGGAGTGGCATTGCTGGATCCTATGGCCTAGAGTTATTTAATTTTTTAATTGCTCTGTGAACTCCTCGAGTCAGGGACTAGCTGTTTCTAGTGTTCATGTTCCCTGGATCCAAATTAATTCCTTTCGTGTTACCAGTTTCATCAAACGCTGGTTGGGTGGATATGAAACAACATGAGATTATTGCTATGGGTAAAAGATAACGGGCCATAGTATGAAATGCACACAGGAGGTGCTTATCTTCTGTTTTCCAGTGTGATACCGGTTGACTGGGAGTCTTATGTCTACCACACTGCTGTATTTGATGAGAAACACAGACGGACTGGGGGGTGGACAGCGATGGAGGACATGCCTGGAAATGGTTGAAAACAAGTGGGTGTGTTTATTTTGGAGGAGGAACAAACAAGGGCAATCAGGAAGCTGGTTCCATATCTTCGAAGGGCAAACCTCTGATAAAGGGGATAGACTCTGTTTTCCTTAGTTGCAAGGGGAAAACCAGGATCTTTTGGAGAGTTTTGTGGAACCATCTGGCAGTGGAAGTAGGTGGGGCATGAGGCTGTCAACTCCCAGGTATCAGGGTGATTCACATGTTCAGTTTACCATCTCTCAGGGGTGATGGAGGAGGCCTTCCTGTTCTGGGCAGGAAGCACTAGAAAAGTGCTTCCCAAACCTTGTTGATCCTCAGAATCACCTGGGGATTTGATACGAATACACATTCCCCAGCACCAGCCCTGGCAGTCAGTAGGTCTGGGGGTGGAGATTAGGGATCTGCATGTTAAAAATCCAACCAGGAGCCACTGAACAGAGAAACACCCTGATTGCTTCCAGCTTTAATAAGCTGGGACGCATGGGTCAACTATTGCTTTTAAGTCAGTGACCTCTTTGAGGCAAAATTATTAAACATCCTCTTCAGCTATGGTGGAAGGGGGGATTCACTTGGCAAATTAGACAAGAAGGCTCAGAAGCTAGTCTAATGAGGCCAAGACATCTGTTCTTAAATTTTTATAACTTTTTTTTCTTATTGCAAAAGTGATGCATGGACAGTTCCTCAAAATGTTAAGCATAGGTACCATATGACCAACCCAGTAATTTTACTCTAAGGCACATATCCAAGAGAAATAATAGTAGCATTATTCATAATATCCAAAAAGTAGAGACAATCCGAATGCCCATCAAGTGTTGAATAAATAAAATATGTACAATGGAATATTATTCAGCAATAAAAAGGAATGGAGTACTAATACATGCTACAACACAGATGAACCTTGAAAACATTATGTTAAAATGAAAGAAGCCAGGTACAAAAGACAACATATTGTATGATTCCATTTATATGAAATGTCCAGATTAGGCACATCTATAGAAAGTAGATTGGTGGTTGCCTAGGGGTGAGGGTGGGGGCAAAAAGAGTGACTGCTAATGGGGACAAGAATTTGGGGGGAGGTGATGAAAACGTTCTAAATTTGTACTTTGGTGATGGTTGCATAACTCTGTGAATATATTAAAAACCATTGAATTGTGTACTATATATAAACAGGTGAATTTTTAGATATGTCAATTATTCTTAAGATGTTTTTAAAAATTGATACATGTAATTGAAGACAATACTTGTAATTGAAGACAGTTTAGAAAATACAAATAAGGAAAAGAAAGCAAAAATCATCCCACTTTCATCATAACTGAGAAGATAGTTGCATATTGGTGTGTATTCTAGTATGTATTCTGTCTGTATATAGACAGAAAAATATATTTGCATATATTTTTTAAAAATGGGATTATTTTGTTCACACTCTTTCTATCTCATCATTTTAAATGGCTGTAGAATATTGGTATATGAGCCATCGTATTTTAATTTATTTAATTAGTTTTCTATTGGTAGATTTTAGATGGTTTCCATTTTTTGCTCTTGTACATCATGAATATTCTCTAGCTTTATCATTGTGCTTCATACCACATTTTGGCTTAAAAGTCCATACTTTTTAAAGCTAGCTATTTTGTATCCCATGGAAACAAGTTTTACTTTTGATTTCACCTTAAAAATGCTTGATGCTGTCCAGAAGGGGACATGGGTCAAGAATGTGAGGATCATCACAAAGACATCACCCTATTTAAAACCGATTTAGGGCTTCCCTGGTGACGCAGTGGTTGAGAGTCCACCTGCCGATGCAGGGGACACAGGTTCGTGCCCCGGTCTGGGAAGATCCCACATGCTGCGGAGCGGCTGGGCCCGTGAGCCATGGCCACTGAGCCTGCGCGTCCAGAGCCTGTGCTCCGCAACGGAAGAGGCCACAATAGTGAGAGGCCCGTGTACCGCAAAAAAAAAAAAAAAAAAAAACGATTTAGGCTACAAAATTGTGCAGAGTCACCCTCCCATATGAAGACAAAGTCACACTGAAAGAAGCAGGTAGACTTGTCTCTATTAAATGGTAGATGTTTTGTTTTCCAGTCTGTATCAGTTAGTTCTTGCTGTATAACAAACCATTCCAAACTTCACAGCTTCAAATGACTGTTTATTGAGCTCATGATTCTTTGGGTCAGCTAAGCAGTTCTTCTGCTCTGAAGCAGTTTAGCTGACCTCTCCTGGGCTCTCTCATACATCAGGTGACGGCCAGAGGATCCAGGGTTGGCCTCACTCACGTGTCTGACAGTTGGCTGGCTGTTGGCTGGGGCCAGAAGGGCCTGTGTATCTTAACATCTAGTAGGCTCGCCCAGACTTCTTCACAGGAGGAAAGTCACAGGGTGCCTGAGAGCCCCAGTGTGACAGCTTACTTATTTCATGCTTTGGTTTGCATCATATTTGTTAATAGCCTATTGATTTGTTAATATCCTGTTAATAGCCAAAGAAAGTCACAAAACCAAGCTCAGATTCAAGAGGTGGTGAGATAGATATTATCTCCTGGTAGGACCATCTGCACCAAAGTGCAGAGGCACAAATGCAGGATGGGGATGGATTTGTGTGTGGCCAGTTTAATAATTTTACCAATCTTTGCTAAAGCATCCAGTAGCCTTAGTGGTTGGTGACCAATGTGGTTCTGCTTTTAATTTTCATTCATGAATATACTTCCAACTTCCACATACAGAAAGGTCAGAAGGATGGTACCACAACATCCTGACAGATTAACTCCCATTTTTAATGGTAAACTCACGTCTCATTAGTGTTGGATGTGATTTACAGCAATTTTGATGAGATTTTGAGCATATAAGACAGTGGTGGCAGAACCTACCCCAGCAATGCTAGGGAAGGTGCGTTCATTCATTGACTCATTTTGTGCCAGACACTTCCCTAGTTGCTTGGGATTCATTGAGAATAAGACAGACCCCTTGCTTTGTGGAGAATGCATTCCAGTGAAGGAGATAGTAGTAAATAGATAAGCTAATCAGTGTTAAGAAGTGATCAGTATGATGAAGTGATAGTGCAGGGGACAGGGGGAAATAGGGGGGTTTTCTTCAAGACCCCACGTAGAGTTGGCTGATCTCACTGAGGCCGTTTTCATTTTCTTGACCTTGGTTTTCTGTTCATCAGCTCCTCCTTTGGTGGGTCACAACCCAGATGCTGATGGAAACCCAACAGTGCGTCTGTGACAGGCTCTGGTGCATCTATCTCCAGGCTGTAGTGGAGCAGGCAGCCAGAGAGAATGGAAGAACCCTGGTGACAGGGGAGCTGACAGTCAGGGGCCTGACGTGTCCTGAAGGCTGGATATTCCCGCTAGTGGTTCCCGGCACCTCGGAAGCCCTAGTAGAAGTCCCCTTACCAGGAGCAGGGTCCTCAGAGGACACACTGAGGGACTCGTGCAACATAATTTGGCTTGAGGGAGAGGGTCCAGTTAGCATCCTGGTAACCATGGCAACAAGAGGCTAACAATTGGGTCACCACCAAGAGAATATTGACCAGAGAGAATACTGACCGAACGCTGAAGTGGGACCGTGGCCCCTTGAATTTACCAGATGGAGAAAGTCAGGGAGGGAAAATGTGCTGTGCTGAATGTTCTACAACGTTACTATCTTTTCCGAGTGACTGTGCTTTGCGGCTCCGAGTGCTGCTGGGCCAGCGACAGTGGGATAACCCTTAACTTCCATTGCCGCTTCTGCTAGGATTTTGAAGCAGCCTTTGTTCAGGGACATCATCTGGGCTAACGCTTTATGATTATTGGTAAGCAGTCAGGAATCCACTGTAGTGGAAGGTGATAACTTTGATGTAGTTTTAAGTTCGAGAGTTTTTGCTGACACACGTCCCCACCCCCTCCCCACTCCAGAGTAAATCCCTTTTAATTATATACTGTGGGAAAGCTCCTTTTAAATCCTCTTTTTTCTAGGTTGTAGATACGGTGAAAAAATAAGAAAGGCTAAAACTATGATCATCTCCTGTTGTCTAAAGACAAAGTGACAGATCCCATTTATTCCCAGAAAGTCTAATTTCCTCTCACTCCTCAAAGCAAGCGGAAGGGACTTGGCAAGTCCCTGGATGGAGAAAATGTTTCTTGTTTAATTGTTATCAGACCAAGCTGTTTCCAAGTCTGCCTGCCGGAGAGGATGCGCTCACCCCGATGCGTTCAGTGTGTGTGTGAAATGTCAGCTTCTGGAGGTTGCAAGGCTCGCGCTCTCCCACTATGAGGTCCCGCAGAGCAGCCCACAGGATGTCACGGCTTTGAGTCGCTTAACTGTTTGCGCTCAGCACGGCAGCAGCATCTTCTCCTACTAACGGTCAGAGTCTGCCCCCGCCGTGCCCCCTTAACCTTGAAACGTCCAGCATCTTTGCCTGCAGCGTAATCTGGGAGCCCTTGGCTGTCATGCACCTGGCGTGGTTCTCTCTGTCGAGCAGCCGCCTGTCAGCAGGCAGCTCTGATGCGTGCATGCATCCCCTGTCCCCCCGCCCCATAACCCCTAACCCCTCTCCCGAAGCTGCACATCCCAGGACCAAATCACCTACCCGGCCTAGAATCTAGAAGAGTGATACCTTGCACTGCAGGTTTGGTTTTCCTGCCAGCTGGGCATGCGTGGTACTCCGGGAGAAGCCCGGACAGCATCTCGAGCGAGCACGCTCTCCCCCTGTGTGGGTTTTTAATCTCTCCCTCCCAGGGTATGCTGGTGGCAGTGTTGGGCCTCACGGTAGCTTGTCGTAAGTGAGACTTCAGGGCGGCGATGCCATGCCGGGTCACAGTGTATCTGGCATGTAGGAGATGAGGGCGTGGTGTGCCAGCTTTGAGAGCGGTGAGAAATTAGGAACCCCGAGCTCCATTCAGTAGTAGCTATTACATTCTATTTCTCTCTAATCAGATTAGGTGACTTTCGCTCCGATTTCCCTCCTAGAGGTTTGCTGGGTTATTTGGCTCTCCCTAGAATCATAATCTATCAGCTTCTGCTGTGGAATAAGGCGCCCCGAAGCTTAGCGAATTGAAATAACCAGCCTTTCTGGTTGTAGTGAGTGCACAGGTCAGCTGGGTGATTCTGCTGATCTGGGCTAAGCTCCTCGAACCTCAGCGGGGCTCCTCTAACCTCACTCTGCTTCTGTGTCACTGGCTGGTCGACTGGCGTCTCGCTGGTCCAAGATGGCGTCTCTCACGTCTGCTAGTTGCTTGGGCCACATGACTCTCGTCACCCAACAGGCCAGCCTGGGCTTGTCCTTGGTTCCCTGAGAGCAGGTAGAAGCAGCAAGGTCACTCGCGGCCTAGGCTTAGAACTCTGATGTCACATCTACCATATCTGTTGGTCAGAGCAAGACCCAAGCCCAGCCTGAACTCAAGGGGTGGAGAAGTGGACTCTGCCTCTTTATGGGAGGAGCTGCAGAATGCCGTAAAGAGGCCTAGAGGCAGGGAAGTAATCGTTGAGGCCATTTTTTGCGAACAGTGTATCTCAAATAATAATAACAGTCATTATTATTATTTTGTTGGGCTCTCAATAGGGCTGCAGAGTTTGTTGCCTTTCTCGCATGGGAGAGAAAATCAGGCAAAGATGTGAATTAACCAGCAGGGGTGGGTAAATAGTCCTAGAAAAGAAGCTTTCCACACACTGCATGTACTTTCCTCTGCCCCCTTTTCTATATCTGAGAGCTAAGCTTTTTTTTTTTTAAACGTATTCTCTTTGAACGTTATGAAAGCCGAAGTTGTCTAAAATGAGACGGACGGCTTTCTTAGGCTCTATTATGTTGGCCTAATTACATATCAGCAAAATGTTTTTCTGGGGCATTGTGTGTAAAACAAAGAGGAAAACATCTCCAGCCGGCCCCAGCATCCTTGCCCCTCCCTCTGCTGGCAGAGGCAGTGGTCCTGCAGGAGGCCTGTGGGGGGATGGGGGCCAGGAAGGCAGGGCTGCTGCAGCTGCCACTGGCCTCAGATGGATTTGCCCTTTCCCCAGAGAGGACGAGTGGCACAGCCTCCCTTCCTGTCTCCTTCCCTCCAGCACACCTCATGGTGGCTTGCATCTGGGGAGGGACTGTATGTTTGCTCTCCCCACCCCCTGGACCGGGATCTCCTACAGCAGGAGAAGAGGCTCACGCATCTTCGCTTCCCAGGTGTGTGGCACAGAACCAGGTTGACTGGATGTGGAGAGTCATAAGTGAATAGTGGTACCTGGTATAGCTGTGCCCTTGGCGATACTGAAGGACTCAGTGGAGTTTTCTGCAAGACCGCCGCAGTGTTACAGCCCCTACTTTCCCGTTGATAAATGAAGATGAAATGTTCCTTCTTTCCAGCTTGGCATTCCCCTCTCCTGCCCTGCCCTTGCATCTCTACTTTCTGTCACCTGAGAGCACGACTCTTATCTTCCCTGTGTGCCGTCATGGCCAGGGTCTCTGCTGGCCATGGCAACGTCAAGGCAGACCCCAGATTTCCTGAAGACATGTTTACGTGCCAGCCACTTCCCTCCTGAAGCATCCTGGCTGTGGTCTCCTGAGACCTCACGGTCTATCCAGAGATGGTTTTTCAGGCTCCGTGATGCTTGCCCTCTCAAGACATCAGATGGTGTGGATCTTTCTTCTTAAACGTGTTTCCTACCCTGGGCTGCCCTCCAGCCAGTTCCTCCCAGTTCAGGGCTCTTTATCATCTTCTGCTCTCCCCTCCCCAGGAGACCCAGTCCTCAGCCAGCCTCACCCCTCCTTGAGTTGTTCTCCGCCCGTATTGGCCAATGCCCCCAAGTCTTCATTTTCATCTAACCTTTCCCTGGCTTTAGACTGTGTATGAGTGCCCTGTTGCTGCTGTAACAAATTACTACAAACTTAGTGACTGAAAACAGCACAAATTTATTCTCTTAACAGTTCTGGAGGCCAGAAATCCAAAATGGGTCGTAAGGGATTATAATCAAGGGGTTGGCAGAGTTGCATTCTTTCTGGGAGAATCTGTTCCTTGCTTTCAACTTCTAGAGGCCAACCTGCTGGTGGCCAAGCACGCTGCCCTCTGTTCCCATCCTCACCTCTCCTTACCTGACTCTGACCCGCCTCCTGCCTCCCGTCTAAGGACCCTTTTGATCACATTGAACACACCTGGTTCATCTCCCCATCCCATGACCCTTAACTTCATCAATCCACCGGATCCCTTTTACCATAGCAGACAGCCTCTTCCCAGGCCCCAGGATTTAGGACGTAGACATATTTGGGGGGAGTGAGTGGGCATTTTCCTTTCTACCATAGGAATCATTCCCTCTCATTGTGGTCCTTGTCCCATATGCCTTGGTTCAATACATGAGCAGCCATTACCCATTATGTTGTTATGCAGCATTATTTATTTAACAAGCCCAACACTGATTGACACAGGTGGTGTCCAGTGTTCCATTGTGAACAGTTCTCCAGTGAATAACTCTGTGCATTTGTCATTTTTTTATATACAGGATCCATTCCCAGAAGTGCAGTTGTTGGGTCAGAGGGTAAATGTATTTGTAATTTTGAGAGATACTGTCAAATTGTTCTCCCTGAGGTTGAATCTGTCCTCCTGCCAGCCATGTATGAGAATACTTGCCTCCCCACAGCCTTGTCAGCTAAGTAGTTCTCAAACTTTGGGGTTTTTCCAATATGAGAGGTGAAACTATGATATCACAGGGTGGTTTTGATTTCCACTTCTCTTCTTGTGAGATTTAGTATATTTTCCTCTGGTTTATGGCCATTAGAATTTCCTTTGCTGTGACTCTCTTCCTAGCCTCATCCCATCTTAAAATTTGGATTACTGGATTTCTTTTCTTATCAATTTTTAGGAGCTACTTTTTTGACTGTAATTTGAGCTACAAATAGTTTCCCATCTTGTCATTTGTCTCTTGCCTTTGCATAGCTTGTCGTTTGTCACGCAGTAGGGGTTTTATGTCACCAAATTTATGATTTTTTCTTTATGTTTTCTGGATTCTAAGATGTTTAGAAATGGCTTCCAGTAGGCCCTTTAAAAATTAATAAAATTGTGTTAAATGTGGGGAGTTGGACATAGGTAGCTATTTCTTCTCTCTTCTGAAAAATCCCAGTGAACTGATACTAAAAGAATGATAGATTTATTTGTAAATTTATTTGTAATCCCCAAATCAGTACTCTTGGTGCTTTCACAGTCACTTGCAGATGCATGCTTAGTGGCAAAAAAAAAAATTATGTTGCTGACATGCATGTTCCCAGCTAAGCTTTCTCATTTCAGCTGTCATGCTGTAAACAAGTGTCCTGTTCGCACTTCACTTAGTGCCACATTTTTCACATGCTTGTGCTTTTTGTTGGTAATTTCACTGTATAAAGTTGCCCCCAAGCATAGTGGTGCAGTACTGTCCTGTGTTCCTAAGAACAGGAAGGCTGAGATGTGCCTTATGGGGCAAATATGTGTGTTAGGTAAGCTTTGTTCAGGCGTGAGTTACAAATCTGACCAGAGGCTAACAGGAAGCTAACCCTGTATTTCCCCAGGAACAGGGGTTCAGTATCTGCTAATTCAGTGTTTGTGGCAACATTATAGAACAGAACTCCCACAAATAATGAAAAATGACTTTAGATGATAGATAGATAGATGGATAGAGACATAGGTAGGTAGGTACGTGGATGGATGGATGGATAGGAAGATAGATGATAGATAGATAGAGACATAGAGACAGATAGGTATGTAGATAGGTGGATGGATGGTTAGATAGGAAGATAATAGATAGATAGAGACATAGGTAGGTAGATGGATGGATGGATGGATGGATAGATACCCACAAGAACAAAAAGATTGGAAGAAGAGAAAGTAGAAGATGTGTGATTTCAACAGATTTTTAGAAGATGGAAGGTGCATGGAGGAAGGCGGATTAATTTAGCAAAGTCGAGGAAGCTGCACCTGGGTGTAGAAGGGATCCTGAGGAAAGCTCTGGTCTTCAAAGCCTAAATCACTGCAGGATGGTGGGATGTGAACTGCAGAGCTGAAAACTGGGGCATTGTGGTGAAGTCCTTACACAGTGTGGTAAGATCCCTGGCTCCAACCTCTGTCTTGTGCAACCTGGTCACTGCGGAGATAATTCAAGGATCAGACGAAACGACTTATAGAATATATGTATCCGTGAAACAAAACCAAGATGGTATAAAAAAGAAATGCTCAAAAGAGAAGAAAGAGCTTTGGGGTCTGAAAATAGGGCACCAGAACATTTTAAAACATACAAAAAGACTGGAAAACAAAATAAAGGACATCTTTCAGAAGGTAAAACTTTTAAAAAGTAAGAAAACAGGGGGAAAGAAAGGTAATAAAATTAACATATCAGTCCTACGTTTCGACTAATAGGAAGTCCAGAAAGAAAGAAGACAGACATGGAAGAGAGAAAAATTATCAAAACAACAAAAGAAAACCAAAACACTTTTCAGAGCCAAAGGACAAGAATCCTTTGAGTGCAAAGCCATTGAGTGTACAGCCCTTTAAGTAAACACACACACACACACACACACACACACACACACACACACACACGAAGGCATGTTGTGAAATTCTGGAACTTCATGGGGAAAAATATCCTAAAATCTTCCAAAGCAGCACAACAGGTTACACTCAAAGTATTAATAATCCAAGTAGATATCACAATAGCAATACTGACATCTAGAAGCTAGTGGAGCAATACTTCTAAAGTGTTAAAGGAGAAACAGATTTCAGCCTACACTTCTGTACCCAAACTTAGTTAAAAGTGAAGACAAAGACATTTTTAGGAGTTCGGGGATGCAAATAACTTCCAGGGCATTGTTTCCTAGGGAGCCACTAGAGGATATGCTCCAGCAAAATGAGGAGGAAATCAAAACAGAGAAGACACCAGCCATAGACAGTAGTGGAGGGAGAACACAGTCCTGGGAAGCATCCACACCAGATTGAAGCAAGCGTACAGAAAGTTCCAGAAATTATGTCTCCAAGTGGAAAAAAGTAGAACTAATATATTTAGGTACATGGGATAGTTATTGATGGGCAGGAAGAAGAAGTGTTGGAACATGTGGAATGAATTAGTGATGGTTTCATGTACAACCAGACAGATGAAATAAACTGAGGCCACAGTTAACTCCAGGAAAAATAAAGGACTTAATAATAAATATATTTAAATATTTACTATAAATAATATAATAATATAATTATTATTATTATATTTTATATATTTATTTTATATTTATTTACATTTATTTTATATTTAATTATAATAATAAATATATTTAATATTTAATATAAATATAGTTAAATAAATATGTTAATATTTAAATTAATAATAAATATATTTTTTTAAAAAAAGAAGGTGTGGTCACAGTACATTACTTGACCCAGCAATATTTGCAATAACACAAACACAGACTTTTGATTTAATTAAAATTATATTCTAACCATTTGGGGGCATCAGGAAAGAGAAAGTAAGAAATGTGAATGGGAGCGCTAAGCCTTCATTTCCCATGGTAGGAAATCAATAGATACCTAAAACTGTTAAGTAAGGAAACAGTATATAGACATGCCCTGCTAATTAGTGTTAGGCATTAGTGCTTCGGTAGCAATTTTACAAAAGACTCTTGCAGGCCTCTGGCTTCACATGCCCTCTCCGGGCAGGGAAGGGAAAGGAAGGGAAGCACCCAGCTGGTGGCTGTCTCCAATCATTGTTTCAGGTGTGGAGACCAGCCCAGAAGTCCTGCATACTTTTCAGACATGGAAATTGAATTCCTCCCTTCATTCACAGTCATGAATAAGGAGCAAAGTATCATCTTTTAAGCTGTTTTTCTCCCAGATTCTTCCAGAATGGAAACAAGGAGAAGAAAAGAAGAGCACACTGCCATCAGGATACAAACTTTCTCACTGGACCAATGTGTTACCTCCTAATATTCCCCTGCACAAAGGATCTTTGAAAGGATCAAAGGACACACGCATTTCTTAGCAAACTCTACGTCGTGTTGTTCTGTTTTGGGAGGGTAAGGGAAAGTTGTGTCGGATGCCTGTTTCTTTAGTGGATTTGCAACCACGGAGAAATTACAGGGAACAAAGGAAAAAGAGCCATAAATACAAATGAATCCCTTTTATACAAGTCAAAGAACCACAGGACATGCTTCATTTTTTTTTTAACACTCCAGGTGTGATCATAGATTATGTATCCACACAGGAGAGTGGAGAGTTAATTAAAATTTTTGCACCTGTTCCCAGAAAGAAATGTCTTTTCGTTTGATAAGCGGGCTGGCTTTGGAGTGCTGTTTGTGCTTTTCTCTCCTCACTGGAGTGTCACAGAGAAGCAGATCAAAGAGAGCCTTCCATCCGATGCGTTTCCGACCACCTTTCTCAGCTAATGGACTTGAAAGCCTCTTCCACTGACTGCATGGAGTTCATGTCATATTTTAGAAATGTCGTCTTCTGACTGTGTTGATAATATGCAAACCGGCTTTGATAGGTGCTTGTGGAAAACCACATTAACCGTTAATTAAATCAAGACCAGCCCAGAGGGTTGGAGTGGGAGAGTCTGGCAGAATGAAACACCTCACCCCCTACCATTTGTATTTTACTTTTCAACCCGTCCTGTGACAGCCGGCTGGGAACACTTGTGATTGAACTCTCAGCTCTCTCAAGCAGGGTCATGTTTTGCTGTGTTTTCGCTTCTTCCTTTTAGTCTTTATGATTCTGTACCCTCTGGCTGACATCCCCTACCTCGAGGGGAAAAGCTGTCGGGGAGAAATCCTGCCGTCTTTCTCTTTAAGATGGTGAATGAGGGGAATAAAATAGAGCAAAGCAGAAGCAGCCCTTCGAGGCCTGTCTGGGCAGGCGGGTCAGGCTGCTTCGGGGGTGCCCATTGTCCCGCCGTGCTGGGTATCCGAGGAGAAAACCCGGCCGGGGCACAGGCACCAATAAAAGGACTCCATCCTGCCACTCAGGGCTTTGTGAGCACCACGCTTGTCCTGGTTGCCATGGCGACTGTCTGTGGCTGGCTTGTCAGAGTGCTTGATAAAGTGGGAAGGTTATTCTTGATAGACCCAAGTAATCTTAACCTTGCAGAGCTTGAGTGTGGATGTACCATTTTCTCTCTCTTCTCTTTAAATCAGGAATGCAGGGATGGGGGCATGGGTTCTCAGGATAAAGCTGCCACAGCAGGTGGTGAGGGCCCTGCCCAGCACAAGGGACACTGGCTGTAACTGGTGGAACGGAGGTCCCGTGTGTCCGGGGACCAGCAGAGACAGGGGTGGCTGGGTCATCCTCTGCCGCCTCTGGCCTGAATGGGGGCTTCAGGGACGGGGCCAGAGTGGGGTTGCCTGTTCCTCTCCCGTCAGTTGGTTGTATTTGTACCTGTCTCTCCTCTCTTTTCCTTTTCTTCCTGCTCTCCTCCTTCATTAACTCCCCTTCCTCTCCTCTTTCCCTTGCCCCTTGCCCACCCACCCCCCTTCTTTTGTCCCCCACCTTCTCCCCTTCCCCCCTCCATTGCTTTCTGCTGAACCAGTATTAGTAACAGAGCAGAGCCTTTCAAAGTCCCCCGACTTCTCCCCTCCTGGAGGATGAAAGGAAAGGTAACAGCTTTCCTTTCAAGGAAATTCAAAAGTTAACAGCTGATCATTTCTGGCCACAAAATTGCAGACTCTTTTCTGTCATCCGTAGAAACCTAATTGATTATCTAGGCAGTACTTTTCAGACTTAGCTGCATCTCAACTACTGGAAGCACTCTTTAAAAAATATAGAGCTACCGTATTATCCAGCAGTTCCACTCCTGGGTATGTATCCGAAGAAAAGAAAACACCAATTAGAAAAGTTACATGCACCCCAGTGTTCATAGCAGCATTATTTATCATTGCTAAGATACAGAAGGAACCCAAGTGTCCATCAATAGATGAATGGATAAAGAAGATGTGGTACATATATACAATGGAATACTATGCAGCCATAAAAAGAATGAAATAATGCCATTTGCAGCAACATGGATGGACCTGGGGGGTATTATGCTTATTAGTGAAATAAGTCAGACAGAGAAAGACAGATACTTTATGTTTCCACTTATATATGAAATCTAAAAAATAAAATGAATGAATATAACAAATCAGAAACAGACTCACAGATATAGAGAACAAACTAGTGGTTATCAGTGGGGAGAAGGAAGGGGGGAGGGGCAAGATAGGTAAAGGGGATTAAGAGGTACAAACTACTATGTATAAAATAGATAAGATACAAGGATGTAATGTACAGCACAGGGAATATATATTTTATAATAACTTTATATGGAGTATAATCTATAAAAATATTGAATCACTGTGGGGTATGCCTGAAATTAATATAACATTGTAACTCAACAGCACTTCAATTAAGAAAAGAAAAAAAACAGACCCCTGGGTCCCACCCCCAGAGTTTCTGTTTGTGCAGGTCTGGGTGGGGTCCCAAGACTCTATTTCTAACAAGTTCCCAGGTGATGCTGCTGGCTCGGGGACCACACTTTGAGAACCACTGACATAGGCCAAGACTTACTTTATATAGTTGAGGCTCCCTGAGGGTACGTTGGTTGCCCGGTAACCACGCTGGGATGGATGCCCAGTGATAGGAGTTTTAAAAGCCGTTGGGAGAAGCAGGGCTGGTTGTTCCCTCATCTCTCTTCTGGCCCCTGGTTCTGTCCCCAAAAGGCCTCCAGCAGGATAACCCTTCACCGTGGGCGGTCCCCTCTGAGCAGCGCCGCTCCCCGGGGGATCCTCTTCTCAGCGCTCCAGGCCCCTTGCGGTCTGCCATTTGTCTGTGCTGAGGCCCCCCCCGGAATGCCTCTTTCCCAGCTCCGCCTGTCCATCTCCACCCAGCCCCTGAGCCCCAGGAAGCCTGCCCTGACCACAATCACACCATCTTTTTGCTAATAGTCCAGCCTCATGGCCCTGCCAGTGGGCTGTTTTGTATTTCGGTCACATGCGTGTTTGTGCCGTGGCCTCTGCTGGACTGAACTCCAGCAGGAGGACTGTGCCTTCGTTCACCTCCAACCCACCTGGGCTCCCAGGTACTTCCTGAATGAGTCCTGTGGCGGCCTCCGCTGGAAGGACTCTACACACGTGTCAGCAGTGTTTGAAGCCATTACCAGGAGCTGACAGAGCAGAGAGTGGGTGCAGAGTCTACGCAGGGAGGGCTGGGGCTGGAGTCGGAAGTTAGCCTGCCTCTCGAGAAAGCAGGATGTGAGGCCTGGGCTGGCGGCTTCACAATGGGATTGTCTCCCTGTGGGGGCAGGACTGGGTTTTTAAATTGAAAGGCAAACGTCAGTCCCCTCCCCCCACTCCTCCCTGATTCCAAATGAAACAGCTTTCATCTACTCCTTTATGGCAGGATGTGTAACACAGGTGAAGCGCCCTGTTTGTGTGCACGTGCAGGGTGTGTGTGTGTGTGTGTGTGTGTGTGTGTGTGCACGTGTGTATGTGTGTGTGTGTGTGTGTGTGTGTGTGTGTGTGTGTTGCCGCTGTGGCTGGATGCAGATGACTCGATCGTTTGTCAAATGTAATTTAACTCCCCACAAGATGCTCTGAAACCATCCAAGCAGCGGGTGTTGTCATGGGCTTAGGTATGTCTTGGAGGAGAAGTGATGGTGTTTCTTCAGTGAAACTCACAGGAGGCTATTTGTCCAGACAAGAATAAAACAAAATAATGGATCAACCCTTTGGCTCTGTCTCTTTGCCGACTGCACAGACTGAGTCGGGGCTGGAAAGAAATCCCATGTTGGCAGTTGGGCTCCAAGCTCTTGAAGCATCTTCGGAGCTGGAGTAGGGCCCCAGGCTACAGGGCATCCCGCCCCTTTCTGCTTTGTTGGGTTGGTGGATTGGACGGTCCCTTCTCCGTCCCTCAGACGTCATTGGCTTGAGGCAGCTGCAGCCCTGACTGTGGCCTTTCTCCCCAGGGTGTCGAGGTGCAGACAGACTACGTGCCCCTGCTGAACTCTCTGGCCGCCTACGGCTGGCAACTCACCTGTGTGCTGCCAACTCCTGTCGTCAAGACAACGAGGTAACAATAACCATCATTACTGTTACTGAACACTTGCACTGTTCCCCATAAGCTCTTCCTTGCGTAACTTATTGAATCCCTGTGAGTCTGGGGCTGTTACATCAGTTCTCTACCTGGGAAACGGCAGGGTCAGGATTTCAGAGTCTTAACTACCCCCCCACCCGGAGCACCCCTCTTCCCACGTGGGGAGCTGGGCTAGGCAGGCACGTTGCTGGCACGCATGCAAAGTCTCATCTCGGCCTCAAAAAATCCTGTGAGGTGAGGTGGGATTTTTTTGGTTGTATTTAACCGATTTTATAGCTGAGGAAAGTGTGGCCGGGGAGGTTGAAGCGCTAGCCCAAGGTCATGGAGCTGGTCAGTAGCCCCACCAAGGGGACGTGAGGCCCTGGAGTCTCAGCCCCGGCTGTGGCCCTCCCTATGATTTCACATTCATGGTCATTTGTCCACCCTCAGCTCTGCCTGCCGTCCCTTGAGCCCGTGGGCTTATCCTAGTCTTACGAACACTAAAAGCCCTTCCATCTCTTTTGGGTTTGCTATCAAGCTGGTCCTTCTAACTACCTGTGGGGTGGTAAGCATAGATGTGGTTCCCATTTTACAGATGAAGAAACGGAGGCTCAGAGAGGCTCCATCACATACCCAAGGCCACACAGCCAGCAAGTGGCAGAACCCGCGACTAGACCCTCAGTCTACAACGGGCCACCTCTTTGCTGACCTCTGGGGGTGCCCCCTCCCATGGCCCTCAGCCCCACGCTACCTGAGTCCTGCTGCGTGCTCACGCCCGCAGGTGATGGACGGCCTGAGGCAAGCCTAGTGACCTGGGGGACAGCAGGCGGTGCAGCCCCAGAGCACAGACAGAGGCGGGAGTGTGGGCACCCATCACTGCCTCTCCTGGGCCCTCATCATGTCCCCCATGCCCCGGGTCTGTGCAGCTGCAGGAGCCAGTCTGCAGCCGCCCTTGGGTCCTGCGCCACTGGGAGATTTCCGTATTGCTTCTTGGCCAAGATTTCTGTGGGCACAGGGTGGTGCCGTGGAGGGGAAGGAACTCCGGGTTTGTGACCCAGAGCTTGAACCCAAGTCCTGAGTCAGCCGATTGCTGTCTACCTTGGTCAAGTCCACGTAGCTTCTTTGAGCCAGTTTCCTAGTCCATGCAACTAAGAATGCTGCCTGCCTTCCGTTCCAGAGGACAAGAGCCCCCCTGAGAATGTATTTGAACGTGAAGCCCCCGCTGGCTCTGTGCTCGCAGCCCGGAGGGTAGGGACGGTCTCTCTGTCTCAAGCAGTCCCACCTTCTAAATAAGCCTCCATGATCCTCCACCTTCCTGGCCTTAAATGACCCTTGCGGTGGAGTGGAGAGTACACGGACCGGGCAGAATCCCTGCTGTGTGACCCCTGGCCTGCTCCTTGACCAAGCTGAGCTGTCCTGTCCTGTCCCGTTGGTGGAAGTAGGGGTCCCATTGTTTGGAGCGCCGGGTGCAATCGCCCAGCCCGGCCGGAGCACAAAATAGAAAATGCTAGTGTCCTCTACCTCCTTTCCCTCCAGCACCCCATGTAGTGACACATCACCTCACCAGAGAAGACGTTTGCCAAATAGAGGTTTAAGAAAGTGATCCGAAGGCGCGGGGTTCGTGGTGGCCAGAAAACAATGATCCCCATCACAATATTTCTAGCAGCTTTAAAGGCAGCTCCTTGAGAGCCTGCCTTCCTGGGAGGAAGGCACACCCCCTGTGCCATAAAAATGAATAGTGCCCCAGCCCGTTCGTTAATGCCAGTTCCCGCTGCTCACAAGGGTGACTCAGGGTGGTGGCCGGGACCCGTACGCAGCCAGGCCCTCTGCCCAAGCTCCTGTAATCGCTCAGGTCCTCACTGGCCACCCATCCCAGGCCAACCAGGTCCCTCCTCGGCCTCATTCCCAGACTTGGAAGAGGCCTCCACCCTCTGATATTCACTGAGGCCACTTTGTCAGCATTTGGCCAAGATGGTAGCTGTCATTTCACATCACGGGAAAGGGGGTTTTCAGCCAGGAAGCTGCCTTTCAAGGATGCACACAGAGCTTTAGTTGGGCCCCTGCGATAGCAAGCAAGGGTGGGTGGCCTGGGGGTGGGAAGGTGGGGGGCTTCTTGACCTCCGACCTCTCACTCTCGGGCGGCCACCTTCCTTCCCACGGGCAGCCGGCCTGGATGAAGTTCAGGACGGCGGCCTCCGTGTGAGGTGCGGGGCTCCTCTAGGTATAAAGGACTCATTCTCAGCTCTGCCTGTGTTACAGGGAGGGGAACGTATCCACCAAGCAGATTGTCTTTCTTCAGAGACCGTGTCTACCTCAGAAAATCAAGAAGAAGGAATCAAAGGTGAGTGACCTTGGCTGCTTTATTTTGCTTGCTGTTTTGCTCACCAGAGCCCGGGGACACCTGAGCCCCTCGGCGACATGAGTCACATCCGGGGCGGTGAGGGCGCCGGGGGGCCTTGTCGCTGGTCTCCTCCTGCGAGGATGCCCAGGCCACCAGCATTCACGAGGCTGAAGGGGGAGTGGGAAGGCAGCTGCAGTGTGACTCAGGCTGGGACGGCTGAGCTCACGCCCAGCTTCTCTGTATCTCTTAATCTCGTTACAAGCTGGTTGATGCCCTGCCCTGCCCTGCCCGTGGGTCCCTTGGGACATCAGAAGTTTGGGGAGCTTGGCAGAGAGAACCTGCCAGACGACCTTCCCCAGAGGCCCTGCCCTGCAGGTCTGAGTGGCAGTGGCTCATACAGACAGAGGTCATCTCCCCTGTGGAGTGAGTCCTCAGGCCAGGCTGTCCTGGGATGGCCAGGGGCCTTCCCCCTCTCCCTGGACGTCACGTGAACTGTCCCAGAAACACAGTGGCACTGAGAGACGTGGCCGTTCTCCCCGTGTTTTCCCCGTGTTTCCTGAGACTGAGGCCAAGTCCTCCCCTTGTGTGACATGATTCCGATGCCTCACACCCCCGTGTTCACGGTCACTCGGGAAGAGTCGAGGGAACCTGCCAAGCCCCTGGAGCCAGCTGGCTCCCCCTGTGACGGACAAGGCCACACTGTGGGGCGGAGCCCACCGGACCCGCCCGTCCCCTTGCCGGGCACCATCCCTGAGCTCCCCACCCGCGGTTCCTCATGTTCTTGGGACACGGAGCCCGGACAGCAGCACCAAGCAAGTGAACAGATTGGAGCAGCCCCTCTGCAGCCAACAAATCCAAGGGGGGGCCGCTGGTGGGAGGAACGCCAAGGAAGTAGCTCCGGAGCCAGCTGGGGTGCAGAGGAAGGGCTCTCCAAGCTCGGAGATGCCAGTGTGACAGGTGACAGCAGCAGAGGACCAGAGGCAGCCACCAAAGCCACCATTGCCCACCAGGAGCAGCCAGCCACCAGCTGGAAGACGGATGGCCCCGGGCTGCCACCAGCCACAGCTTTGCCTGGGCTGTGGAGCCGCGTGCGTTCACGCAGGGACATTCTAGCAGCACCGCCGAGGTCTCCCGCCAGACGCCAGGCAAAGCCCAGCTTTTGCCCTGACGAGGAGGGCGTGGTGCTGCCTTTTCCTGCCAGCGTGTCCTGGTTGTGGTGCCAGCAGACCCCAAAGGACAGACAGGCGGCTTGATCCTGGTGAAGGCTGCGCATCTCACCCAGGGGACAAGCCAGTGGAAACCCGAGGCCAGGGAGACGTTAGGGGTAGAGCTTTAAGGCTGCTGTAAGAAAGTAGAACAGCGTACCTCAGGGGAAATCCAGGGAGGTGGGAGTCAGCCTTTTCTGGTCGGTAGAGACGTCCACCCCCAGTGAGCTGCACGAACCCGGGCAGACCTGCTCATTCCAGGGCTTGGGGTGACAAGCACTGTCCTCTGTGTGACCTGGGGAGGCCACCTCACTGTTACAGCCCCAGATGGGGGGACTGTAGCATCCCATCACCCCTGTCATCCACTCCTCGCTCAGCTGACGGGTCATCGTCCTGCTCCCAGGAGACGGTGCCCCCGCCCCGTGGCCATGGCTCCATCCTCACCGTGCCCTAGACCCCGCGTCACTGACACCGTTCATGCCCTCCATCGCTAGAAGCACTGTTTTCTCTCGGCTGTCCCACCACTCGCCTGGTTTCCCACCTAGTTCCTCATTTCTAGCCCCGTTTCTCCCCATTTTCCCTCACCTCTTCCTTAGAAAATCTCATCCACCCCCAGAGTGAGAAAATCTCACTCACCACCTCTGTGTCAACGAGTCTTACCTCTGCATGTTCAGCCCTGGCTTCTCCCCTGGGACCCCAGCTCCACCTGCCCTGCGGCTACTCGTGACCTTGCCCTTTCCCGCACCGGCCGTCACCCCACCCCCCGACCTTAGAGGAACAGCGTTTCCATGGCCCAGAGGCTCCCACACACCTAGAGGTCGCCCTCGGTGCTTCCATCTCCTTCCCACCATATTCAGTCTGTCCTTAAGGCACATCTGTTTTAGGTCCTAGACACTCTGGAACCCCCTCTTCTCTCCATCACCACCAGCCTGGACTACTCCGATCTCCTGATGATAGGTGTCCCCTTCAGATATGTTCTCCACTCAGAGCCAAAGTGAACTTTCAAAAAAAGTAAATTGAATCGTGTCACTCCACTGCTTAAAATGGTTCTAAAGCTTTGGGTTTTTCTTAAGATAAAGAGGGAAGCCTGTACGGCGGTCCACACGGCCCTGTGGGATCTGGCCCCCATCTTCTGCATTCCAGCCACTCTGGCCTTCATGCGCATCCATGCCCCCTCGCTGCCACAGGGCCTTTGCTTGGGCAGTTCCTCTGCCCCAGATGTTCTCTTCCTTTGTATTTTTTGGGGATGGTGTTCTCTCCTTTTAGACCAAGCCAGGCTCCTCTGTGATTCACTGGGAAGAGCCACGTTCCTCTCCTCTCCGTTTCTAATTATTTGGGATCAATCCTCCACCAGTAGAATCAGACGTTCATTCTGTGAGAACAGACCCTTTTGGTCCTCACTGTTGTATGCCCAGTGCCTGGCTTTTAGTTGGTACTCAACAAATACTTGCTGGATCAATGAGTGAATAATCAAACTTCTGAGCCCGGGACATGCACAGTATGTCTAGCACTGAAATTTCAGACAAGAGATTGCAAGATTCAAACATCAAGGCTGCAGCATATTTAGTCCTCTTCAATCAGCCAAGTGGACAAAAGCCTCCAGTCAAGACCTTTCACCGTTTGAAAGAAACCTCTCTGTGTACCTCTGAGTGTGGCTTTCAAAGCCAATATTAATCTCCTTGGAAGGTAACAGGTGATTTCTACGACACGGGAGAAGTCTGCCTTCCCACTAAATTACTTGAAGTGGAGGCAGATACGGATGGTTTCTTAATGTGTGAATGAAATCACCAGCCCTGCTGATGTGAGCTCTGGACACACACGCTGCTGTAAAGCGGAGGATTTTTCCTTTTCTGCACGCACTTCTGGCATGGACCGCTAGTCGGGGTTTTTCTCAGTTTAGGTACCGGCAGTACACTCACATGCCACACACACACCCGGCTCAGGAAGGCCCATCCACCCTGCTCAACTTGCAGCTGCTGGTTGGGTTCAGAGACTCGCCCTGGAACTGCTCAGGCTGTGGCTGCTACAGTTCTCCCCTCAGAGCCTGCGCACGGAAAGCTCTACCGCCTCGGATCTGAAATACAGTCGACCCTTGAATAACGTGGAGGTTAATCCGAGTGTAATTTGTAGTGGGCCCTCCGTATCCAAGGTTCACTGACCCGAGGATGCAACCAACCACTGACCGAACAGCACTGTAGTTTTTACTCTTGCCAACCATCCGCGTGTAAGTGGACCTGCATCGTCCAAGGGCCAAGTGTAGTTTTGGTTGTTCCATAAAGACTGTGACTGTGTGACTTTGGGCAAGTTACTTAACCCCTCTGATGGGGGTTAATAATGGTGGTAACAATGCCTAATGAGAGTACCGCTTTGGGGATTCAGGGAAATGGGAAAGCTTGTCCCAGTGTGAGACACTCAGAACATTTAGCTTTTAGATTATATAGACCCTGAGTTTGGGCCACTGCTACTTCCCTGCTTCATGAGAATGCTCCCTTCAAAAGGAGAGAAGGAAAGGAGAAGGCTCCAGCCAGAGCCTCCGGGTGACCTGGCTGCAGCACCGGGACAGCTGTGGTGGCTTGGGGACCCCGGGCAGCTTGGGGAGTCAGTGACATCACCACTCCCCATCTGAGGACACAGAAAACGGTGCAGTCCTCGAAGACATTTGGCCTGGCAGGTTTTTCTGGGATGACTCCGAAGGACAGAAAAACATGGGCTGGAGTAGTTCCCATCCAGCTCGGCATGGACAGTCCCAAATCTTTCTCTGCCCAGCAGCCCAGGCAGGGTCCTGGAGAAAGTGGCTGGTGTGCCCGCCACAGGCCCTTTCCAGTCTGTGTCCTTCTGTCGTATTATATCAGGAGATCAATGCAGTGTCCTCTACAGGAAACTGGATATGGCCAGGTACCCGGGGAACCATGAGTCTGTTGTTTATTTATAGCAAGAGCAGCCTCTGAGAGGACATCGGGTTTGCATTAGAAAATAGCCAGGGTCCAGGATGGAGTCTGGTACAGGTAGAATGGGCACAGCTATACACCGCCCACCCGCAGAGGGTGCTGTGCCCATCCACTACGGTGTGGGTTGGCCCCCAGGGTGTGCACCCAGACCTGGGGGCAGGGGCAGCTCTCTTGGAGATGAATAACTTGCCCAAAGACAGACAGCTAACGAATGCCAGAACCGAGGTTTGAACCGGGGTCTTAGCCACCACACTACGTGTAACGCTTTGGTGTCTTAGCATTTAGGGCCTTTCAGCCGAAGCAATCTCCCCAGTTTTCTGGCAAAAGTAAAACTTCCTCTAGCTTCTCTGAGAGTTGACTGCCTTTCAGATCGCTATATATAGGCCCGTTTGACTGGCCTTTTTCTAAGAACATGCAAAATGCAGAGGGTCTGTTTGGAGACATCCATTAAAAAAAAAAAAGGGCTCTTCCATTTGGGCTGGGATTAAAATGCAGCAGCTTCTGCACACGACAAGGCAGCAGTTATGAAGCATGATTGCATGGTACCCAAGAGCTGGTACCCAAGAGCCATGCAGGGCTGGCACTGGAGGCTGCAGCATCTGTGCTGAGGTCAGAGGTCCTGGTCCTGCACTGGTGGTTAGGGGGCCCCAAGATGCCTGCTTGTCAGTGTCTACTGAAGTGGGTGCCTTTGGGTTGGGGTCTGAGGCACCACTTCACCTGCAGAGGGGGTCCATTGTTGCAAACTCATGGCTTGGGTGGAAGAAACCCAAACTACCCCCAGAGGGAAGTCCATCAGCCATCGTACAAGAGAACCCCCAAAAAGGAGTGCCCTGGGGAAACCCAGCCAACGCTGTAGGTGAACTCATTTGGGATTTGCAGGGAGGGCGGGTGGAGGAAGACAGGATCAATGTTAAATCCTAACCTCAGCACGCACTTCACTCTTTTTCCTCTTCTTTGATGGAATATTCAAATTTACCAGTCTTGTCCAAAAGGGGCTCAACACATGAAGCCCAGGTTGTGTTCAGCCTCGGAGCCCTGAGTGTGTTTAGGCAGATGTCTTATTTGAGGAAGTAGGCTTCTACCACCGAAAACGCCACAGAGTTGGCAGATTTTTAAGAATTTACATAGCACATTTTTGCTTCTTCCTAGCAAAGTACTCAGATTTATCTATGCATGGTAAAGCCTTAGGAAATGGTTTTCCACTGATGGTGCAGCTGCCCTCCTGGGCTCCCCTCTCTAGCCTCGCCAGAAGTCATTCGAACGGACGGCTCCCTTTATCTTTCTTTCAGTCACAGAATGGCTTAGATTTAAGTCCATATTTGGTGAAACCAGTGTGCTGCGACTCAAGTGGAAAGAAATGAAACGAAAGAAAGTGGAACTTCAAGCGCAACCACGTGTCTCTGGGGCCCGGAGCTGCACCTGCGGGGTGGCCGAGGCTCTTGCCCGGGGTCCAGGCCCCCGATTCTCTTCCCAGCAAGATCCGTCTCTCCCCAGGGCCTCCTGACTCCAGTCCTCCCCCACCCAGCACTCTCGGGGCTTCGCTCTTGTTCTCCGTGCCTCTCACAGCTGGGCCTGGCACGTCCCCAGGACCCTGTGGCTGGTGTCACCCCAGGTGTGCAGCACGCAGCTCCTGGCCTCTGACTCTGAGCACCGGGGACCGGGGCCCCAGGATGGCAGGGCTCAGAGGGGCCTTTGCTCAGGAAGACTGGGGGACCCCTTATGTTTGGGGAGTGGAAGAAGGCCACAGTTCTCGCTGCGTTGTTACCCAGGAGTGCATCCCTCTTTTGTAAACACAGGGGCCCATTTCTCCGAGTCTTCCTTTACTACCCTTCACGTTTCTGTGTCTGCTGCGGCTCATTCGCCCGGATTTATTCCAAGCACACAGGCTCCCAAACTGTCTTCCTCCAGAGCAGCTCCTGCTGTCAGCAGACTCAGCAGGACTTTGAATTTTTCCCCCTCTTTTCTCCCTCAAATTAATTTCTCTTTCTGGAGATCAGCCAGACCTGATGTGTGGATGCACCAGTAACTCCTCACTAAGCCCCAAGCTGTGTTTTGACTCTTAAAATTCCAGGACTGGCTCCCCTGAAACAGGGAGCTTGGCCAACTTGGCCGGGCTCTGCCGTCCTTCCATTCATCCATCTCACAAAAGGTTTTGAGCACCTTCTCTGTGCCAGGCTCCATGCTGTATCCCAGGGATGCAGGGGTGCAGAGGACAGATGGCATCCCTGACCTTCTGGACTCACATCTTGTGTCAGTAATGGTAACGGCAGACACACTGGTGTATTGTGTGCTGGGCACAGTGCTAAGCCTGCTGTGTGGATTATTGCATCATTGAATCGAAATAAATACCCTCTAAGGCAGAGTTTGGCAAACTACGGCTCTCAGGCCGAATCCGGCCCACTGCCTGTTTTTGTAGATAAAGCTTTATTGGAACACAGTCATGCCCGTTTGCTCACGTGTTACCCATGACTGCTTTTGTGCTATGGCAGAGTTGAATGGCCGCAACAGAGAACATAAGGCTGCAAAGCCTGAAATAGTTATTACCTGCCTCTGTACAGAAAAAGTTATCGACCCTGATTTAAGTTAGGGTTACTCCCCGCATTGTATAGATGAGAACACAGGCCAGTCTGGGGCGGGGGCGGTGGACGCTTCACGTGGGCGGTCTCCCTCCACGGCTTTGATGTGACCCCGTCCTTGCCCAGCTCTGTTGCTGACTGTGCGCTTGATCCTCTCTGAGCTCCATAGACTTCCCTGTCCCACAGGGAAATGCAGGTGGGGCTCCCTGGGAAGCAGCATCTGAGATGGATTTGGATGCGGTTTTAGGGGGAGTGCCCTTGGGAATAACACCTGTTGGGGAAGGAGGGCGCAGGAGTGGGCAGAGGGAGATGTTGGGCTGTGATCGTAGCTCTGGAGCAGGGATGGTCTTTTAGAGTTGCCCAGAGTTGGAAACAGGAGGATGGGCCGTTGTCCATGCCTGGACCAGTCATTGGTCGTAGCTTGCCCCCAGAAGGGAGTGAGACCTTTGGGGAGGTGGCCGGACTCAGAGAGGAGCTTGGCTGGGGGCTGTCAGCCTGCCCATCCTACAGGGGGACCTGAGCACCCGGGTTCAGTGCCCTTCTGGCTGGGGTGATCTGATGAGGCGGTGACCAGTGCGTGGTATCTGTAGCTGCTCAGAGTGGAAAGGAGTGGCCGGAGCCATGGCACTTAGGAAGAACAGGCCCGTGTCCCCTCACCCATCCTTGTCCTCCAAACGATAGGATTTCAGCACCTTCTTTTGGTATGGGGCCAGCTGAAAGAAATACCCCTCGTCCCCTACAAAACCCTGGAATCCACATCTAAAATACACGCCACGGCAGGATCGGCGGGCTCTGGGTGGGTGTGACGTTTGGGCTGTGATTGGGTTTGGTGCCAGGAATGCCCTGCTCCGGGAGTACCGGGCATTGCGTCTTGCTGCCAGAAGTGACGTGGGCGTGAATGCAAACAGACATCCAGGGGAAGCTCTAGATTCACAGAGGATGCATGTATTTATCCCCATCGTCTCTGGTTTCTAGTTTCAGTGGCGATTCTCCCGAGACGAAATGCACAACAGGCAGATGAGGAAATCCAGAGGTAAACTCGGTGCCAGAGAAAAGCAGCAGGCAGAGGAAAATGAGAGGAATCCAGAAGACCAGCTCCCCGAAGCCGGAGACGTGGAAAACCATGTGCCGGGGCTGCAGCAGGAGGACTGGGCCTCCGTCGGGGTGAAGGTCCCTGTGCAGGCGGAGGTCCCGGGAGAAAAGCTGTGTCCTGACGGCCGGCTCTGGGTGGAGGCTGGGGCCGTGCAGAACGGTCCCTTCGGCCACAGCCCCGCCCCGGCAGGGGGCTGCTCTGGGCACCCCAGTCCTGATCCTAGAGAGGATGCCGGCAAGGGGGATGCTGAGGAGGTGGCTGCAGAGCCCGCAGCAGCAGAGGACAACTGAGGCTCAGCAGGTGGTGCTGAGGCGTGACGAGCTGGCAGACCTGGGGCACGGTGCCAGCTGAGCTGGGGGCTGATGTGCCCTGGTGTCACGTGTTACCCTTCGGCTTGGCTTGACCTCTCCTTGCGAGCTTACCTGAGCCCTCCGAGGAAGAGCTGGCTCCCTGACAGTGTTGGTTTCTGCACATCCATTTGAAATGTGTCATAAGGCCCTGGTGTTAGAACACAAGAGGACAGGTTACTTCCAGACATGCGGGCTGGAGGCCCAGCCCCGGCTCCACACCACTCCTCCAGGGAGGGGCTGGGCCATCCAGTGCCTGTGCCCACCCCCACCCAGAGCCTCCAGGGGGCCTTCGGGCCAAATCCCCGGGCCTCCCTGTCTACAAGTCAAGGCTGAGTTGTTCATCCCCACACCCCGAGATGGCCGTGTCCAGCCCGTGCTGTCTGCTGCAGCTACTTGGTGATTGTAACAACCCCTGGTGCCCAGTCGGGCTGCCTTTCTCCATCTAACCCCCACCCGGACCTTGCTGCTTTGGCAAAGAAAATAACATTGGGAGGGGAGGTGCCCCACCTCCTGGCTTTTCTCCAAGTGTTCCCATAGATACTGGTAATCTGAAAATGAAGAGGTAATTCTGTGTGTGTACCCACTCTTGCAGAATGTCCAAGAAAGTATTCTGTGTTAGTGTTAATGCCAAAAATTTTTTTAAAGATTTTGTATTCAGCACATCACATGAACACACGTTCTTTCTGTCATTTCAAGGCAAACCGACTGGCGGCGAGCCCTTGTTACGTGCTATTTTAATCATGTGTCATTAGCCAAGTCACTTCCCATGTATGCTATGATGTGTTTATATCGTCCAGAATGTGGCTTTAAGTAGATGCAGCTGGCAAACCTTGGAGAGAGTGTCAACCGTCTTGACCAACATCCTGTCTCTTCTCTTTCTTGTTTAGTTACTTAAAGCAATAAATCATCTATGAGTTTAGTGCACTGTGAGTATTGAGTATTTATCATGTTGCAGCGACAAGTCCTATAGCCTCGTGTCCCCTATTCACGCTTCCTAAGTTTCTAACTCCTGGCAGCAGCTGGATGACTTTGCAGTAGAGATCAAAGCTTCTGTGGAAGCAGCAGAGCCAGCTGAGCATGCTCTGCTTTCTCGTCATTTGTAGAAAGAAGACAGAAAGCAGGATTCAGGTGCCACCAGGTAAGTCAGGGCACGGCCATCTCCCATCACCCCAGGGTGGTGGAGACAAGTACCTTTTTAAAACAAATAAGAAGCCCCACGTCAATTTCTAAGCATGTCTCCAAGCTTTTAAGTAAATTATTTAATGAGGTAAGTCTTTTACCTGCTTGCAAATTTGCTAAAATAAAACACATTTTAATATATTTTTATAGGGCAGAATTGAAAACCCTTACACAGCCACATTGTACAGTCGTTTTCCTTTTGATTTTTGAGCAAACTTCACACCCAAGCCCCAGAGCTTACAGAAAGGCTGAAGGCTCTGTTCGAAAAGAAGATAGGGTTTTTTTTTTTTCCAGTTATACATGTATATGTATTTTTCAGATTCTTTTTCCTTATAGATTATTACAAAATATTGAGTAGTTCCCTGTACTATACAGTAGGAGCTCGTTGGTTATCTATTTTATACATAGTAGTGTGTATATGTTAATCCCAAACTCCTAATTGATCCCTCCCTTCCTCCTTCCCCTTCAGTAGCCCTAAGTTTGTTTTCTACGTGGGTCTACTTCTGCTTTGTATATAAGTTTATTTGTATCATTTTTAAAAAGAGTCCACATATAAGCGATATCATATGATATTTGTTTTTCTCTATCTGACCTACCTCATTTAGTATGATAATCTCTAGGTCCATCCATGTTGCTGCAAATGGCATTATTTTATTCTTTTTTATGGTTGAGTAGTATTCCATTGTATATATGTACCATATTTTCTTGATCCATTCATCTGTCAGTGGACATTTAGGTTGCTTCCATGTCCTGGCTATTGTAAATAGTGCTGCAATGAACATTGGGGTACACGTATCCTTTCGTATTATGGTTTTCTCCAGATATATGCCAGGAGTGGGATTGCAGGATCATATGGTAGCCTTATTTTTAGTTTTTTAAGGGACCTCCATGCTGTTCCTCATAGCGGCTGTACCAATTTACTTTCCCATGAACAGTGTAGGAGGGTTCCTTCTTCTCCACACCCGCTCCAGCATTTATTTGTAGACTTTTTGATGATGGCCATTCTGACTGGCGTGAGGTGATACCTCATTGTAGTTTGGGTTTGGCTTTCTCTAATAATTAGCGACATTGAGCATCTTTTCATGTGCATTTGGCCATCTGTATGTCTTCTTTGGAGAACTGTCTGTTTAGGTCTGCTCATACTTTTAGTTGGGTTGTTTGGTTGTTTTTTTTGATATTGAGCTGTATGAGCTGTCTGTTTATTTTGGAAATGAATCCCTTGTCAGTAGCATCATTTGCAAATATTTTCTCCCATTCTGTAGGTTGTCTTTTCATTTTATTTATGGTTTCCTTTGCTGTGTAAAAGCTTTTAAGTTTAATTAGGTCCCATTTGTTTATTTTTGTTTTTATTTCCATTACGCTAGGAGACGGATCCAAAAAGATATTGCTGCGATTTATGTCAAAGGGGGTCCTGCCTATGTTTTCTGCTAGGAGTTTTATAGTATCTGGTCTTATTTGGTCTTTAATCCATTTTGAGTTTATTTTTGTGCATGGTGTTAAAGAATGTTCTAATTTCATTCTTTTACATGTAGCTGTCCAGTTTTCCCAGCACCACTTTTCGAAGAGACTGTCTTTTCTCCATTGTATATTCTTGCCTCCTTTGTGGTAGATTAATTGACCATAGGTGAATGGGTTTATTTTAGTCCTGTTCCATTGATCTATATTTGTTTTTGTGCCAGTACCACACTGTTTTGATGACTGTAGCTTTGTAGTATAGTCTGAAGTCAGAAAGCCTGGTTCCTCCAGCTCTGCTTTTCTTTCTCAAGATTGCTTTGAGAAGGTAAAGGAATATGTACATATGTTTTCATACAAATTAAAAAAAAATTTTGTTCTAGTTCTGTAATTTGATAGGGATTGTGTTGAATCTGTAGATTGGCTTGAGTAGTATGGTTATTTTGACAATATTGATTCTTCCAATCTAAGAACACGGTATATCTTTCCATCTGTTTGTGTCATTTTCAGTTTCTTTCATCAGCATCTTATAGTTTTCCAAGTACAGGTCTTTTGCCTCCTTAGGCAGGTTTATTTCTAGGTATTTTAAGACAGTTTTTAAAAAATAGTTTTAAAGAAGATGTTTTTTTTAAAGTTATTTTAAAATGACATTTTCCACAATTATACTCAGAAACATCTATATAGTATTTTGATTTAATACAAATATTACCTCTTAGCCCATATCTTAAAGGATCATGACGCTTGAAAAACAGGCTCCACAGCAGCAGGTTGGGACAAGAACCATGCCCATCTCTCAACTCTGAAAAGCACAGAATCCCAGCTGCACCCTTCAGGTGGATGCCTTGCATCACCCAGAGTTGGATATATTTTTCAATAAGCAGACTGTGGGTGGTTTCCCTGGGGAGTGGCCTGGGCCTTGGGATTTGTAAAACCCCCCAGAATTCTACGGTGCAGCCAAGGGTGAGACCCACGGCCGCAGGACAGCCATGAGTCGAATCACAGCTTGTTCCGTGTGAAATGAGATGCTTGTTACAAAACATAAATAAGCCCCTAAATCCCAGTCCCTACATCCTGCATGTCCCTTTTAAGTGTGGGGATTCCTGAAGGAAATTTTACTTTGCTGTGGTTGCCAATGGGGAAAAAGGCTATCGTTGGCACTGACAAGGCCCCGGTGACCAAAGTTGCAAAGACTTGCAGGGTTTGGCGTGAGGCTTGTGCATGTGGTTATTAGTCTCTGGGGCTGCAGCTGTCACAGTGGGTCTGGAAGGAATGGGGCGTTTTCGGGGTGATCAGGTTATGGAGGTGGGGACCCAAGTAGCTGCCCTAGGCACTGTGGCCACCACTGTGCAGCCCAATGGGCTGTTATAAAGCATAGCGGACCCCATCCTAACAGAAACATTGTAGTAATGTTTAGAGTCTTAAAGTTAGTGGCCTATAAGTAACAAAACACTGACCATCAGTCCAATCCTTGTCTGAATTTTTTCAGACTTCTAACTGGATCCTACTTTAGAGTTATGCTTGATGGGACTGGCTTCAAGAAAACATGAGAAGGAGACATTCTAATTCATTTCTTATGAAGCATGTTTTATCTGTAATCTAAACGTATTAATCACGGCCCATTCTAAACCACAAATCATCCTAGTTCAGGACGAGCTCTCAAAGCAATCAGTGGGCTATTATTAGTAGTAGGAATACGCTGACGCAAAGCTCACCACCCACACCCAGTGCAGGGCCGTGCTGGCCCTGGGGACTGTCCTGCTGGGCTCCCCTGAGCAGGCCGAGAGCAGCAGATGGGATTAAAGATGACGTGAGAGGGCTGGTGAGGGGACGGGCTGGAGGCAGCTGGGCATGACTCCTGCTTCCCGCAGCCCTGCTGCAGGTGCTGGCACCACGTGGGCAGCACGGGACGGCCTCCCAGGGGAGTCCGGGTTTCCCGTACCTGCCCCAGAGTGACGGCATCCCGTCAGATCCAAGGTCAGGACCCAACGAACCTTCGCCTGGGTTTCTGAGGTAGCTGTCCCCAGAAGAGGAAGTAAGGTGGTATTCCCCACGGGTTCCTGTTGCCTGGCGTCGCTTCTGCAGCCAGACCACAGCTCACGGGCCATAGGCCACTGGGCCCTGCACCCGGCAGGCGCTGGCTTCCCCAGCCCCTGTGCGTTCACGTGGGCACGAGGGGCCAGATCTCTCACTCCCCAGACCTGTGGCTTTAGCTCCTATCCACTGTGCTGGGTGCTGGGGAGACGGAGCCAATCCTGGCTCCCTTGGAGCTCACAGCAGACGCCCAGCAGTTGCGCAGGAGTGGTAACTGCACTAACATGGGCCGTGGAGAAGCTCAGGGGGCCGTGAAGGCGGGCGTGGGGCGGAGGGTGCAGCCGGCTGGGGAGGCTTTGCGGAGGAGGTCAGCGTTGAGGCTGAGACCTGAAGGCCAAGGTCGGGGGAGCTGTCCCCGGGGAGGCAGCGTGCCTGGTGGCTAAGGGCATGGATGCTGGGGCCATGCTGCTGGCTAGAAGCCTGACCCCAGTCCCAGGCATGAGGCCTTGGGCAAGTTACTTACCCCTGTGTAATATGGGGATGATAGCTGTGAGAATCAAACGAATGCATGCAAAGTGCTTGGAGACTGGCTGGCACACAGTAGGTGCTACATAAATGTTAGTGTGGAGGAGGAGTCTGAGGGCGGGCTCTGAAGACTGCAGTGGACTGGAGAATGAAGAGGGGCTGAAACTACCAGTCACACCGGAACCAAGCAAGCATTGTCATTGTCAAAGGCATTTCCTCAGAATAATGAACACTCCGGGGCTTCCCTGGTGGCGCAGTGGTTGAAAGTCCGCCTGCCAATGCAGCGGACACGGGTTCGAGCCCTGGTCTGGGAGGATCCCACATGCTGCGGAGCAACTGGGCCCGTGAGCCACAACTACTGAGCCTGTGCTCCGCAACGAGAGGCCACGACAGTGAGAGGCCCGCGCACCGTGATGAAGAGTGGCCCCCGCTCACCGCAACTAGAGAAAGCCCTCGCACAGAAACGAAGACCCAACACAGCCAAAATAAATTAATTAATTAATAAACTCCTACCTCCAACATCTTCTTTAAAAACAAAAAAAGAATAATGAACACTCCGGGGATCCTGCCCTGTCCTGTTTAGGACCTTCCTAGAACCTCTTTCATGGATTCGTTTTCAGGATTTGAACCACTAATCTCAACATTATTCTACAAAGTCATTGAAATGTAAATCTTGATCCTTTCCTTAAGACCCAGAGAACATATCTTTAATCTGGGGAGAGAGGAGTTGTTGGGAACCGGAAGCAGCTGGCTGGGGAGACGTCACAGGTGGGGGGTGTGGTTGCATAACGGGAACTATTTATCCTGGGTCTGGGGGCAAAGCCTAAGTTCTGCCCCGAAACGATTCTAATGGTGATGCTGGCAATTACAGCCATGGCTGGCAACTGTGTCTTAGAAATGGGGTAAAGGGATTCATTCAATCCAAAGATGGTTTAAAAACACAGACCCCATGTTGGCTGACTGGTGAAAGAAGAAAAGTATTCCACCCTCTAACTAATGCAGTCAAATCTACACTTCCATAGTTAAATGTGTTGCTCACTAGTCATCAAACCCAATATGGCTCTGGATTTTTCTGCTGCCTCTAAGTAACATAAAGGCTTAATGATGGTAAGAAATAGACTTCACTTTTCAGAGTGAGTATTAAAATGCTTCTTGTAATGGACCTGTGTCCGTGAACCTTCAGTGCTAGGTACCATCTATCTTGTTGACTTTTCAACGAAAATAACAAGAAACTCATCTTGGAAGGAAAGACAACCAGCAAGCTTGCCAGTTTCTGGAATCACAAAATGCCTAAGTTGCTAACTGTCTAAAACTTCCCTTTCTTGAAGCTAGGGAACTATCAATTCACCCCCTGTCTCAGTCCAGCCCATCTGGAGCCCCAATAGGCAAATGTTGTCAGTTTTCTTTCTTATTAATGGTGATTCCACCATTTCTCTTGAGCCCCAACTCCAGAATTTAATCACCGGTAGAGTGCAAAAGCCCTCTACATCAAACCAAACTTTTCCCTTGCTTCAGTCCAAGGCAATTTCTTCTCCTTCTGTCAACACTGGAGATGCAAACAATAGTCACTGCAACAATTAATCAAATATCTGAAGACAGTTAAGACACTCCTTGCTCATCGCTCATCAGAACGGCCAACCTCAACCGCCCCTTGATCCCTAAGGCCCGTTTTTCCATCATGAAATTGTAGGATGGTAAAGCTGAAAGGGACTTAAGCTGCACATTCCTACCTACTTGACAGACGAGAGCAGGTTACGGAGAAAGGTGGGGTGAGTCACGCAGGAAGCAAGGTCTCCGGATGCCGGGCACCATGTTCTTTCCATTAGACCACACAGCCAACCACACTCTCATCCTGTGTTTCTTCTCTCTAGGCGCCTTACAACAGAGAGGCTTAGCAGGATTTAAAAATCTCACCAACTGAGGGGCTTCCCTGGTGGCACAGTGGTTGAGAGTCCGTCTGCCGATGCAGGCGACACGGGTTCGTGCCCCGGTCCGGGAGGATCCCAGGTGCCGCGGAGCGGCTAGGCCTGTGAGCCCTGGCCGCTGAGCCTGCGCGTCCGGAGCCTGTGCTCCGCGGTGGGAGAGGCCACAGCAGTGAGAGACCTGTGTACCGCAAAAAATAATAATAATAGTAAAAAAATCTCACCAACTGGAATGCTCTGGTGATGGGGTGTTCTGGTTAGTTGAGTCTCTCTCAAAAGATGGAGGAGAGCCCACCCTTTAGCGGCAGGGAGGATTTGGGAACAAGCCCAAGGCGGAGTCTGTGGAGAGGAAAGTCCTCCAAGAGGAGAGGAAGGAGGCTGAGTCCCACACGTCTGGCTTTGTCACTCCCAGCCACGGGCAAGCCATCTAACCACTCTCCCTCACTTCCCCTGTAGGTAAATGGGACAGCATTGTTCACACTGCCTACTTCACAGAAATGTTGTAATTTACTGAGACAAAACAAACTACTTGTCAAATGCCAAGTACTTCTGTAGTGTTCAGTTGATACTGGAGCGCCCACCAAAATCCAGACCACCATAGAATTCAGGTTAACCCCAGAGCTTCTACTCCCCGTCACTCCCCCTTTATAACTTTACCTGTGAAACTGAAGTTATATTGCTATGGATAAAACCTATTTGTGTTTAAATAACCTGAAGATGAAAAAGATGTGGTAAAGAAATGACAGAATATAGTAAAAAGCTTGAGTAATGAAAACAGTGTGATTTCAGAGCAGGAACAAATAAGTAGACTTAGGAAACAGTAGTGAGGGGACACAGTATGTGATAAAGGAGGCATTTCAAATCAAGGGGAAAAGTGTGATGAACGGTGCTGAGCAACTGGAGAGCCATATGGAAAGAGTCGGACCCCTATCCCTCATCCAGCACAAAATTAATTCCCAGTGGATTAAAGACCTGCAAAAGTATCAGAAGAAAGTATATCCACAAAAACCAAGGGAAAAGACTGACATATTTGATTATATATAAATTTAAAATTCTGGTATACATTATAAAAAACAGAATTCAGGGACAAGTAATAGACTGGGAAAAATATCTGCAACACATGTAACAAAGGATTAACATTCATTCTATAAGGAGTTACAAATCAGATATCAAGATGGACAGAAAACATGAACACACCATTCTCCAAAGAAGAAAGAGAAGTAGCTAAAACACTCAAGGAAAAAAAAATGCTAGAGAGCAATCAGGAAATAAGTTTAAAAAAAAAGCAACCTTCACCCAACTGACTAGGAAAAACAGTTTAAAGACTTAGAATATCTAGTATTAGCCAGAAGGTAGGGGAATGGGTACTTTCATACTCCATTAGACTATAAATCGATTAGGAATTTTATAAAGTAGTTTGACCATACCAGTCAACTTTTCATCCAGAAATGACAATTCTAGCAATTGTACAGGATTATGTGCATAAAAACCAAATGAACAAGTTTGTTCACTGCAAATTGTAACAGCCCCAAACTGGGAACAATCTAGATGTCATTCATAGACATATGGTAAAGTACATTCTGATATATATCCATAATTTGAAGTGTGTTAAAAGAATGAAATCCACAAGCACACATATTTCATATGTATTCCATGTTAATGCACTGTAAACTGTCTAAAAGAATACCCAGCAAGATTTTTACACAGAAGTTCGTTCTAGGTGAGGGAGTGGCATGGGGAGGTGGTGGTGGGGACTTCAGCTTTTTATTTTACATGCTTTTGTATTATTTGATTTTTCACAATCATATTGATTAAAAAGAAATGGACATAATCTTGGTACACTCGAGCACAGCAAAATGAGACACGGGGATGAGCTGGAAGAGACCAGGTTAGGCTAACGGGCCCCTGCAGGGTTTGTAAGAGCTCAGATTGGATCAAGCTACTCAACATCCAGGGCAGTCTGGGTTCCTAAGCACAAAGCATTTTAAAATGCACACCTTGATTTGATGGTGGGTTAGGAGGTATCTTTAAATGTCATCTCCGTGCTTGCTGCATATGTGCATATTAGGAAAGAGTAATATTAAAGACAAGACATCTCACTACTTCTCTAAGATGAGAGCAGTATACTTCCTTGAGTTTCATTTAAAATAAAATGAAATAACAGCTCTCAGGTTGAATTATCAGGATATGATCGTCTACAATAAGCAGGAATGAAGGAAATTGCTGTTCTCCATTCAGAAAGTTAAAAAAAAATCTCAGATGGAGGCACGTGAGACTGGATGCTGTTTGACAATCAGTGCATGTGTCCACACACTGGTACCTGCACACGCACATGTACCCACTTGCAGCTCTGCATCCCGTAGTAAAAATTCTCCAGAGCACTGTCGCCAGAATGGGTACAACCTTCCCCACTGCCCCCTCCCACCTCCTCATCACTCCAGTGATTCATGCAGTCAGCCACATTCTACACCTCTTTCAAGCAGAGTTGCAAAAAAACATTTTTCCCCAAAGCGTTTCCACTTTCAATCATAAAAAAAGTTTCCCAAAGTACTAAACTTGCTCCTCAAAAGAGACTTTGTCTTATACTTTCTTATCTTGAATTTCTAGACAGTGACTGCACATAGTAGATGCTCAGAAAATAACAGTTAACTAATTTAGCATCCTCTAGAAAAAGCCACCTGGACTCCCACTAAATGATTCTTTCAGAGTTTGGTTTAGTTAATAGTACTGTACCAATTTAACTGTGCTGTTGATTCCTTAGTTTTGATAAACATACCATGTATATGTAAGATGCTGCCACTCGGGGAAGCTGGGAAAAGGTTGTATGGGAACTCTGTACTATCTTTGTAACTCTTCTATAAATCTAAACTTATTTCAAAATAAAGTTTAAAAAACAAACATTAAAAAAATGAGTAAATGTTCTTGGATTAGAAGAATTAATATTGTTAAAATGGCCATACTACCCAAAGCAATCTACAGGTTTAATGCGATTCCTATCAAATTACCCATGACATTTTTCACAAAACTAGGACAAATAATCCTAAAACTTATATGGAACCATTAAAGACCAGAATTGACAAAGCAATCCTGAAGATAAAGAACAAATCAGGAGGCACAACCTGATTTCAGACAACACTATAAAGCTACAGTAATCAAAACGGCATGGTATTGGCACAAAAACAGACGTATGGATCAATGGAACAAAATAGAGAGCCCAGAAATAAACTCACACACCAATATACAATGGGAAAAAGACCGTCCCTTTAGCAAGTGGTGTTGGGAAAGTAGGACAGCTGCATGTAAATCAATGAAGTTAGAACACACCTTCACACCATACACAAAAACTCAAAATGGCTTAAATGTAAGACATAACACCATAAAACTCCTAGAAGGAGAACATAAGCAAAACATTCTCTGACATAAATCGTACCAATGTTTTCTTAGGTCAGTCTCCCAAGGCAATAGAAATAAAAGCAAAAATAAACAAACGGGACCTAATTAAACTTAAAAGCTTTTGCACAGCAAAGGAAACCATAAAGAAAACAAAAAGACAACCTACAGACTGGGAGAAAAGATTTGCAAACGATGCTACCAACAAGGGATTAATTTCCAAATTACACAAACAGCTCATACATTTCAATAACAAAAACACAAACAATCCAATTGAAAAATGGGCAGAAGACATAAATAGACATTTCCCCAAAGAAGACATACAGATGGCAAATAGACACATGAAAAGACACTTGTCATTGCTAATCAAAACTACAATGAGGTACCATGTCACATTGGTCAGAATGGCCATCATTAAAAAGTCTACAAACAATAAATGCTGGAGAGGGTGTGGAGAAAAGGGAACCCTATTATTCTGTTGGTGGGAATGTAGATTGGTGCAGCCACTATGAAGAACAGTATGGAGGTTCCTCAAAAAACTAAAAACAGTTACCATATGATCCAGCAATCCCACTCCTGGGAATATATCCGGAGAAAACCATAATTCAAAAAGATACATGCACCCCTATATTCATAGCAGCACTATTCACAATAGCCAAGACATGGAAACAACCTAAGTGTCCATCGACAGAGGAATGGATAAAGAAGATGTGGTACATATATACAACGGAATACTACTCAGCCATAAAAAAGAATGTTGTTTGCAGCAACATGGATGGACCTAGAGATTATTATACTAAGTGAAGTTGACAGGAAAAGACAAATATCGTATGATATCACTTATATGTGGAATCTAAAATACTACACAAATGAACACATCTGCGAAACAGAAACACTCACAGACATAGAGAACAGACCTGTGGTTGCCAAGGGGGGGGTGTGGGGGAGGGATGGATTGGGAGTTTGGGGTTAGCAGGTGAAAACTATTATATATAGGATGGATCCACAACGAGGTCCTACTGTACAGAACAGGGAACTATATTCAATATCCTGTGATAAGCCATAATGGAAAAGAATGTGGAAAAGAATACATATATGTATAACTGAATCACTTTGCTGTACAGCAGAAATTAATACAACATTGTAAATCAAGTATACTTCAATAAAAATTTTTTTAATGAGTTTTAAAAAATGGAGTTCTCTTGACCCCATTTCCCTTTCCAGTTACCATCCCATCTTTTTCCTTCCCTTTACACTAACATTCTTTGAAACAACGATTCATACTCATTACAATTTCTTTCCTCCCAGTTGTTCCCACACCCACTCCAATGTTTCACTCTTGACATCCCTCTTATCAAGATCACCGGTGACCTTCCAGTTGCTACATCAATGGCTGCTCATGAGAACTTCCCTCCTGTTGCATCAAGAATGACCCAGCTGACCAGTCCGTCCTGCTTGAAACACTTTCTTCATGTGGGTTTCTGACAGCACACTCATCTCCTTTTCCTCTTTTCTGTTTATTCAAGCATTTTTTGCAACTCTAATAGCCCCAAACCTCATCAACACCCCACGACTTAGTGGGGGCCCCTAACACAGCCGGGGCATCCCCAAACAAGCCAACCATCGAAAGTTTGAACACAATGGATGCAAACAATCAAATGTACAAAAAGCCAAAGAGTTCATAATGATACTTAAAAAAAATAATGTCACTGGTCATCTTCGATCTTTGGAGGTTGCTCAGACACCAACTCTTAATAGGCTAATTGATGAATAAAAGGAATCAAGCATTGATTCTGTCTTTCCAATTCAGACTCATTTTAGGGCAAAGTCAATGAGGGAAAGTTCTTTTTAGAAGAGTCACAGGTAATAAATGCAGAAAAAATGATAGAGATGGGCGATTAATCCTTAATGAAATAGTAGGTATAGACAATGATCAACAGCTACTAAGATAATTAGGTGAAAGGCTGATAGAGAACTTTTCATTGGGGGGATCAGGCTGACAAAAGCTGAACCCACTGATCAATCTTAAAAACACTAGAAGTGGGACAGACATTAGGTGCCTCCTTGGGATGCAACAGAAATACTTAACACCGGGCTTCCCTGGTGGCACAGTGGTTGAGAATCTGCCTGCTGATGCATGGGACACGGGTTCGAGCCCTGGTCTGGGAGGATCCCACATGCCGCAGAGCAACTAGGCCCGTGAGCCACAACTACTGAGCCTGCGCGCCTGGAGCCTGTGCTCCGCAACAAGAGAGGCTGCGATAGTGAGAGGGCCACGCACCGCGATGAAGAGTGGCACCCGCTCGCCGCAACTAGAGAAAGCCCTCGCACAGAAACGAAGACCCAACACAGCAAAAATAAATTAATAAACTCCTACCCTCAACATCTTCTTAGAAGAAAAAAAAATACATAACACCACTTACGATGTAGTCCTGCAAAAGAAAAACAAAATCTTGAATCTAAATGAGCTCTAGATCTCCTTCCAGTTTATGTGACATACAGAGGATACAGGGTGATGTTCAATGACACCTTGAGGATACAGTAGGCTGGGTTTACAATGTGGGAAAGTCTGTAGGACCAATGCCCCAGTTTCTTCAATGAAATGTCTATGGATATGTGTGTGGGGTGGGGAGAGGGGACCGTGGATTGAAAGAAGCTCAAAGGACATATCAACCAAATTGCAACACGTGGACTTTGAGGCAGTGGGGGGAAAAGAACTCAGGAAGGTTGTGTTGATGATATTAAGGAATCACTGTTACTTGTGGTGAGTGTGATGATGGCATGGTGGTCACATTGAGGTGACATGGCTGTTATACACTGAAGAATTTACAGGTGACATGATATGATTTCTAGGATTTACTTCAAAATACTCCTGAAACATCAAAACACAATGACGTTGAGGGCAGACAAAAATAAACAGCAGAATGTTGGTAATCAGTGAAGCTGGGTGATGGATGTATAATTCTACTGTCTTGTCTACTTTGGTGTATCTTTGAACATTTTCGTAAGACCTTTTTTTTTTCTTTTTTTCTTTCAGAGTAGGGGCTACTGACCAGAAACAGGGTCCCAGGGAACATCCTTATCTCGGAGCTCCACGTCCACCTAAAGACACCCTGCGGATGAGGAAGTGCCCTGTGCCTCAGAGAAAGCCCCTTTAATGGCAGACTATTTGGGAAAGGCCAAGGTATTTGATCCATTTTCTGGTGAGCATTAGCGTTCATTCTAACACAAAATTTGAGAAAGTCTCACACATCAGCTTAACCTACCTTCTGAGTAGACTCTGAAAGGGTCTCATGTCCCAAGAAGAAACATCCTTTCACAAACTCATAAGGCCAGAAGGATCCTTAAGAATGCCTTTAAAACAGCCCATCAGCTCTGGGCAGGTCCTCTCACCCATGTAAGAAGTACCTACTAAGTACTTACCATGTGCCAAAATGAGCGCTGAACAAGACAGAGCCCTACCATGTGCAGGTTACAGGCAGGTGGACTAAACCCGCGCCATCCAGCCTCTTACATCCTTCCTGAATAGGATGAGGAAAAGCGAAGTACTAACACACTCACACTCATGCACTGCTCTACCGAGCACTTCATGTTTCATCACCTTTAATCCCCGTAACAGCGCTACAAGGGAGGGGGTATTATTCCCTCCGTTTCACATGCAGGGGCACGTTATGTGCCCACGTGTGTGTAATCACAAACTGAGGCAGCACGCAGGTCAGTGACGTGCTCCAGGTCACCTACCCAGTACATGGCAGAGCTGAGATCTGAACCCAAGCAGCCTGGCTCACAGGCTCTCTCCAGTTGACATCTCAGCCACTACACTATAAATTCCAAGTCACCCTGGCTGGACTTAATTTGAGGACCAAAGAGATTCTCACTGGCCCAGCAAGCAAGGGCAAAAGGACATCCTTGACCAGTGGACCAGATATACTGTTCAGCGCTTGGCACCAGAAAGAACAGAGCTGGAAGGAGCTACAGTCTAGGCAAAGGTCATGACCTGGCCCCTCAGCGATTTACAGATGGCGACAGTGTCTGGCAGGGTGGCGGGCAGAGCTGGGATCTCCAGGACGGGTGGCCCTCGCTCTATGACACAACACCGGGCACACAGGCCCCTGTCCCATGCCACACTGAAGCTACTCCCCGGCACCTCCACTCCCAACACAGAAAGGCCTGGGGCGGACTCCCTCTCGGTAGCTGGGTGTCCCCCCCCTACCAGCTGCCCTGGCCAGTGGGCAGAAGGGCCCTGCGGTGCTCTCACGCCCTTGAACCTCAGCATGCTCCGCCCTCAAGGCCAGCCCTCGGCCTGGACACTTTGGGGCCAACGGGTGACTCAGGCTCCTTAGGGAGGTCAGAGCTCCTCATGTTCCCCTCACCTCTGAAATGGTGACGATCATTGCCCTGAACGGACTCTGTTGTTCTTGTCGGGTCAAGGGTCCCCCTCTCCTCCTACGGAATTCAAATCTGGGATTGAAACAGTTGACAAATGATCCCTGCTTAAAACAAAATTCAAAACAGGGCAGAGGCTAGAATGTTGATGCTAGCCGTCACCAGACCCCATAAGTCAGTGATGTGTTTAAGTCCTGGAGTCCCCGTGAGACCTGCAACCCCAGAGAGGAGAAAGGGTCTCCTGCCCTCTCATCAGCTGGAGAACAGAATCCTCTCCACGGACCCCTGCATTCCGGCTCTGGTCTGCCCTTCTTCCCGGACCCCCTTTACCTCATGGGGTTCTCCAGGAAAGTGGCCATGGTCCGAGACTGCCTGTCACAGAAAGGAGGGCCTGGCCTGAGCCTGGGGACTTATTTCAGATTTTTTAAACTCTAAACAGAGATAAGAAGTCAAGTCTGCTTTCTAGCAGTTCCACCAGAGCAGCCTTAGGACGATGCTCTCCACTCTGTCCATGCATCCTGGGGACCACCTCCCAACCCCAGGCTTAGCAAGGGATTAAACGGTAGTTGCTTTCTTTTAGTCACTCAACAGGTATGTGAGAAGCTGCTGTGCCAGGAACAACCCTGGCAAAGGAATGAAATAAAAGGCAGAGGAACAGGGTTTGGAATTGGCTCTGTACCCCCTAATCAATCCTAAGCACATTTCTATAGCCAGCCAGCCGAGCCACTAAAGGCAGATTCAACAGGGAACATGGCAGTCATCCTTGCCTTTGTCCCAAACAAGAAGCCGCCTCCCACGTGTAGCACTGAGGCAAGTGGCCAAAGACACAGACCCCAGGAAAGGTTTCATCTGAGAAGAAACTAACAATTAGGATACATACTGAGGTTGTTTATTAACATGAAGCAAATATGCTGGATGTTCAATTCCATAAAGCAGTTTTCCTAATAATTTTCTATTTCCAAATCCAACTTCTGAAGAAGCAAGGCTGCAGGCAACAATAAGGTAAACTAAAACATTAAATTTTTATTTATTTATTTTTGGCTGCGTTGGGTCTTCGTTGCTGCGCGCGGGCTTTCTCTAGTTGAAGCAAGCAGGGGCTACTCTTCGTTGCAGTGCGCAGGTTTCTCACTGCAGTGGTTTCCCTTGTTGCAGAGCATGGGCTCTAGGCGCACACACTTCAGCAGCTGTGGCACGCAGGCTCAGGAGTTGTGGCACGTGGGCTTAGTTGCTCCATGGCATGTGGGATCTTCCCGGACCAGGGCTTGAACCCGTGTCCCCTGCATTGACAGGTGGATTCTTAACCACTGTGCCACCAAGGAAGTCCCTAAGACATTAAATATAAAGCATTTCAAATGAAATTATGTTTAAATTTATTCAACATAAGATATATAGGTTGTTATCAAATAATTTAAAGATAGCCTACATTTCACACACAAAACCATATTTTCATATGACTGAATAAAAGTCTATGTCTTTTTTTCCCTTAAGGGGAAAGAAAATCCCTATTGACCAATTCAAGGTACATCATGAGATAATCAAGCAGTTATTCATAAAAGAAAGTCAACGTAGTGAAAATCAGTTTAATCAATGAAGTTTTTGCAACAAGTTTATCATTTAAGTCTGTCAGCTGGTTTTTCTTGTTTCTCCAACCGGTCACTGAGTTCACAGCCTTAAAAACTAAGACTGGGTAGAGGTAAATTCATCCACCACGAATCACAGAGTGTACTGTCTGTCCCTGTCCTCGTGGACCTCCATCCCACCCTTCTGCACCTGCGCCTGCCCCCTACCACCACTTCTCAAAGTAGATGTGCTCTTTGGGAACGTGGCTGCTCTCCAGTTCCTTGGAGAAGAAGTCTGTCATGGGAGGTGGGCCACAAATGTAGAACAAGGTCTCTCTTGAAATATGGTATCTTATCTCCTTCTCCGTTATTCTTCCTTCTACCAAAAAACAGAATAAACACCAATTTAAGCCAGACGTGTCTGTACTGAAAAGAGGAAGGACTAACCACAACTCGGCAACAGTGTTTATTTTCAGTAACTAAGCTCAGTGGGTCGCGTCCTGAGTCATCAGCATGCTGGCTCCTGCTGGTGTCCGGGCCGGACCCAAGCAGAGAGCTCGTCTCCAGGTTTCCTGAATCCACGGCAAGCAATGAGGGCAGCTGATCCTAATGCACTCACCAGACAGGGCCAGGGAGCATACTGATCTTTGGGAGAGATTCAAAACTGCCTTCAGCAAAGTAAATAAACTGCTTTGTGAGAACTCCTCCCAGGGAGGGGAAACCACGAGAAATTTAAATTACTATTAATGGCAAATGGAATTGATTCAGTCAAAGCCGGAGTATAATTCTTTGTATGCATACTACGGCGATGACGCAAAGGTCCCCTAAAAAATGTAGAAAATAAATTTTAATATGGGCAGCAGGAGATCTGTATATAATAAGTAAATCCAACTAACCTCTCCGTATTTTTCCATGATGAATCGTCTCTCAATTCCCCAAGTAGTGACATTCCCAGCCAGCAACTCCCAGCAATAAAGCATCTACACTCAACCAACTGGCACATCCACAAAATAACGGTGTGGATACAGTCAAAACATCTTTAGGGGACTCACCCGTGATGTACGGCTTGAGGTCTGCACTGATTTGTGTAGTCTGTTTTGTAACATGCAAACTGCATGCAATCTTCTCAGGAAATTCATTTACTAAATCAAGGATATTTTTCTGGAATGTCAAACATATTTGGTCACACTACAATTTAAAAAAATCAAAACAGATGTGCACCCCCAGGGACACTGAACCTCCAATGCCATTCCACACACGTCTGCCCCTCCGCTCTCTACTTAGAGAGATATTGTTTGCAGCCGAGCAGACCAGAGCATTCAGAGTACAGAGGGCTATTTGGCTTTAATTGAAATCTGAATATGCTAACAAGCATATTACTAACTCTCCGGGAGTTTTTTCTTTATCCTTTTTCTCAGGCGTGGGCAATTAAGCAGCAGTTTCACTGACCACAGTTGTGTCTTTTAACTGTTTCTGTTCTTTTGTTCATCCTTGCAGCTGCAAAGCAACCCAGAGTGAAACGCCTCTCCTGTCAAATGGACTGAGTTTCCACAGATGCAACCGCTGGGAGTTTCACATACCCAGCTGGGACTCATCTACTCCTGTGCCATCTGAGCCCACCCGTAGTCCTCGTGACTCTCTGGGGAACCCCAGCGCCACGCTGACTTTCCTGCTCGTCCACCTCCTGATTCAAGCCCCCAGCCCTGCCCTCTCCTGTCACTGCACTGGGAGCCTCCTCAGCACTAGCTTTTTAAATTGTCCTGGGCCTCATTTGAACATGATTCAGCCTTTCCAGCTTCTGAACTATTGCAGAGAAGACAGAATAGAGACAAGAAAGGTCCGTGGACACTAATACCATGATGCGAGTCTGCTCACAGCAAGCTATGGGACACACACTCCTCCCTTACCTTGAATAGGAGCTCACTGGTGTTTTTTGCGCTGTAGAACAGTCTGATTGTTCCAATCTCATACCCACGTCCCTTGTTCGCCCGTTCTCTGTGGAGGTCTGCTGCATGCCGCAGGATGGAAAGCAGAGGGTTAATTCCAACTCCTCCCGCAATCAACACAAGGTTTCTAGAGGCATCTGCAGGCTGAGGGTCAAAGAAGAACTCTCCACCCACTCTCATGGCCACTTCCGAGTCCAGTGTACACTGAGGGGGGAGAGAAACGAGCCTTTAATGCTGTGTAGCAAAGGTCTTAAACCATGTTCTTCCTTCGGAAAGCAGAGGGCATCCACCTCCTATATTCTGGTCAGTTTTTAGGGCCATTTTTACAGCTTGCTCTCAGTTCTCGCAGGGCCGTGAACTGATCCCACCTGTGCCTCATACAGGCCATGTGCTCCTCCACCTTCATGATGCAGGCTGCACAGCCACTCTGGTGTTGAGAAACGGAGGCTCGCTTCAGGAATCCTGCCGTTTGTTAACTTCTCAGGTGCTGAACTAACTGGGTTGTGCAGAGAGGCACTGGGCCCAGGGGACAGCCCTGACGTATGAGTGTCCTTTTCTGAGCTGTGCACCTGTGCTCTGATTAAAGCCTTGGAGCTGAGAGGCGGGATGGGGCTACCCTGGGCTCATCAGGGCTGAGGAGCGTGGGTCCCCAGGCTTCCTCCTGGCCGCCAGCAGGGAACAGCCAGGCTGCTCCACAGGCTGAGGCCAGCACTGCGGTCCTGCTCAGTGCTGTCAGCTTCTCCCTGGAGCAGAACAGGCAGCCAGAGGTTCCAGCCTAGGGGTTGAGTACCAATCACACCCACCCAGGTAAAGCAGCTACAACTGGGTGAGGTCACTTACACCAGGGATACCATCAGAGCTGAATGCACTGGTTCTCCATGGAGGCGGTACTGCCCCTGATGGAGGTGTTTTGGAAATCTGTGGTGACACTTTTTTCAGGTCATGATGACTTGGGGAATCCAACTGGCATTCAGAGGGCAGGGCCAGAGACACCAGATGTCCTGTGAAGTCAGTGGTGCCCAGAAGCTGGCTCCTACTAAGCGGATGGTTAAATCTGCAGGAATTGTGTGGGCCAGTTTCTACTGGTAGTTGGATGCCAGCAACTGTGGGAGTATTTACAGCACAGAAATCAGCAAATGAGGCAAATGAGGGCTTTTAAGTCAGAGAGCTGGTGTGGTGGCACACCAGTCTCTGTGATGCACAGGGCTGCCCTGCACAGACTTCTAAAAGATCCATGGGACGTACATGCAGGTGAAAACTGGTTTGGCACGGTCTGAGACTAGACCCTAAATCATTTTACAAAAAAACTCGACCACAGGGCAGACAGCAAAGCAAGAAGAACCACAATCCTGCAGCCTGTGGAACAAAAACCACACTGACAGAAAGACAGACATGATGAAAAGGCGGAGGCTATGTACCAGATGAAGGAACAAGATAAAACCCCAGAAAAACAACTAAATGAAGTGGAGATAGGCAACATTCCAGAAAGAGAATTCAGAATAATGATAGTAAAGGTGATTCAGGACCTTGGAAAAAGAATGGAGGCAAAGATAGAGAAGATGCAAGAAATGTTTAACAAAGACCTAGAAGAACTAAAGAACAAACAAACAGAGATTAACAATACAATAACTGAAATGAAAACTACACTAGAAGGAATCAATAGCAGAATAACTGAGGCAGAAGAATGGATAAGTGACCTGGAAGACACAATGGTGGAACTCACTGCTGTGGAACAGAATAAAGATAAAAGAATGAAAAGAAATGAAGACAGCCTAAGAGACCTCTGGGACAACGTTAAACACAACAACATTCGCATTACAGGGGTCTCAGAAGGAGAAGACAGAGAGAAAGGACCCGCGAAAATATTTGAAGAGATGATAGTCGAAAACTTCCCTAACATGGGAAAGGAAATAGCCACACAAGTCCAGGAAGTGCAGAGAGTCCCATACAGGATAAACCCAAGGAGAAACACGCCAAGACACACAGTAATCAAATTGGCAAAAATTAAGGACAAAGAAAAATCAGTGAAAGCAGCAAGGGAAAAATGACAAATAACAGACAAGGGAACTCCCATAAGGTTAACAGCTGATTTCTCAGCAGAAACTCTACAAGCCAGAAGGGAGTGGCAGGACATATATAAAGTGATGAAAGGGAAGAACCTACAACCAAGATTACTCTACCCGGCAAGGATCTCATTCAGATTCAATGGAGAAATCAAAAGCTTTACAGACAAGCAAAACCTAAGAGAATTCAGCACCACCAAACCAGCTCTACAACAAATGCTAAAGGAACTTCTCTAAGGGGGAAGCACAAGAAAAGAAAAGGACCCACAAAAACAAACCCAAAACAATTAAGAAAATGGTCATAGGAACATACGCATCAATAATTACCTTAAACGTGAATGGATTAAATGCTCCAACCAAAAGACACAGGCTCGCTGAATGGATACAAAAACAAGACCCATATATATATGCTGTCTACAAGAGACCCACTTCAGACCTAGGGACACATACTGAAAGCGAGGGGATGGAAAAAGATATTCCATGCAAATGGAAATCAAAAGAAAGCTGGAGTAGCAATACTCCTATCAGGTAAAATAGACTTTAAAATAACGTTACAAGAGACAAGGAAGGACACTACATAATGATCAAGGTATCAATCCAAGAAGAAATATAACAATTATAAATATATATGCACCCAACACAGGAGCACCTCAATACATAAGGCAACTGCTACCAGCTATAAAAGAGGAAATCAACAGTAACACAATAATACTTTAACACCTCACTTACACCAATGGACAGATCATCCAAACAGAAAATTAATAAGGAAACACAAGCTTTAAATGACACAAAAGACCAGATAGATTTGATATTTATAGGACATTCAATGCAAAAACAGCAGATTACACTTTCTTCTCAAGTGCGCACGGAACACTCTCCAGAACAGGTCACATCTTGGGTCACGAATCAAGTCTTAGTAAATTTAAGAATACTGAAATCATATCAAGCATCTTTTCTGACCACAATGCTATGAGATTAGAAATTACAGGGAAAAAAATGGTAAAAACCACAAACATATGCAGGCTAAACAATACGTTACTAAATAACCAAGAGATCACTGAAGAAATCAAAAAGGAAATCAAAAAAATACCTAGAGACAAATGACAATGAAAACAGAATGATCCAAAACCTATGGGATGCAGCAAAAGCATTTCTCAGAGGTTAAGTTTATAGCAATACAAGCCTACCTCAAGAAACAAGAAAAATCTCAAATAAACAATCTAACCTTACACTTAAAAGAACTAGAGAAAGAAGAACAAACCAAAAAAGCCAAAGTTAGCGGAAGGAAAGAAATCATAAAGATCAGAGCAGAAATAAATGAAATAGAAACAAAGAAAACAACAGCAAAGGTCAATAAAACTAAAAGCTGGTTCTTTGAGAAGATAAACAAAATTGATAAACCATTAGCCAGACCCATCAAGAAAAAGAGGGAGAAGACTCAAATCAATAGGATTAGAAATGCAAAAGGAGAAGTTAGAACAGACACTTCAAAAATACAAAGCATCCTAAGAGACTACTACAAGCAACTCTATGCCAATAAAATTTTAGGACAACTTGGAAGAAATGGACAAATTCTTAGAAAGGTATAAGCTTCCAAGACTGAACCAGGAAGAAATAGAAAATATAAGCAGACCAATCACAAGTAATGAAATTGAAACTGTGATTAAAAATCTTCCAACAAACAAAAATCCAGGACCAGATGGCTTCACAGGTGAATTCTACCAAACATTTAGAGAAGAGCTAACACCCATCCTTCTCAAACTCTTCCAAAACACTGCAGAGGAAGGAACACTCCCAAACTCATTCTATAAGACCACCATCACTCTGTTACCAAAACCAAAGATACGGGCTTCCCTGGTGGCGCAGTGATTGAGAGTACGCCTGCCGATGCAGGGGACACGGGTTCGTGCCCCGGTCCAGGAGGATCTCACATGCTGCAGAGTGGCTGGGCCCGTAAGCCATGGCCGCTGAGCCTGCACACCTGGAGCCTGTGCCCTGCAACGGGAGAGGCCACAACAGTGAGAGGCCCGCGTACCGCAAAAAAACAAAACAAAACCAAAGACACTACAAAAACAGAAAATTACACACCTGTATCACTGATGAATATAGATGCAAAAATCCTCAACAAAATACTAGCAAACAGAATCCAACAACACATAAAAGGATCATACACCATGATCAAGTGGGATTTATCCCAGGGATGCAAGGATTCTTCAGTATACGCAAATCAATCAATGTGATACACCATATTAACCATATGATCATCTCAATAGATGCAGAAAAAGCTTTTGACAAAATTCAACACCCATTTATGATAAAAACTCTCCAGAAAGTAGGCATAGAGGGAACCTTCCTCAACATAATAAAGGCCATATACAACAAGCCCACAGCAAACATCATTCTCAATGGCGAAAAACTGAAAGCATTTCTTCTAAGATCAGGAACAAGACAAAGATATCCACTCTCACCGCTATTATTCAACATAGTTGCAGGATACAAAATTAATGCACAGAAATCTCTTGCATTCCTATACATGAATGATGAAACATCTGAAAGAGAAATTAAGGAAACACTCCCATTTACCACTGCAACACAAAGAATAAAATATCTAGGAATAAACCTACCTAGGGAGACAAAAGACCTGTATGCAGAAAACTACAAGACACTGATGAAAGAAATTAAAGATGACACCAACAGATGAAGAGATATACCATGTTCTTAGATTGGAAGAATCAATATTGTGAAAATGACTATACTTCCCAAGCAACCTACAGATTCAATGCAATCCCTATCAAATTACCAATGGCATTTTTTTACAAAACTAGAAAAAATCTTAACATTTGTATGGAGACACAAAAGACCCCGAATAGCCAAAGAAGTCTTGAGGGAAAAAAACGGAGCTGGAAGAATCAGACTCCCTGACTTCAGACTATACTACAAAGCTACAGTAATCAAGACAATATGGTACTGGCACAAAAACAGAAACATAGATCAATGGAACAGGATAGAAAGCCCAGAGATATACCCATGCACCTATGGTCAACTAATCTATGACAAAGGAGACAAGGATATACAAGAGAAAAAACACTCTCTTCAATAAGTGGTGCTGGGAAAACTGGACAGCTCCATGTAGAAGAATGAAATTAGAACACTCCCTAACACCATACACAAAAATAAACTCAAAATGGATTAAAGACCTAAATGTAAGACCATACACTATAAAACTCTTAGAGGAAAACACAGGAAGAACATTCTATGACATAAATCATAGCAAGATCTTTTTTGATCCACCTCCTGGAGTAATCGAAATAAAAACAAAAATAAACAAATGGGACCTAATGAAACTTAAAAGCTTTTGCAAAGCAAAGGAAACTACAAACAAGACTAAAAGACAACCCTCAGAATGGGAGAAAATATTTGCAAACAAATCAACGGACACAGGATTAATCTCCAAAATATATAAACAGCTCATGCAGCTCAATATTAAAAAAACAAACGACCGAATCAAAAAATGGGCAGAAGACCTAAATAGACATTTCTCCAAAGAAGACATAGCGATGGCCAAGAAGCACATGAAAAGCTGCTCAATATCACTAATTATTAGAGAAATGCAAATCAAAACTACAATGAGGTATCACCTCACACCAGTTAGAATGGGCATCATGAGAAAAATCTACAAAGAACAAATGCTGCAGAGGGTGTGTAGAAAAGGGAACTCTCTTGCACTGTTGATGGGAATGTAAATTAATACAGCCACTATGGAAAACAGTATGGAGGTTCCTTAAAAAACTAAAATTAGAATTACCATATGACCCAGCAATCCCACTACTGGGCATATACCCAGAGAAAACCATAATTCAAAAAGACACATGTACCCCAATGTTCACTGCAGCACTATTTACAATAGCCAGGACATGGAAGCAACCTAAATGTCCATCGACAGACAAACGGATAAAGAAGATGTGGTACATATATACGATGGAATATTACTCAGCCATAAAAAGGAACAAAACTGGGTCATTTGTAGAGACATGGTAAGATCTAGAGACTGTCGTACAGAGTGAAGTAAGTCAGAAAGAGAAAAACAAATATAGCATATTAACGCATATATGTGGAACCTAGAAAGATGGTACAGATGAACCAGTTTGCAGGGCAGAAATTGAGACACACATGTAGAGAACAAACGTATGGACACCAAGGGGGGGAAAGCAGCGGGGCTGGGGGGTGGTGGTGGTGTGATGAATTGGGAGATTGGGATTGACATGTATACACTGACGTGTACAAAATGGATAACTAATAAGAACCTGCTGTAAAAAAAACAAAAACAGAGGGCTTCCCTGGTGGCACAGTGGTTGAGAGTCCGCCTGCCGATGCAGGGAACACGGGTTCATGCCCCAGTCCGGGAAGATCCCACATGCCACGGAGCGGCTGGGCCCGTGAGCCATGGCCACTGAGCCTGTGCATCCGGAGCCTGTGCTCCGCAATGGGAGAGGCCACAACAGTGAGAGGCCCACATACTGCCAAAAAAAACCCCCCAAAAAACCCAGAAACAAAAACAAGTCAAAGTATTGTTTGCCTGGATCTAACGTGGTCTGAATTTTCCAGAATGTCACTGCCATGTAGATTGTACGTTGTTGTGTCCAGAAATTTACCAAACATGTTCACTATTCTGGAGAACCACATCCCAGTGTACAGCACGTATGTGTGGTCATTCTGTTGCCAGGAAACACCTGCACCACCTGCATCTGTATACGTGTATTCACGGTGATCCTACACTGAGGAACAGCAAACTGCCTACCTCATTCTACCTTCTAGTTTAGACATGTCCCACCATTTATACACTGAAATACAGTCTTTGATTATGGATTACTTTCCTTTATTTCTCCTTTGTATTGTATTTAGAGAATTGTGTTATATTTTAAATGTATTTATTTAATGTATGTACCTATGTATATACTAACTTTGAATTTCATTTCAGAAATGAAAGGGGGCATTGGATCCAGCAGTGTTGAGAACCCTTAATTTGGATAAAAACACACTGATCTAGGAGTCAGAAAGCTAACTTTTAATCACAGCCCCTATGAAATCCAGCAAGTCCCTTCGCTCCTCTCAGCCTCTGCTGCCACACCTGGAAAATGGGTTCCAGCCCCTGTCCTGCTCAACCCCAGGGCCATTGTGGGCATTGCATGACACTGTGGGGGAACCCCTGCTGGCAGCAAGCACTACATGGAGGGTATTTTGGTCATGTGGCTGTCACAGAAGAAAAAACATAGGGGGTGCCTGCTTCCTTCTTCCCTGTCACCAAAAAACAGAACTTAGGAATAAAGAAATCATTTATACTAGGAGCATTCTTGACACAAGTCAACTGAGTAGACTCCCTCAGTTCAGGCACTTTCTGAAGACCAACCCTGAGCGCTCACCTGGTGCCTTGCCTGACAGGTGCACAGTAAGTACTTTTTGATATGAATTTAATTTGGGGCTCTACAACTTAAAGAACTAAACTTAGAGAAAATCTAAGAAAAAATGAGAATTATGTGAATTCACAGAACAGGTCCTTTTTGGTCAAGAACTGTTAAATGAATGGAAATCCTTTCTCTGAGGGGGAAAAAAAACCCCATCTGAACTATTTTAAAGATGCAGGAGATTTTTACATGAAGGATGGTACATGGGTTTTCATTTTTGACAGAAGAAATTAGCAGCAAGGGTGCATTCTTTTAGGAATAACTAAAATCTAGGAATTGCTACACTGTCTTCCAAAGTGCTTTAAAATGCTCTTCCCTTTCAAGTCTTGAAAACAGAAATCTGTGGAGGCTCTGTCTAATGATGACAGCGGAGTTAATCTCTCTCCCCTCCTCTCCTTCTTGCCTGTACATTTCTCTTTATCTCTAAGAATCTAAGAGTAAAAGAGACTAAGAAACAAGACAGAAATAATTCCCTCCAATGGTCACCTTCAGAGTGCTTAGTAATGACACCAAACAAAACCTTTAGGTTACTGTTTTTAGAAACCAGAGCATTTTCAACCCTTAAGTTGTCAAGAAAATACGTCCCAGAGAAAGATAATAATCAAGAAGCCTGTCGTCTCCTTAGTGACAAAATAATCTTCAGTAGATCTATCTCCTAATTTGCTAGCATCTGGAAAGAATCAAAAGCCATCTTTGTCTTTTGTTGATCAATAAAAACTGCCAGGGTAGCATGAACACGAGACTCAAAGTGCCGTAGAGTATAAAATGGAAGCGAGTAAAGGGACATTACCTTCAATTACATGGCAATGTATCTAATTTGGATATAGATTTTCTACTTCTGAAATAAACAACTTTTCCACTGCAACTGGCGCCCAGCACACAATAGCTGTCTACAACCCTTTACCGTACCAGGAGCTTGAGCCAAAGCAGAGAAAATAAAGGAAGACATTTATGGCACTTTATTCCATGTCCCAACACAGCAGCCTGCTGCCACCGAGACACTCACGTGCCTCTATTGTCCACTCTAATAGCTTAATAAGACAAATCCTCAGGAGGAAAACAGACACCTGAGAATGGTTCCAAGAAAAATCTGACTTCATAAAGGCTGTTTGCAACTCCCACTGGGCAAAGTGGAGCAGGCAATACAATTAGGATGTGCACTCAAGCAATGCCACTTGGAGATTTTCTACAGCCTCTTGGAATAAGTTCCTTCACTGAAATGCCAATGAGCCATGAAACCAAGCAGGGAGCTATGACCCAGGAACAGGTCCAGGTCACGTAGGCGGCCAACAACTGGAGGGGGCACGTGGCACTAGGAGCCCAGATGGCTAAGCTCCTTTTAGCACTGAGCTCGGGGCACATGGACACCTTGCTGGTCCCACCCTCAGGGCATACTTTAACAACTCAGGATGCAACCTGGAGATAGTGATGGAGGAAAATCCAAAGAGAATATAAAAAGGAATGAGATAGCAGAGGCCACACCAAAGGAAGGACTCAGAAGGTCGCAGGGTAGAAATGTGACAGGATACATTTACAATGGAAATGCTAAGGCAAGCAGCTAGAAATGTGTGTAAACAGATACAACCTGACATGTAAACCATAGGAAGAATATTTTTTATGCTGCTGTAGATTTAGAAATCTTTTATTTTTTACATTATCTTTACGGTAACAGTTTTTTGTTGTTGTACACTTCTATGAATTTTAACACAAACATAGAGAAGTGTAGCACCAAAATTGATACTGAACAGTTCCATCACCCCCCCAAAACTCCCCTATGCTATCCCTTTCTGCTCACACCCTTCCCCACCCTATCCCTTGTCAACCACGTTTCCATCACTGTATTTCTGCCTTCCAGATTGTGGCATACATGAGATGTATGGGACCTTTGAGACTGGCTTTTTTCACTCAACATAACACCCCTGAGATTCACCTGAGTTGTGTTGTGCATCAACAGTTGATCTGTTTTTACTGCTTAATTAACAAATACAGGTGGACCTGGGAGATACTGCAGGTTGGATTCCAGAACACAGCAATAAAGCGAGTACTACAATTAAGTGAGTCACAGCCATTGTTTGGTTGCTGTGCATATAATAGTTACATTTATAATGCATATAAAAGTTATGTTTACATTATACTTTAGTCTATTAAGTGTACAGTAGCATTATGTCTAAAAAAACCATGTACATACCTTAATTAAAAAATACTTTATACTACAAAGCTACAGTAATCAAAACAGTATGGTACTGGCACAAGACAGATCAATGGAACAGGACAGAAAGCCCAGAAATAAACCCACACACTTATGGTCAATTAATCTATGACAAAGGAGGCAAGAATAGACAATGGAGAAAAGACAGTCTCTTCACTAAGTGGTACGGGAAAAACTGGACAGCTACATGTAAAAGAATAAAATTAGAACATTCTCTAACATCATATAGAAAAACAAACTCAAAGTGGATTAAAGACCTAAATGTTAAGACCAGATACTATTAAACTCCTAGAGAAAAACATAGGCAGGACACTCTTTGACATAAATTTCAGCAATATTTTTTTTGGCTCCATCTCCTAGAGTAATGGAAACAAAAATAAACAAATGGGACCTAATTAAACTTAAAAGCTTTTGCACAACAAAGGAAACCATAAACAAAACAAAAAGACAACCTATGGACTGGGAGAAAATATTTGCAAACAATGCTACCAACAAGGGATTAACGCCCAAAATATACAAACAGCTCATACAGCTTAATATCAAAAAAAAACCCAATTAAAAAATGGGTAGAAGACCTAAACAGACATTTCTCCAAAGAAGACATACAGATGGCCAAAAGGAATATGAAATGATGCTCAATGTCATTAATTATTAGAGAAATGCAAATCAAAACGACTATGAGGTACCACCTCACTCCAGTCAGAATGGCCATCATCAAAAAATCTACAAATAAATGGTGGACAGGGTGTGGGGAAAGGCAACCTTCCAAACTGTTGGTAGAAAGGTAAATTGGTGCAGCCACTATAAAGAACAATATGGAGGTTCCTTAAAAAACTAAAAACAGACTTAGCATATGATCCATCAATCCTACTCCTGGGCACATATCTAGAGAAAACTCTAATTTGAAAAGATACATGCACCGCAAAGTTCATAGCAGACCTATTCACAATAGCCAAGACATGGAAACAACCTTATGTCCATCAACAGATGAATGGATAAAGAAGATGTGGTATATATATATATATGATGGAATAATACTCAGCCATAAAAAAGAATGAAATAATGCCATTTGAAGCTACATGGATAGACTTAGAGATTATCATACTAAGTGAAGTAAACGAGACAAAGACAAATATCATATATCACTTGTATGTGGAATCTAAAAAAATAATACAAAAAAACTTATTCACAAAACAGAAATAGACTCACAGGCATAGAAAACAAAATTACGGCCACCAAAGGGGAAAGCTGGGGAAGGGATAAATTAAGAGTTTGGGATTAACATACATATACTACTGCTATATATAAGACAGGTAAACAACAAGGACCTACTATATACTACAGGAAACTATATTCAATATCTTGTAATAACCTATAATGGGAAAGAATCTGAAAAAGAATATATATATATATGTATGTATATATATATATATATATACACACATACACACACACACATATATATGTATATAGTCACTTTGCTGTACATCTGAAACTAACATAACATTGTAAATTAACTATACTTTTTTTTTTTTTTTTTTAGCGGTACGTGGGCCTCTCACTGTTGTGGCCTCTCCCGTTGCAGAGCACAGGCTCCGGACGCGCAGGCTCAGTGGCCATGGCTCACGGGCCCAGCCGCTCCGTGACATGTGGGATCTTCCCAGACTGGGGCATGAACCTGTGTCCCCTGCATCGGCAGGTGGACTCTCAACCACTGCACCACCAGGGAAGCCCAACTATAATTTAAAAAATTTCTTCATATAAAGAAAACCTTTATTGTTAAAAAAAATGCTAACTATCATCTGACAAGGCAGGGTTGCCACAAACATTCAATTAGTAAAAGAACACAATTATTTGCAAAGTGCAGTAAAGTAAGGCGCAGTAAAACAAGGTCTGCCTGTATACTGTATGAATGTATTGATATCGCAGTTTATCCATTCACCTGCTGAGGGATGTTTTGGTTGTTTCTAGTTTTTGACAATTATGAATAGAACCACTAAAAACATTCATGTACAGGTTTTTATATGGACAATTCTTTTGTTTCTCTAGGATGAATACCCAGGAGTGGTACTGCTGGGTATTATGGTAAGTGTATATTTAGTTTCATATGGAATTGCCAAAATATTTTCCAGGATGGCTGTAGTATCTTGCTTTCCTTCTAACAATATAAGCAATATAAGAGTTCCAGTTTCTCCACATCATTGGCAGCACTTGGTATTGTCGATCTTTTAAATTTTAGTCATTCTAATAGGTCTGTAGAGGTATCCCACTATATATGGTTTTAATCTGCATTTCCCTAATGGTTAATGATGCTGACCATTGTTTCATTGCTTATTTGCCATCCTTATGTCCTTTTTAGGGAAGCATCTGTTCAATCCTTTGCCCATTTAAAAATTATGTTTGTTTTATTTTTGCTGCCTTTTGCAAGTTCTTTATATATTCTGGATATGAGTCCTTTGTTGGATATCTAATTTGCAAATACTTTCTCCTAGGCTGTGGCTTCTTTTTGAAAATTCTGTTATAGTGTATTTTGCAGAAAAAAAATTTTAATTTTGATTAAGTCCGATATATAAATCTTTCCTCTTAGGAATCTTGCTTTTGGTGTCATGTCTAAGAACCATCTGCCTACCCTGATGTTCAGAATATATCCAGTGTTTTCTTCTAAAACCTTTACTTAGACCTACAATATATTTTGAGTTACCTCTGAATATAAAGTATGAGATTTAAGTCAATGTTCCTTTTTTCTGCATATGGATAGACAACTATTCCAGCACTGTTTGTTGAAAAGGTTATCCTTTCTCCATTGAATTTCTTTAGCACCTGTCAAAAATCAAAAGGCCATATGTGTGCCGGTCTATTGAACTCTTTAATCTGTTCCATTGATCTATATGTCTATGCCTTCACCAATACCACACTGTTTTTATTACGGTAGCTTTATTTTAATCTTAAATTTGAGTAATGTGATGCCTCCCCTGTTAGTCTTCTTTTTCAAAACTGTTTTTGCTACCCTAGTTCCTTTGCTCTTCCATATAAATTTTAAAATCAGTTTATTTGTATCTACAATATTTGCAATATAGCACATTCCTTTTTGGTAAAGGGGATAAGCAAGTGCCTGAGATGGGATGGAGGTTGTTGGTAAATATAGAAGGCACACTCTAGAAGTGAAGGGGATGGCAGTTAAAAAAAAGATAAAGGTCAAAAACTAAGAAGACAAATAACTGATCTGTTCTTAGCTCACTCTTTGTTATCAGAGTTCTAGTAGGTAATGAACAGCAGCATAGGGTTGTGTTGAGGTCCATGATGAACAATGAATTATTAGCAGCAAATGTGGACTCCTTCTCAAAATCACATGTAAAGAGCTCTCCAGAGACTGAAATGGAGAGGCAGTGGCACCACAGGTTTAGCAGTGCTCAACTGGGCACGAGAAGTACGTAATCAGAGATTGTTTCCTCTCCAAATAATGAGAGAATGATTAGCTTAATTCTCTTCATTTAAGATGGTCAGGACAAAATAATCTGATTTATAGATTTACCAATTACAAGACACACACAGAGCCAATTTCCAAAAACGTACATATGAAGTAAAAATGTTTTAATCCTAAAGCAGCATTCAACTGAATACTGTTTGGTGACCCAGAAGGTATTTCAAGACCCCAAAGTATCTTTGCATCATCCTTAGTGCATCAAAAAGGTTCTGCTTCTTTAACCTTGCTACAGTCTGAATTCTGGATGGAGGGGAGCTCTTTGTGAGCTTCTACCCTTTTCATGCAAGCCTAGGTTTCTTAGGTGGATTAAGTGAGCTGAACACAAATTCTGTGGGAGACAGAGATCCCAGATCTCCCAGTTTAAACACAGGTTTGCTCACCTGATTGTGAATCCAGAGAGCAGGAGGGTGGTTTGTGTATTTCACTGCCAATTCTATCATTCTCTCTTGTTCTAGCAGTCTGGGGCTGGAGCATATTGAGAACCCACCAACCACAGAGACTCCTGGGATAAAGAAGTCAACCCTAAAAGGAAAGGCAAGTAAATGACTATTGTTGAAGCAATTTTAAAAGTGGGTAGTAAGGTAAACAAAACTGACAAACTAGACTAAGAAAAAAGGAGAAACAAATAAAATTACTAAAATCAAGAATGAATGATAGGACGTTATCACCAACCTCACCAAAAAAAAAAAAAAAGATTATAAAGGAATTCTATGAATAAGATAAAAAATTAGCTAACTCAGATGAAATGGACACATTCCTTGAAAGACACAAATTACCTAACTGGACTCAAGAAAAGAAAAAGAAACTGAAAATCTGAACAGACCCATAATAAGTAAATGGATTGAATTAGTAATTTTAAAACTTCCCACAAGAAAAGAATAGGTCCAGATGGCAGCACTGGTGAACTCTATCAAACATTTAATGAAGAATTAATGTTAATCTTTCACAAACACTTCCAAAAAACCCAGAAAAGAACACTTCCCAACTTATTCTATGAGGTCAGTTACCCTGATACCAAAACCAGACAAAGCTATCACAAGAAAAGGAACTATAGATCAACATCCCTTGTGAATATAGATGCAAAAACCCCAGGAATACAAGATTGGTTTAACATATGAAAATCAATCCAATGAAATAAACCCACTTAACAGAATAAAGGACAAACCCATGTGATCATCTCAATAGATGCAAAAATGGCATCTGACAAAATTCAATACCCTTACATAATAAAAATACTCAACAAACAAGGAATAAATGTGAACTTCCTCAACATGATAAAGGCAACTATAAAATATCTACAGCCAACATCATATTTAACCTTGAAAGGCCAAAAACCTCCCCACTAAGAACAGAAGCAAGACAAAGATGTCTGCTCTGACCACTTCTAATCAACACTGTACTAAAGGTTCTAGCCAAAGCAGTTAAGCAAGAAAATGAAATAAAAGGTATCCAGATTGGAGGGAAAGAAGTTGCAGATGACTTAATATTGTATATAGAAAATTCCAAGGAATTTACTATAAATATATTAGACTAATAAACAAGTTCAAATAAGGCTGCAGGATTTAAAATCAGTAATAAAAACCAATTTTACTTCTACACACTAGCAATGAACAATCTAAATGTGAAATTAAGAAAAATAATTCTATTTATAATAGAATAAAATAATAACTGGGAATAATCTTTAAAAGAAGTTTAAGATTTGTACACTGAAAACTACAAAACATTGTTGAAAAAAATCAAAGAAGATCTAAATAAACAGAAAGGCTTCTCATGCTCATGGACTAGAAGACCTAACACTGTTAAGATGGCATTAGTGCCCAAAGATCTACAGATTCAATACAATACCTATCAAACCCTAGCTGGTTTCTTTGCAGAAACTGACAAGTTGATCATAAAACTGATATGAAATTCAAGGAACCCAGAATCACAGAAGAATAAATTTGGAGGATTCATACCTTCTGATTTCAAAACTTATTATAAATCTACAGTAATGAGGACACTGTGTACTGGTGTAAGGACAGGCATATATATCAATGGCAAAGAACTGAGAATCCAGAAATAAACTCTCAGATTTATGGTCAACTGATTTTCAACAACAATACCAACACAATTCAATGGCAAAAGAATAGTCTTTTCAACAACTCGTGCTGGTTTTGTAGTAATCTATAAGGGAAAAGAACCTGAGAAAGAATATATATATATGTGTGTGTGTGTGTGTGTGTGTGTGTGTGTGTGTGTATACACATACACACACACACACACACACACATATATAAATAACTGAATCACTTTGCTGTACACCTGAAACTAACACAACATTGTAAATCAACTATACTTCAATTAAAACAAACAAACAACAAGTGGTGCTGGGACAACTGAATAGCCACACAAAAAGAATAAAGTTGGACCCTTACCTCACACCATATACAAACATTAACTCAGATCACAGACTTAAATATAAAAGCTAAAATTATAAACTCTTAGAAGACTTACACAGGAGTAACTCTTCATGGCAACAGATACTTAGAAATGACACTAAAACACAAAGGTCAAAGAAAAAATGGAGAAACTAGACTGCATACAATGAAAAACTTTGTGCCACAAATGATACCATCAAGAAAAAGATGACCCTCAGAATGGGAGAAAATATTTTCAAATCATGTATCTAATAAGGGACTTGGATACACATTATATAAAGAACTCTTAACAAGTCAGTAATAAAAAGACAACTCAAGTAAAAAATGGGCAAAGGATTTGTACAAACGTTTCTCCAAAGAAGATATACAAATGGTTAATAAGTACATGAAAAATCCTCAACATCATTAGTTATTAGGGAAAGGCAAATCAAAATCACAATGGGCTATCACTTCACACTCACTTGGATGGATGGCTAATCAAAAAGACAATATCAAGGATCAGAGAAATCAGAACCCTTACACATCGCTGATGGGAATGTAAAATGGTCTTGCCACTTTAGAAAACAATTTGGCAGTGCCTGAAAATGTTAAACATATGTGACCAGCAATTCCACTCCTAGGTATATACCGAAGAGAAAAAAAATATATATGTCCACTCAAAAGCATGTACATGAATGTTCACAGCAGCATTATTGATAATAGTCTAAAAGTCTCAAAATAATCTAACATTCATCAACTGATGAAGGCATAAACAAAATGTGGTACATCCACACGACGGAATTAAATACTGATCACATGCCACCACATCGATGAACAACAAAATTATGTTAAGTTAAAGAAACCAGTCACAAAAAAAGATCACATATTATATATTTCTATTGATATTAAATGTCCAGAAGAGGCAAATCTGCAAAGACAGAAAGTAGAACAGTGGTTGCCTAAGAGGGTGAGGATGGGGACTGAATGATAATTAGTGCAGAGTTTTTTTCTGGGATGATGAGAACATTCTAAAATTTGTCTGGGCTGATTGATCACTGTACAGTTCTGTGAATATACTAGAAATCACTGAATTGTACACTTTAAATGAGTGAATTTTATGATATGTAAAGTATATCTCAATAAAAGTTTTTAAAAAGTATGGGGAAAAAAATGGCAACAAACACTCTTTCACTGGCATTTGAAAAACTAAACAGGCTGATGCGGGCTCCTAAGTTCCAAGAGTCTCATTTTCCTTCTTCTCTTCTAACCATTCTCCTGTAGTCGAGAACTCTTGTGAGTTCTTCTACTGAATTGAATTCCATGCCACAGAAACTTTTTTTGGGGGGGGGGCAGGGGGGGTGATTCTAGGAAATGCAACAAATCTAGTCACATACCAAGGAAAGGGAAACTCTTTAGAAACTGGGACCACAGGAAATTCTCATCTCCATGTCCAGAAAACTCAAATATCCAATATAGCTGCTTCTCAGCCATCAAAGAGCAACAGTATTAAAAAAAAGCAATAGTATCATTTCCCTCCAGTTGCTTCCCTACCAGCAGGCTTACACGAAAAGCACTTGATGTTCTCTCCTGATTTGATCTATGTATGGCCTTAAAAGATGTTCTCTCCTCATCTCTGGCCTTAGATATCTGGTCATTTTTTTATAGTCTTAGAAAACCAGTTCTGGACTGGAAGTGCTCCAGAAAAGGTCCCCAGGCTGTTTTCGCATTTATTCACTTCCTTCTTTCCCATGAATATTCTAATTCCCCTTCCATTTCAGACAAGATACAAATTTTAAAAGACTATAGCTAACATTTATTAACACAGTTGCTATATGCTTTCAGAGAAGAGGTAAATGGCATCTCCATAGCTTCTGTGTTTAAAAAAATTAATCTCTGAGCTACTTTTGCTGCTTTATCTCCTGAACTATAGCACCCTCTGCTGCTTGATGTTGATAAAGACCTTTCTCTCAGGTGTCCCTCTTCTCTAGTAACTCTGGAAACCCTTTGCCTTTAAAAGGACTCCTTCATGAAATGCTACAGAAGAACCTCATCTGAATGGACTTAAGAAAATATGTACAATACGTATTTAATAAAACATCTTTCTAAGAAAGAATTAAGTTTTAAACACACAAGCGCGCGCACATGCACCCCTTTAAAAATGCCCTCTGCAGGATCAGCAACCAGATGAGTGAGTACGTGAAGAGCAGAGAGAAAAGACCTAATTCTGTAGTGAAGCGCACATATCCACATCCAATGTGACACACCAGGCAGCCCCATCCTGCCCCAGGGCCCAGCACAGAGCAGGCACACAAACCACAGCCGAACGACAATGCTTTAGCCGTCAGCTACCGTACTCGGCAAACGCGACAGACGGCATCTGCCCACCATGAACAGGCACTGGGGTTGGTGTTGCAGGTAAAGATGCAAGTATGTCTTGGTTCCTACCCTCAAAAAACTCCCAAGTGGGAGGAAAATTAACAAATAAACACGATTAATGGGGCTATGAAAAACTCTGCTTGGCAGAGAGAAAACGCTCATCATTTGAGATCTGTCTGGAAGTACCTGTACTTAGTATAGGTTTCTTCTTAGCTCCAACATATGTGATCCTGATTTTCTCAGGCAAATACTAATAAAGCTGCTGCTTTACTTAAAAAAAAAAAAACTTGCTTGGAGGGTGGGACGTGGGGTGGGGAGGCGAGGAAGAAGTAGTCAATTCCACTAGGGGTGGAGGAATTAGGAAGGACTTCACTGAGGAGTCCTGAAAGACAGTGCTCATCAGACAAGCAGTGGAGGAGGACACCATCTGAACAAAGATGCCAAGGAACGCAGCACTTCCTCAGCGTGGCCCTGCGAGTCAGGGCTGTGAGGCCGTCTCTATATACGTCTACAGCACAGCTGCCCTGCCAGCGGGTGGCGGGGGGAAGAGTCCTATTTCTCTAATCTTGCTCCTCTAATCACTTTCTTCTCAGTGTCCTCCTCCTCTTAGTACAGCCCAGTCACTTTCAAGCATAAAACCTTGTGTTATCTTGTACGAAGTCAGAGACACACCATTCTCTCTCCAAAAAACGCCTGGGCCTTGCTCGCCTGGGTGCGTTCTGTGCACAGCCCAGGTGCGGAGCACACACTGACTGTACACAAGGGACAGCATCACAGGGAGTGGAGCTGTACACTGGCCCACTCTTCGCAGGTCTGCTGCACTTCCAACAATAGCCTCACTGCAGGGGAACCGGCAGAGGAGCTAAGAGTTACAATCTGTCCCTTGGGCCTCACCAACACAGATGATCTAACTAACTGTGAAACACTGGCTACAACAAAAAAACAAAACAAACTCTGCCCGACATACCCCAAGACACAAAAATATTACTATTCCCTGTTTAAAGACATGGAAACGGAAGCTCAGAGCAAGAAGAAAGCCGCCCATATCATAGAGCCAGCAGGTAGAAAAGCAAGCCTTTGGGCCAGGCAGTCTGCAGAGCACAAGGCGTGTGACGCTATGATACAGCCTCCCAGGGGGACAGACCCAACACTGGTGATATTACCAAATCCATTCACTGATACGGTGCATGTAACACCCACCCTGAGTGATTTTATCTTGAGGCTCACAGGGAGACCCTATTTCTATGTATATCACCAGGGAAGGATGACATTTTTCTTATCAGATAACAGTTTGCAAACTTACAGTTTGCAAGTGCCAACACACTCACACGCACGCCATGGGAGCAGCAGTGTGATGAAGGCACAGGCTTTTTCTAATCAGGACGCTGGGGTCAGAGTCTTGGCACAACTCTGAGTTGGAGGCAGGGAGATAATTGTGTGCACAGGACACAAACACTTCCCCAGAAGGGAAATGTGGAAAGATAGATCATTACAATTAAAGTTTGCACTTTCAATGTAATAACTGCTAAACTAGTTTGGAAGGGTAAAAACGCTGCCCTCCCCCCTAAAACAGCCCAAATTCACTTAATATGTATCACTGAACATGTGCAAAGATTGCAGTAAATTGCTTCACAAGCGCAAATTATTGCAATCAGCATCTTGTTTTCTAGTTCTAAATTCAAAGGCAAACTATTAACACAAGACTGCTAACTCTTGCTATTATCACATTTGCTATTATCACACATCCTCCTTCTAACAAAACCACATTTCCAGATGGACTGCCAAAATTAGTCAAGTGACTCCTAAGAAAGACAACCAAGACTGACATGCCAGAAATTCATTTAGAAATGAATGCTTTATTTAAATAAAGGAAACAGACACCCAAACACACCTTTCCTAAGGAAATACAAGTTGCTTTATTTACAATTCAACTTGAATCCCAGCGCAGTGAGGCCATTTGCGGGAACAGTGGGACAGCTGGGCTGTTACACTGTCAGCGTACTGACCAGCTCTGAGTCCAGAGTGTGATGTGGGCTGGGCCCCATGGGGGATCCTGATAATAAATTCAGCAAAATATTTCAACTCAACCCAGACAAGTTATGAGGGATACAGGAATTCAGGCAAGAGGGTGGGCAGCTCTGTGACATACCTCGTTAGAACAACTAGTTTCAGACTGCTGTGTTTACTCTGCATTTGATATAAAGAAGACTGATTTTTAAAAATGGATCAACCCCCCAGCAACACATAACTGAAGCACAATAGATTACTGCAGTGCAATCTATTAGCAGCCATTCCTGAAGAACGTAATCAGAGTTGTCAGGTCCTCAGAACACAGCTAGCTGCTGTTTCAATCTGGAAAACTCAAGAAGTTCTGGGAAGTACTCCTTGGCATGAGCCCTCCCAAAGTCCACCATTAGCCCCACCAAAGAGCCAGGTAGGCTCCAGTGCTGGGTCGCCTCAGGCCAAACAACCAACAGGGAGGGAACCCCACCCCACCCATCAGCAGACAATCGGATTAAAGTTTTACTGAGCTCTACCCACCAGAGCAACACCCAGCTATACCCACCACCAGTCCCTCCCATCAGGAAGCGTGCACAAGTCTCTTAGATAGCCTCATCCACCAGAAGACAGACAGCAGAAGCAAGAACTACAATTCTGCAGCCTGTGGAATGAAAACCACATTAACAGAAAGATAGACAAGATGAAAACGCAGAGATGTACCAGATGAAGCAACAAGATAAAACCCCAGAAAAACAACTAAATGAAGTGGAGATAGGCAACCTTCCAGAAAAAGAACTCAGAATAAAGATAGTGAAGATGATCCAGGACCTTGGAAAAAGAATGGAGGCAAAGATCAAGAAGATGCAAGAAACGTTTAACAAAGACCTAGAAGAATTAAAGAACAAACACCTAGAAGAATTAAAGAACAAACAAATAGAGATGAACAATACAATAACTGAAATGAAAAATACACTAGAAGGAATCAATAGAATAACTGAGGCAGAAAAAAGGATAAGTGACCTGGAAGACAGAATGGTGGAATTCACTGCCACAGAGCAGAATAAAGAAAAGAGAATGAAAAGAAATGAAGAGAGCCTAAGAGACCTCTGGGACAACATTAAACATACCAACATTCGCATTATACGGGTCCCAGAAGAAGAAGAGAGAGAGAAAGGACCCGAGAAAATATTTGAAGAGATTATACACAAAAACTTTCCTAACATGGGAAAGGAAATAGCCACTCAAGTCTGGGAAGCGCAGAGAGTCACAGGCAGGATAAACCAAGGACAGACATGCCAAGACACATAGTAATCAAACTGAAAAAAATTAAAGACAAAGAAAAATTATTAAAAGAAACAAGAGAGGGGCTTCCCTGCTGGTGCAGTGGTTGAGAATCCGCCTGCCAATGCAGGGGACGTGGGTTTGAGCCCTGGTCCAGAAAGATCCCACATGCTGCAGAGCAACTAAGCTCGTGTGCCACAGCTACTGAGCCTGAACTCTAGAGCCCGCGAGCCACAACTACTGAAGCCCAAGTGCCTAGAGCCCATGCTCTGCAACAAGAGAAGCCAGCGCAGTGAGAAGCCTGTGCACCGCAACGAAGAAGAACCCCAGCTCACCACAACTAGAGAAAGTCGGCATGCAGCAATGAAGACGCAGCGCAAGCCAAAATAAATAAATAAATAGATAAATAAATAAATAAATTTATTTTAAAAAAAAAGCAACAAGGGAAAAAATGTCAAATAACACACAAGGGAACTCCCATGAGGTTAACAGCTGATCTCTCAGCAGAAACTCTACAAGCCAGAAGAGTGGCACGGTATATTTAAAGTGATGAAAGGGAAGAACCTACAACCAAGATTACTCTACCTGGCAAGGATCTCATTCAGATTCAATGGAGAAGTCAAAACCTTTACAGACAAGCAAAAGCTAAGAGAATTCAGCACCACCAAACCAGCTCTACAACAAATGCTAAAGGAACTTCTCTAAGTGGGAAACGCAAAAGAAAAGGATCTACAAAAACAAACCCAAAACAATTAAGAAAATAGTAATAGGAACATACATATTGATAATCACCTCAAATGTGAATGGATTAAATGCTCCAACCAAAAGACACAGGCTTGCTGAATGGATACAAAAAAAAACCTCCATATGTATGCTGTCTACAAGAGAGCCACTTCAGACCTAGGGACACATACAGACTGAAAGTGAGGGGATAGAAAAAGATACTACATGCAAATGGAAATCAAAAGAAAACTGGAGTAGCAATACTCATATCAGATAAAACAGACTTTAAAGAATGTTACAAGAGACAAGAAAGGACACTACATAATGATCAAGGGATCAATCCAAGAAGAAGCTATAATGATTATAAATATATATGCACCCAACATAGGAGCACCTCAATACGTAAGGCAAATGCTAACAGCTGTAAAAGAGGAAATCAACAGTAACACAATAATAGTGGGGGACAACTTTAACACCTCACTTACACCAATGGACAGATCATCCAAACAGAAAATTAATAAGGAAACACAAGCTTTAAGTGACACAACAGACCAGATAGATTTGATATTTATAGGACATTCCAACCGAAAACAGCAGATTACACTTTCTTCTCAAGTGCACACAGAACATTCTCCAGGATAGATCACATCTTGGGTCACAAACCAAGCCTCAGTAAATTTAAGAAAACTGAAATTGTATCAAGCATCTTTTCTGACCACAATGCTATGAGATTAGAAATCAATTACAGGGGCAAAAAACGTAAAAAACACAAACACATGGAGGCTAAACAATACATTACTAAATAACCAAGAGATCACTGAATATGATCATCTCCATAGATGCAGAAAAAGCTTTTGACAAAATCCAACACCCATTTATGATAAAAAACTCTCCAGAAAGTAGGCACAGAGGGAACCTTCCTCAACATGATAAAGGCCATATATGACAAACCCACAGCAAACATCATTCTCAATGGTGAAAAACTGAAAGCATTTCTTCTAAGATCAGGAACAAGACAAGGATGTCCACTCTCACCACTATTATTCAACACAGTTTTGGAAGTCCTAGCCACGGCAATCAGAGAAGAAATAAAAGGAACACAAATTGGAAAAGAAGAAGCAAAACTGTTACTGTTTGCAGATGACATGATACTATACATAGTTAATCCTAAAGATGCCACCAGCAAACTACTAGAGCTAATCAATGAATTTGGTAAAGTTGCAGGATATAAAATTAATGCACAGAAATTTCTGGCATTCCTATACACTAACAATGAAAGATCAGAAAGAAAACTTAAGGAAACAATCCCATTCACCATTGCAACAAAAAGAACAAAATACCTAGGAATAAACCTACCTAAGGAGGTAAAAGACCTGTACTCAGAAAACTATAAAACACTGATGAAAGAAATCAAAGATGACACAAACAGATGGAGAGATATACCATGTTCTTGGATTGGAAGAATCAATATTGTGAAAATGACTCCACTACCCAAAGCAATCTATAGATTTGATGCAATCCTTATCAAATTACCAATGGCATTTTTTACAGAACTACAAAAAAAAATCTTAAAATTTGTACAGAAACACAAAAGACCCCAAATAGCCAAAGGAATCTTGAGGGAAAAAAATGGAGCTGGAGGAATCAGGCTCCCTTACTTCAGACTATACTACAAAACTACAGTAATCAAGACAACATAGTACTGGCACAAAAACAGAAAATACAGACCAATGGAACAGGATAGAAAGCCCAGAGATAAACCCACATATCTACGGTCAATTAATCTATGACAAAGGAGACAAGGATATACAATGGAGAAAAGACACTCTCTTCAAGAAGTGGTGCTGGGAAAACTGGACAGCTACATGTAAAAGAATGAAATTAGAACACTCCCTAACACCATACACAAAAATAAACTCAAAACGGATTAAAGACCTAAATGTAAGACGAGACATTATAAAACTCTCAGAGGAAAATATAGAAAGAACACTCTTTGACATAAATCACAGCAAGATCTTTTTTGACCCACATCCTAGAGTAATGGAAATAAAAACAAAAATAAATGGGACCTAATGAAACTTAAAAGCTTTTGCACAGCAAAGGAACCTATAAACAAGACAAAAAGACGACCCTCAGAATGGGAGAAAATATTTGCAAATGAATCAATGGAGGAAGAATTAATCTCCAAAACATATAAACAGCTCATGCAGCTCAATATTAAAAAAGCAAACAACCCAATGCAAAAATGGGCAGAAGACCTAAATAGACATTTCTCCAAAGAAGACATACAGATGGCCAAGAGGCACATGAAAGGCTGCTCAACATCACTAATCATTAGAGAAAGGCAAATCAAAACCACAGTGAGGTATCACCTCACACCGGTTAGAATGGGCATCATCAGAAAATGTACAAAGAACAAATGCTGGAGAGGGTGTGGAGAAAAGGGAACCCTCTTGCACTGTTGATGGGAATGTAAATTGATACAACCACTATGGAGAACAGTATAGAGGTTCCTTAAAAAACTAAAAATAGAATTACCATATGACCCAGCAATCCCACTACCAGGCATATACCCAGAGAAAACCATAATTCAAAAAGACACATGCACTCCAATGTTCCTTGCAGCACTATTTACAATAGCCAAGACATGGAAGCAACCTAAATGCATATCAACAGACGAATGGATAAAGAAGATGTGGTACAGTTATACAATGGAATATTACTCAGCCATAAAAAAGGAATGAAATTGGATCATTTGTAGAAATGTGGATGGATGTAGAGACTGTCATACAGAGTGAAGTCAGTCAGAAAGAGAAAAACAAATATTGTATATTAACGCATATATGTGGAATCTAGAAAAAATGGTACAGATGGTACAGAAAAATGGTACATAACTATTTTGCAAGGCAGAAATAGAGACATAGATGTAGAGAACAAACGATGTAGACAACAAGGTAGGCAGGAGGGGGTGAACTGGGAGACTGGGATTGACATATATACACCAATATGAATAAAATAGATAACTAATAAAAACCTGTTATATAAAAAATAAAATAAAAATTTTTAAAAAAGTGTATCAACCCCCAGCAACACATAACTGAAGCAGATTAGATTATTGCAGTGCATTCTATTAGCAGCCATTCCTGCAGAATGTAATTATCAGAGTTGTCAGGTCCTCGGACCACAACTAGCTGCTTTGTTTCAATCTGGAAAACTCAAGGTGGCAATTTTCATCTATGACTGAGAGGGTCATGTGCTCAAAACCAAGGTGAGCTGAGGATAGGAAATGAATATGATTCTCCATGCCAAAAAGAGGCTCAGGCCGAATGGAGACGCTCTAGAATTCCTACTCCCTGGCAGAAACAGTAGCCATAGAAGTCCTTTCCAGAAGGAAAAACAAGCTCTTGTATCTGATGGCACCTTGAACACACACACACTTAGGAAACAGAAAAGCCACTTACCACTGGCCGGCTTTAAAAGAAAAGTCTTTATCAGCTACAAGCAGGCGGAGCCTCTTCACAGATGGGGACTCATCAGCTGCTCCACACACCTTAGCTGCTGACACGACCTGGAGCCAAAAGACCACAGTGGCTGAGGTTAGGTGCACACAACTCAGGAACAAACTGTGGCTTTCTGGTAGGTAGGTTTTTGGGTTTTTTTTTAAATCTACAAAGATGTGGGTTTTGAAAATTGCAAAACAAAGTAAAGCACACTTTGCTTTAGAATTCTGCCTACCACCAGGTGAACAAATTTTAATTATTTTGGGAGAATTTTATTCTGCATACAAAACTCACCTCTGAAAGGGACCGTTTAAAAAGCGTGTATTTGTGGAGCGTGCAGTGTGTGCCACGCACGAGGCTGGGCGCTCTGGGGAAGAGCCGGGGCACCGGAGCCCCATGCAGCCCTGCCTGGAGCCTGACTGCTCTGTCAGCGCTATGCATGTAAATGAGACCCACCGTCAGCCACAAGCCTGTGTTTGTTCTGAGCCCTCCAGAAGCCCACGCCAAGCTGACTTCAGAAATTAAAAGCCAAGAACTTAGAAACTTTTTTTTATTTTAAGCAATTTTCACAGAGTAAGTTGTGTGCCTGTTTAATCTAATGACAGACAACAAACTGGGTTTGTACTCCTTGTGCCTTTGTTTCCTTCATTTATTTTTTCTAATTCATTGTTTATTATATTTTACAAGATATAAACAGTTCACAACCTTCAAACAACAAAAACAGCCCTTTGCTACAGATCGTTGGACAAACACTATTTTAAACGATGTATCTGATTTCCAGAAAATCCTAAAAAGGTCTGAGTCAGGTACTCTTCAGTTCAGTGACATCCATGCCTCCAACACCCCTCAAATTCCAAATGCCTCTACTTCCTACATTCCTTGTTTCTTCCGCCTGTGGGTTTCTCTTCCTCCCAAACCTGGGATTTCTTCACAACAGGGCTGAAAAGACAATATGACTCTTTCCTCCACCTACTGCCCTTCAGCTCCACTTCTGGCAGCAAATCAAATCAGTAGCAGGTGACCAAACACAGTCCTTCTCCTTGACTGTGTTACCTTCACAGCTCCATTAGGGGGCGCCTTGGGAATCTGTCGAGGTCAGTGAGCCTCCCACCCTAATGCTAGCTCCCCTAGCCCCTTTTTTCCAATAGGACCAAGTCCAGTCAAACTATCAGTGGGAGACAATTCTTAAAAATCCACGGGAAAATTCTCCAGATGATGATGGTCTCCCTTGCTACCTCAACAAACCTCTTAAAATGTTCTCCCTTTCTCTTGCTCCTGTAAAATCCCCTGCCTCTCTTTCTCTGTATTTTTGCCAGTCCTCTCTCTCCTCCTCTCCCTGAGAGCAAGTGGGGTGAATACCCCCTCTGGAGCCTCTGAGCCTGGCCCCACCCCCGCCCTGCATGAAACGCTGCTTCACCAGCTCCCACCAGCCTCTCCTCCAGGTTCAACCTGCTCCTCTAGACCCCCTGACTCATCAGACATGATGTCTAATGCTAACTGCTCATCCTCAACAATTCAGCAGCAAAGAGGAAGCAGCAGAGTACGGCTTTTAACAGCACAGGCTGTACAGCTAGTCTGCTTGGTATTGAAGCCTGGTGCCACCACTTACCAGCTGTGTGACCCTGGCCACACGTGTGACCCTAGGCCGCCTCAGCTGGGAGATGAGAATAACAGCACCTGTACCTCACAGAGTTGGTGGGAAGATTAAAGGAGACAACATATGCAAAGCACACATAACGCTGCTGGCCCACAGTAAGTGCTCCTTAAGTGTCTGTTTTTATGTATCTTATTGCATTAATTATAATGAATTTATCAGTATTTATTCATTATTACAAGAAATCTCACACTTTATCCATTTACGATCGCACATGCCACCTCACCAGTGCCGCCATGCAGGGACTCGCAGACCAAGCGCCGCACACCCCGGGGAGCTGTTCTCATGGACAACAGTACACACTATAAAGCATGGTGGTCTTGGTACCACAGCCTATTCATTGTTTTGCTAGAACAAACCTAAAAGCCATACCGTCTTTAAAAGCTATTCTGGAAATCTTGCCTTTAACACTGGCCTCTACTTATACTTCTTCATCCAACAGAACCTTCCCAGCTCCCTTGATGCTCTCTGCACCCATGGGAAACCTGGCTTCTGCTCTCCTGTGACTTCTCCCAAGCTTGGTGGATGTCTTGCCGAACAACCAAACTCAACATCCAGTCCCAGTTCTCAGCCTCCCTTCCAAGCGTCCCTGGTCTCTCTGAATTTGATGCTTCCTACTTCCTTTCCATCCTGAAGCACCCTCCTTGCCTGGGACGGCTGACACTGAACTCTCCCGACCCCCTCCTGCCTCTCTGACCTGGTCCTCCTGCCCCTTCTCCGCCCCTCCTCCCACTTCCTTACCAGGCGCTTCCTCTGAGCTGCCTCACTCCTGCGCCCTCTTCACCTCCGGGCTGAGGCCCTCAAGCACTCCCAAAGCTACAACCCTCCACCCCAATTCACTGTTACTTCTCTGCCAATCACAGGCTCACATCTACATGCCCCTGTAAAAACAGCCAACGTCTGAGGAGCATTTATCTCAGGTGTACGCCAGGTGCTGAGCTAAATGTTTTATGTGCATTAATTCATTCAGCTAATATGAATAACCATATTCTATCCCAAGAGACAGTATTGTTACCCTCCATTCTGCAGATGAGGAAGTGGAAAGGTTCAGTAACTTGCTCCAGATCACTCAGGAATGGCCGTGTCGGGATTCACACCCAGGTCTGCTTGGCCCTTGACCACCTGAAAGTCCTGATCCAATGGCAAACGCACTGATGTGCACAACTAAACCCAGCATATTCATTCCTTCCACAAACCTTTCTTGAACTTGGTGCCTGGCGCTGGAGGCGCAGAGGTGGAGAAGGCTGCTCCTGCCCTCAGAGGGCCCCACAAAAGCAGCCACCTTTCACGACCAAGGTTTCCGGCCAAGGTTTCAATTCTGGATCGACCTTGGAGTCAGTAAGTCAAATCCATGATCTACTGGTACCTGCGCACACCGTCTTGGTTCATCGCTAACACAGGCCAGTTCCACGAATTCAGCTCACACCTCTTCCTCCCCTTGCTCGCCCACCACCATCCTAAGCCAGAACTCTGCTCTTCTCACTTGAGTTTCTGCCTCAGCCTCCTTCTTATCTCTCTCAAAACAGACAACAGGCGAATATTCCTCATGTTCTGACCTCACCGAGTTACTCACCAGCTCAAAACCCTCCAAGGTCTCCCTAACTCTCAACTACAAACAAAATGCTCAGAGGCCTTGGTAACTCATGCCAGCCTGAGCTCCTCCTGGTTTACCAGCCAAACTGGACGACTTGCCAGTCCTTAAAGGCAACTGACACCTGCCTCCCTCTCAAAGCCCTGCTGAGGTCTCTGGGCAGGCACCTGCCCTCAGTCCTGTCACCCTCCCACCCAGGCCCCCGGGCCCTGCTCAAACACCACCCCTCACCCAGGTCCTCCCTCTCCTCTCCATCCTCTCAACTCTGCCAATAAAATTTTTCCGCCTGTCTTATCATACTTAGCACATTTAATGTAAATATAAATACTCATGAACAGATCTTTTCCACACACAGACCACAAGCCTCCTGAGGTCACGTACTGGATAGAATTTCCATCTAGGTCACTTCCCTGCCTCAAGCATGGGGCCAAAACACATAGTTAAGATTCAGTAAATATCTGCAGAATGAACGAAAACTCTAACTTAAAGTGACTTAAAATTGGTTTCCAAAACAAAGGTTAGTAGAAATTCAGGAGTTATTTGTTGTTCAAAAAAACAAAAAAAACGAAAAGAAAAGAAAAGAAAAGAAAAAAAAAGCAAGTGGGGGACCACTAAAGAAAATCTAAATTCATGTTCAAAACTGTGGAAAAGTCAGGGAAGGCAGGGATTTCTTCAGTAGAATAGGAATCTTCCTTTGTTTGCCACACACTCTATTTTAAGTATCTTATTACAAAGTAATAATCAGCAGAGGACTCTCATGACATTATTACTCTTATTTTTTTAGGTTTACAAAAAAGAAACATTTGTTTTTGTAAAGTCATTATTTTCTTTCAATACAATAATCTGCAAAAACACAGCCAAGAGCTAGATTATTTCATTTGTAACAGTTTAATGGGCATCTGTCAGATTCATTAAAAGCTAGATATGTATAAGCTTTAAACACATCCCAAAGAGTCACCTGGTCACAGGGAAATGACATTCATAATCACAGGGGAGGTGGGGAAAGGCACAGAGAATTTCAGCTGAAACATGAGCATGCTTGACCAACAAATGCTAGACTACATAAAATGAATTCAACAATCATCTGCCAATGTCCAAATAAATTCAATGAAGAAGGGAAAGAAGTTCTACTTCCCATTGAAAAAGTTCTGTTTTCATCTGGATAGCCCCCATGACCAAAAATGATCCCAGATGCTTTATGCCTACTGGTATTAATACAAAAGGCAACATACCTGTTGCTATTAGTCCAAATAATCTGGGCAAAACTGCTATAACTGGTCACACAAAATACCTTTGCACAATTCATGATTTTTAAAGACATGCCTCCCTCTTAACACCTTATTTTCTTAATATAAATACTGTTCACTATACAAAGATTTCTAGCAATGGGGATTAAAAACATTAGCAAAATCTTTTTGAAGGCCGTGTCTTTTATTTTATTCTGAAGCTATTTCATATAACTAAGCCATGATTATGGCTCTGGTTATATGCCATTCTTTCTCTACTTTTAGTGAATAAGCAAAACATGATGGAGAAACTGTATGTTTTAACATTTGTACTTGTTCTCAATGGATCAAAAGATTTCGCAACTGAAACCTCAACTAGCCATGTCCTAAGTTAAAACACATGGCAGGAAATGAAGTTTTCCATAAAATAACATCTAGACTCTTCTACTGTTCAGTAAAATAACAATACATTTGCCAACTTTTACTAGCACACTTTTTTAATGCTTTGTCAGAGTCAGCATCTAAAAGGAAATGCCATCATGCTGACTGAAAGGGTTTTACGGACGATATTTTGATGTTACTGCTGCTACAAAAGTCTCTGTTCAGGAAATGGGCCTTTCTCTGGGAAACCTGGCCGCCTTCCCCTGTTCACTCCCATTCATTCATTTGCTGGCTTAAAAATTTAGACAAAGTCAGTAGTAGAGACGACCTGAAACAAAAACACAGGTGGGGCACAGAGCATTTCAGAGGTGAAGGAAAATGTAGTCATCATCCAGAATAGTGTGTCATCTTACACATAAGGACACCAAGGCCCAGAGACATGATTTTAACTGTGGCTGAACACCAATCTGATGAGTAGGAATCTGATTAAAAGAAAATGGTTTTACTGAAGTAAATTACTGACAAGGAAAGACCACACAATTCTGTCAACTGTATAACCTCTTCAACGGTGTGTGCCGTCAACACCACGGCCTGCTGTGACAATGTGCTCTCCCTGCTCCTCCCAAACACTCACCCATCCACCTGGGCTGAGTCTGCTCTCTGCCCCCTCAAGCCTTCACTCTCTCATGCATCACTCCCCGCTCCCCTGTCTCCATGACAACACACTCGCGTTCGGGTCTGCCGCCTCACATAAGGACACATAAGGACACCGGCAGCAAACGCCTACACACAGCACTCACCACCGGCTAGCCACTCCACGTACAGCATTCATTCCATCGTCACAACAACCCGAAGAGGTGGGTATTGCTATCATCCCCATTTTATATGTGAGAAAACTGAGGTCCCAGAGCTAGTAAGTGGCAAAGCCGAGATTTGAATCCAGGCACTTGACCACTGTGCTTTGCTGCTTCTCAAAACATAACAATTAAAACAAGCCTCTCCCTTAACCCAGCTGTTACCCCATTTCTCTGCTACCATCCACATAAAAAATTTCAGAGGGATACATGGTCCTGGCTCCACTTCCCTATTTCCCACCCTCTCCCCAACACATCCATCAGGCGTTCACGCTCAGCGATGCACTGAACTGAAGCCAGCCACTCCGGTGGCCCACTATCCACTCTGCTATATCCAGTGACGGCCTCTCAGCAAACTTCCACGTGGTTGGCTGCTCCCTCCCGGAAACACTTTTCCTCCTGGCTTCACCAACACCTGCTGATCGCCCGCCTGCCTGGTCAGCCCCTGCTTCCCCATCTCCTCCGCTGGCCCTTCCTCTCCTGCTTGACCTCTAGATGTTGACATGCCCCAGGCTGAGTGCCGGGCCCTCTCCCTCTCCTCTCTATGTGACTTAAACTTTTCATCTCCAGCAGTGAACTCCAATCTCGTATACCCAACTGCTGACTTCAATTTCCATTTCAAACAAAACATCCAACATAGAACTCTTTTATCTCTCAAAGTTTCTTCCTTTTTATTATGGAAAACATCAAACATACACAAAACTAGTAAAAATAATATAATGAATCTCCATGTAGCCATGACCCACATTGAACAGCTGATGTGAGGTGACAAAGCTCATGGCTGATCTTGTCTCATCTGTAACTCCATCTACCTCCCACCCCAGATTATCCCCAAACTGAGCTCTTTATCCCCCTCCTCCAAACTTGTTCTTCTCTATTTTAGTAAATATGTGCCACCACCATCATCTACCCCATGATTCAAATCCCAAACTAGAAGTCTCTTGGTCTCCTGTCCTCTCACTAGCTGTACGCCCCCCGCCCCACCTGTGAATCCCATCAGCCCCACCCACAACCCCACCACGCTACCCTAAGCCACCGTCATCTCTCCGCGGACTATGTCAGTAGCCTCCAACTTGGTGTCAAAGCACCGCAGAAGCCCAGAGCTCTACCGAGCCAATAGATGACCCACTTACAATGTAAACCACACGTCATTTCCCTGCTTTAAACCTTCTGTCGCCCTGAGAATAAAACCCCAACTCCTTGTCCAAGGCCACAGCAGTTTCCATGACCTGGGCCCTCCTACCTCTCATCTATCACCTTCTCTGAACACGCGGTGCTCGTTCCTGCCTCAAAGTCTCCGCACTCTCCAGTCCCTCTGCCAGGAATGCTGTGCACTAGGCTGGCTGGCTTTCCTCCTTATTCGAGTCTCAGCCCAAACATTACAAACCAATAGGAAATAACGCTCCCAACACCCATGACCCCATTACCCTGTTTTATTTCCTTCACAGTGTTTATCACATCTGACATTTCTGGTTTACCAGCCCCACATGCCTCAGGGGCTTTACCTGCCTCATGCACTGCTGTATTCCCCACACCTGGAATGGGGCTAGGTTATAGCAGGCACTCAATGCATGTCTGTTTCATTTGATTGGATCCCCTAAGGGAAAAATGGAAAAGAGCCACCTCTTAGATTACTTAATTTGTTGAAAAAAAGGGTGTCCGTGAAAAGCAATGACACTATATATTTTAGACACTAACAAGTTAAGTTCTGGGTCTAGTTAAGAAGTACCAGGTGAGGGAAGTTCTCATTTTCACAGGCCTTATCTGCATATCATCACTGTCCCTACTTTACAAAGGGACTCTCCAAGGCAGTACAGGTAATCAGCCACAGAAGAGGTGTCGAGTGAAAAAAAATACACAACCTAAAAGTTGAGAATTATACTTTATTCTGTGGACTTACTGCAGACTTAAGTCTAGGATACAGCCTCTCAGATAGCTCTGAGATACTGGTCCAAATAGGTAAGGGAGGAGCCAGGATATATAGGAGTTTCTGCAAAAACCCAGGTAATCGACCATCAAAAGATTACTGCTAGGGCTTCCCTGGTGGCGCAGTGGTTGAGAGTCCGCCTGCCGATGCAGGGCACACGGGTTCGTGCCCCGGTCCGGGAGGATCCCACATGCCGCGGAGTGGCTGGGCCCGTGAGCCACAGCCGCTAGGCCTGCGCGTCCGGAGCCCATGCTCCACGACAGGAGAGGCCACAACAGTGGGAGGCCCGCATACCGCAAAAAAAAAAAAAGATTACTGCTAATTAAAGAAAAAACAGACATCTCGAGTTAATGAATTTAGTGCTTCTCTACGTATGGGAAGATGCAAGAGTCTGAGCTTATTGAAATCATTCCTTTGATATGCACCTTGGCTATCTAGGGCCAGTATCCTGCTTTTCTCCATCCTGAATCCCCTCAGTGTGCACCATGGGGGATGGTGGCTACAGTGGCTGATGGCTTGATGGCCCCAATATCCTTTGTTTACTGAAATGGGCAGGCGACATTCTTTGTCCACAGTGGGAGTAACACTTGTTTATTCTACTCAATGAAACAGGTACTGAGTGCCTATGTCATGTCAGCACTATGCCAGGTTCTGTGGCTACAGTGGCTTCCCTCTTCGTAGGCCTCCACTCACAGCAGGGTGCTGGGTACCTGAGGAGCTGGAGGCCAGCTGCCAGGGCCATCAGACTGCACCCCCCTGGGAGATTCTCCAAGAGACTGGGGCCCACCCCCCCACAAGACCCCAGCTGCCTCTAGGTGCCTGAGGTCTCCCCACCACTCTCTGCTCTGTCAGAGCTGACAGTGCCGTGAATGCCAAGTACTGTTCATCTCAATCTGGATAATCTCTAAAAGGTTCTCTGACCATCAGTCAAAGCAAATTAGCTGTCCAACTGCTGGGAAACAGTCCATATTAAAAAAATGCCCCCCCACCTCCCAACTTGAAGAAGGCCGCTCCAGCACACAACCTTCCCCAAATGTACAGGTGATGACTAGCAGAGAAGTGTTAAGAGTTAAACTCAGAACACAATCCAGCTCTCCAACTAAGCAGCCTATTCCACTCAAATCCAAGCCTCAGCAAAACCCAAAGTCAAGCAGATTCTCGGCACTCAATAACCAGCAATGGGACTCACAGGATCCCCAAATGTCTCTGACTCAGAAGCCCAGTCATTTGGTTTTATTGTGTCAGTAGTAACTCCCACGTTTGTTATGCCCGGTAATACCAAGTGAAGTTTTGATCTGGAACAGAGAAATGGCTATGTGAAATTTACCTCCCATTTTGTTGCTCAATTGAACTTTGTCTAAATCAAGTGTCACGATCCTCTGCTATATTAGAAAGAAAGACCAATTTGATAACAAAGATCTGAGTTCAAGGGCTGAGTTCTCCATTTACTTGAACAAGTCCTTTAAACTTAGGCCAACAATGTAATTTATCACCCAAAACAGGGCCCTTGTGAAGGTGAAAAGGGGGTGCTACTGACAATTATACCAGAGGAAGAGTTATAAGCCAGGACTACCCCAGGCAAACAGAAAGCAGGGTCATCCTATCTAAATCTCTGAAACCTTACTTTCCTCACCTGTGCAATGGGGATAAGCACCAGGGTGGCTGTGAGAATCAAATAACAACTTATTGTCTAATCGAGGGCTTTGTAAACAACAGGCAACAATACACATAAGGCATTTGTAGGATAAGGCATAGGCTTCTAAAAGAAGTACACTAGTACAATTAAAAAAGTATTAATCCCAAGGAGGAACATACCTAGACACACAGTAATCAAACTGGCAAAAATTAAAGACAAAGAGAAAATATTAAAAGCAATAAGGGAAAAGCAACAAATAAGATACAAGGGAATCCCCATAAGACTATCAGCTGATTTTTCAGCAGAAATGCCGCAGGCCAGAAGGGAGTGATGTAATATATTTAAAGTGATGAAAGGGAAAAACCTACAATCAAGAATACGCTGCCAAGCAAGGCTTTCATCAGATCTGACGGAGAAATCAAAAGTTTACAAACAAGCAAAGCTAAAAGAATTCAGCACCACCAAACCAGCTTTATAACAAATACTGCAGGAATTTCTCTAAGTGGAAAAGAAAAGGCCACAACTAGAAACAAGAAAATTATGAAAGAGGAAAGCTCACTGGTAAAGGCAAACATATAGTAAGAGTAGGAAATCATCCACACACAAATATGGTATCAAAACCAGTTATCATGAGGAGGAGAGTACAAGGGCAGGATATATGAAATGCATTTGAAATTAAGAGACCAGCAATTTAAAACAATCATGTATATATACAGACTGCTATATCAAAACCTTATGGTAACCACAAACGAAAAATCTGTAATAGATATATACATGAAAAAGAAAAAGGAATCCAAAAACAACACGAAAGATAATCAATCACACGAGAAGAGAACAAAAGAGGAAAGGAAGAAAAAAGGCCTAATAAAACAAATCCAAAATTAATAAAATGGCAATAAGAACATACATATGGATAATTACCTTAAAAGTAAACAGATTAAATGCTCCAATCAAAAGACATAGACTGGCTGAATGGATACAGAAACAAGGCCCATATATATGCTGTCTACAAGAGACCCACTTCAGATCTAGAGACACATACAGACTGAAAGTGAGGGGATGGAGAAAGGTATTCCATGCGAATGGAAATCAAAAGAAAGCTGGAGTAGCAATATTCATATCAGACAAAATAGACTTTTAAATAAAGACTGTTACAAGAGACAAAGAAATATACTACATAATGATCAAGGGATCAATCCAAGAAGAAGATATAACAATTGTAAATATATATGCACCCAACACACGAGCACCTCAATATATAAGGCAAATGTTAACAGAAATAAAAGAAACTGACAGTCACATAATAATAGTGGGAGACTTTAACACCCCACTTACATCAATGGACAGATCAACCAGACAGAAAATCAATAAGGGAACACAGGCCTTAAATGACACATTAGACCAGACAGACTTAATTGATATCTACAGAGCATTCCATCTGAAAGCAGCAGAATACACATTCTTTTCAAGCGCATATGGAACATTCTCCAGGACAGATCACATGCTGGGCCACAAAGCAAGCCTCAGTAAATTTAAGAAAACTGAAATCATGTCAAGTATCTTTTCCAACCACAATGCTATGAGATTAGAAATCAACAAGAAAAAACTGCAAAAAACATAAACATGTGGAGGCTAAACAATATGCTACTAAACAACCAACAGATCACTGAAGAAATCAAAGAGGAAATAAAAAAATACCTAAACACAAATGAAAACAAAAACATGATGATCCAAAACCTGTGGGACATAGCAAAAGCCATTCTGAAAGGGAAGTTTATAGCAATACAAGCTTCCCTCAGGAAACAAGAAAAGTCTCAAACAACCTAACCTTACACCTAAAGCAACTAGAGAAAGAACAAAACACCAAGAAGGAAAGAAATCATAAAGAGCAGAGCAGAAATAAATGAAATAGAGACTAAGAAAACAGAAAAGATCAATGAAATTAAAAGCTGCTTCTTTGAAAAGATAAACAAAATTCATAAACCTTTAGCAAGACACATCAAGAAAAAAAGGGAGAGGGCCCAAATCAAACTTTGAAACAAAAAAGGAGAATTTACAACAGACACCACAGAAATACAAAGGATCACATGAGACTACTACAAGCAACTACATGCCAATAAAATGGACAACCTAGAAGAAATGGACAAATTCTTAAAAAGGTACAATCTCCCAAGACTGAACCAGAAAGAAACAGAAAATATGAACAGATCAATTACAAGTACTGAAATTGAATCTATGATTTAAAAACTCCAGAACACAAAAGTCCAGGACCAGATGGCTTCACAGGCGAATTCTATCAGATATTTAGAGAAGAGGTCCAAGAGGGAGGGGATATATGTATACATATATCTGATTCACTTCACTGTACAGCAGAAACCAACACAACATTGTAAAGCAATTATACGCCAATTAAAAAATTAAATTAAATTAAAATAGGGAAGAGTTAACACCTATCCTTCTGAAACTATTCCAAACAAACTGCAGAGGAAGAAACACTTCCAAACTCATTCTATGAAGCCACCATCACTCTGCTACCAAAACCAGACAAAGATACCACAAAAAAAGAAAATTACAGGTCAATATCACTGATGAACAGAGATGCAGAAATCCTCAACAAAATATTAGCAAACCAAATCCAACAATATATTAAAAGGATCATAAACCATGACCAAGTGGGATTTATCCCAGGGATGCAAGGATTCTTCAATATAGGCACATTAATCAGTGTGATACACCATATTAACAAACTGAAGAATAAAAACAATATGATCATCTCATTAGATGCAGAAAAAGCTTTTGATAAAATTCAACATCTATTTATGATAAAAAACTCTCCAGAAAGTGGGCATAGAAGGAATCTACCTCAACATAATAAAGGCCATATACGACAAACCCACAGCAAACGTACTCAACAGTGAAAAACTAAAAGCATTTCCTCCAAGATCAGGAACAAGACAAGGATGTCCACTCTTGCCACTTTTTTTTTTGCGGTACGCGGGCCTCTCACTGCTGCGGCCTCTCCCGTTGCAGAGCACAGGCTCCGGATGCGCAGGCTCAGCGGCCATGGCTCACGGGCCCAGCCGCTCCGCGCCATGTGGGATCTTCCCAGACCGGGGCACGAACTCGTGTCCCCCACATCGGCAGGCAGACGCTCAACCACTGCGCCACCAGGGAAGCCCCACTTTTATTCAACATAGTTTTGTAAGTCCTAGCCACAGCATCACAGTCAAATGTCATTCAGTTCAGAGCTCAGTTTCCCTCATCAGCAGGACTCCAGACAGCTTACAGTTACAGCCCCAAGTAAGAGATATTAACATCATAATATGGTCATTCAGTAAATTCTCCAGAGGGAACCCCAGGCCTAGTAAAGGACACTTCCGGGTGGGTGAGAGCTCCATTCTGGACCCACTCCAGGAAGCAGCAGGGTCCTTTGGCCTAGGAATCAGAGACCTGGAGCTTCCCTCTGGCCCCAGGCTCTGCTGCCTCTGCTGTAACATGGAGATGCCAAGCTATCCTTAGGCTGCCTCACAGGCTGGAACTGAAGGGCAAATGACGCATGGGGAGTTTTGTGCGGTATGCTAGCCGTACAAAGGGAAGGCAGGGTCTGCAGACAAGAGAGGAGAAAGTGGTCTGGCCTGACCAGAGGTGCTGGTCATTTCCAGAAGTCCAAGCTGAGCGCCTGTTCCATGGCTAGGACCTGCACTCTGGAGGGATGCAGGTGAGCCCCTGATGACCTTACACCACTAAGGATGTGGTTCCAGGCACCACCTGGCTTATCCAGCTCCACCCCCCAGCACCCCACTCTCATTCTGTGTGGTAGAGGAGCAGAAATGAGAAACAGAGAAGGAGGGGAGGTGCAACTGGAAAATCTCCCACCTAGCTGATACCATGGCTGGACTTACCCTGTAATTCTCTGACTTCCAGGCATTACAACTCTCAACTGCTCAATCACACTACTGGAGTTTCCATTAACTTTCTGTGCAGTTTTCTTAAACTTGGCTCAAAATAACCCCTCAGAAGTCTCAGAAATTCTGTCCTGTAAAATTTGAATTCAGGAATTGGCAAATTACAATCGACCCACAGGCCAAATCTGAGTGTTCTGGTGAATGCCGTCTTATTGGAACACAGCCACAACAATCTGTTTACATGTTGCCTAGGGCTATCTTCACACTACAAAGGCAGAGTTTTGTAGTTGTAACTGAGACAGGGTGGCCCTGGAAGCCTAACATACTATCTGGCTCCTTATGAAAAGTTTGCCAAACCCAACTCGTAATTCTACCTGCCTCAAAATACAACAGAAGAGAGTACAGTCCAAACCTGTTAAATAAACTGCTTTTTCTTCAAAGCTGGCAAGGTTTCACTTTAAAAAAAAAAATTCTAACAAATCTCACTTTTACAGAGTCAGCATTTTTGCGTGTTGAACAAACCAAAAAAAAGCGTTTTCAGATTTATCATCAGCGGGAAAAGCGTATTTTCCCACACAGCCATAAATCTATTATGCTGAACTACTTTACATAAACTCCTCAAAAACACATTGGCTTAAAGCTGAATCCACAAACACACCACTCTTGGCCCCAAAGCAATTTTCTGAAAGTAGAATAAGCTTGAGGGTGGGGCCTAAATAATACTCTTTTACATTAAAGTATATTCTATTATTAACACTAAAAATTAAACTACTGCGACAATGCAATTTCTGACCATGTTTATAGAAGTGTATAATCCTTCCTTATATGAAATAGTTTTCTAACTGTTAGTTTAAATACACTTACAAAACTTAAGCTAAGTATTTTCAAATACGTGAAGAATTATTCAAAAGCAAAATCAAATATCCAACTGACACTTTTAAAAGAAAGTGTCACAGAGATACTCACAGAGTATCTCTGTGAGTATATACTCACAGAGATAAAGGGTGAGGATCCTTTATTTCCCAGCCCTCGACACCCCTTTGGGTTGGTGGATTAGCCCTTCTATGGTCTGAATATGGAGGAAAATATCTGCACATGGGAAGGGGTAACAGGAGCTCGTCCACCTTCCTTTCTCAGATGTTAGTGCTTTCTCCCTTTTGATGAAATAGGAAGTTGTTCTAAAGTAGGGATAAGAACAAGGACTTTGAGACATGGTGCCAAAAAAAAAAAAAAGAAAGAAAGAAAGAAAAAGCAAGCTACTCGTAAAATGTAGGCTCTAAAAGAAGTTCTATCCCTCAAATATAACCTTAAACCTTAAACCTTATGCCTGTGAGGATAGTTCCCTCCATTGCTGCTACACTTCCTTCATCAAAAACAAACCCATCAGGACTTCACTGGTGGTGCAGTGGTTAAGAATCTGCCTGCCAATTCAGGGACATGGGTTCGATCCCTGGTCCAGGAAGATCCCACATGCCACGGAGCAACTAAGCCTGTGCGCCACAACTACTGAGCCTGCGCTCTAGAGCCCACGAGCCACAACTACTGAGCCCACGTGCCACAACTACTGAAGCCCACGTGCCTAGAGCCTGTGCTCCACAACAAGAGAAGCCACCGCAATGAGAAGCCCACGCACCGCAACAAAGTGTAGCCCCCACTCACCACAACTAGAGAAAGCCCGCGTGCTGCAACAAAGACCCAACACAGCCAAAAATGAATGAATAAATAAATAAATTTATTTATTTAAAAAGAAAAAATCCATCCATTCCAAGTTTAAAGGGAACAATTTGAGTATTTTGCTGTCATCTTTTCAAATCAGTTGTCATATGCCCTGTTCAGAAAAGTTCTGAAGAGAAAAATAACAAACTTGCCCTGACTGTCTTCACAGGGATCAAGCTCATGTAATGCCCTCTCAGTAAGCCAGTCCTAACTGCGTGCCACCTGCCAGCGAGGAGAACCTGCCCTGGCCCAAGATACAAACCTCCCGGCGAACGACATCTGCAGTTCTCTCCAAGTGATCAGTTTTCCTTTTGGATTTCATTACGCTTTAATAGAAAGTAAAATTAGGTTATTAAGTATTATCCTCCTGAAAATTAATTACACTAGTAGTTATCGTGACTATCCAATACCTGTCATACCTGTAGCTGGAAAGCAACAGCATGACTATCCACAATACAATATAACATCATGGATCCCAGAAAGTGGCCCATGAAAATCTGCACATCTAACTAAAGCTTAACGATCCACTGACAGCATGCACATGTAAGCAAGATGTTACAATATGCCTCCCATGATCATCAGCAGGTCAGGTCTTTTTGAAAATCAACCTCAAATGACACTGAAGGTGACAACTCACCTGCTTAGAGTAAGGTGGCGCAAAGCGCTGGGTGTCAGTCTACTCGAAGCAGCCTGAGCGCAGATGGCCCCCACAAAGCCTCGCAGCAACGCAGGAATCACGACAGCCATGGTGCTTCCTGGGAAACAACAAACTGAAAGTTAAAATATTTTAAGGAAAAGTAGGGAAATATCAGACTATCTTAGGGGCCAGTGAAGAAGAGTTTGGATTTTTGTTGCTGACATTATGAGCTGATCTAACAGCAAAACAATTAACTTCACCCTGACAAAATTTCTGCTACTACATACAACTGATTCAACTGATCTCCACAGCACATACGTATGTAATTATGGTATTCAAATATTTCTGTTCTCTATTAGTTTCCAAAATCTCTGACAAAACTCATGGGACTAATCTGCTATTACAGAAGAGGAGAGCAGATTTTATAACTGCCTAATAATTATATTCTGCCCAGAGCACCGCATAAGTCTTTAATATTTCTTGTTAGATAAAGTGAAAGGGACAAATTTTCTGAGGTTCACAGCAATGAGAATAAACAAACTCCAACTACATGCAGTAACACAGGTATCACAAATATCACAGTAAATGAAAAGAATGAAAGAAGCCAGACTCAAAGAAGTCAGTCACACAGAGTACAAAAACAGAAAAAACGAATCTACGCAGTCAGAAATCAAGTTAGTAATTACTCCTGGTGAGGTGCCAATGACAATGTCTTTTCTTAATATGAATGCTGATGGGTATTTTCATTTTGAAAGAAGTTCATCAAATCACAGAGAAGTTTGGGGGCAGTAAAAATACTCTGCATGGTACCATAATGACAAAAGTCATTAAACATATGTCCAAATCCACAGAACATACAACATCAAGAGTGAGCCGTGGTGTTAGACTTGGGATGATTATGATATCAGTGCAGGTTCATCACTTATAACAACTGTCCCACTCTGGTGGGGGATGTGGATGCTGGGGGAGGCGATGCACGTGTGTAAGCAGTGGGTGTATGGGGAATCCCTCTACTAGCCTTCAGTTTTGCTGTGAACCTAAAACTGCTCTAAAAAAAATCAAGTCTTAAAAGTTCAATGAAGCAGTCCTCTTAGGGTTTATGTACGTCTGTTTATATGTTACACTTCAATAACAAGTTAAAATAAAAAAGCCAGAAAGATTCTCCAACATTTCAAATTCTAAAAACTACTGGCCTATCAGGGAAAGCACTGATTGGAAGTCAAATGATACATTTTTTTTGCTTCCTATCACTGTTTTCCTCTGCCAATTTTTAACTATTTCTTTGCCTAACATGGCCACTTTTAACACGTTATATTGCCATATATATCTGTCCTTTCCTATCTCAGTTGGCTTGAGAATAAATGAAAATGTATGTGAACACTCTATTTCCTGAGCTCTTTGGAAGGTACTACATGAATTAATTGTAACAAATACAGTGTTAGAAAAATATTCAAGTGAGGTGTGCTGCATTCCTACTCCACATTCATTAATTTAGCCCTTCATTTGACAAATATTTATTAAAGCCCATCACATGGCAGGTCCTGGGGATACAAACATGAACAAAACAAAGATCTTAGGGAGCCTACATTTAAAAGACAGAGACAAGAAATAAATAAAAGTAAGTAAATTGAGCAGTGATATCAGTCATATGTAATTTATTCAGTTATAATCAAATCATATCAAAAATCCACTGTTTCATAACTAGTCTTTAGACAAGATAAAAGATCTATTTCTTGCCATGCAGCATCACTGTGGATAAGCATGCTACTCGCTACTTTTCTCTCTAGCAAATGAAATAAGTATAAGGCCTCTTTCACCTCATGTAAGACTATTACACGTAGTTTTTCTCCTTTGAATGTAGTAAACCAAAAATGGTACATAAATCATTGAAAGAAGGCAAAACTTACTTTAGAAGTCCATGAGAATTCAGGAGTCATTAAGAGTACGGCTGACTGACTGACATGCAATATTCTGGTCCTGCATTTACACTGAGACCTTTGGAATACACACCAGTTGGAACACAGACAGTGTTTCCATATACTGAAATTCTCACAAAGTTCCTGCAATGGCAGAGACAACATATAAGAACGATGTTGGGGAAAATTAAAAAGCACTGTCTCTTAGTGGCAAAAGGAAAGGCTCATTGTAATCAGCAAGAATCACCGCAGAGCAAGCCGACTCTCAAAGACCCCCTTTTCATTCATTCCTCCTCCTGTTTCCACTTTTCTTGTCTGACTGTCTTGCTGCTTCTCTCTTTCATCTTCCTTGACCATCAGTCTGTAACTTCTGCTGCTTAGAGTATCCACCCCATGAACAACCAGCTCAATGGCTGGAATGATAGAGTTACATGTCACTTGGGGGCAACTTCCCTGATAAAATTTAACCGATATGTAGGTACATACGGACACCCTGTTCTGCTCAATGTTTTGGACAACTACTGCTACAATAAGTTGTCCTCATCTAAGACACATATGTTAGTGATTATGCTGTCTGAACGGTCTACTGCTCAATTGAACTGGAAAACAAAGAAATGTTAATTTTTAAAAGCTGTTCTCTTTAAAATTCTAAAATCTTGTTTTGTAACAATAGTAACCATGACCAAGAGCGCCACCTACTGGCAAAAAGAAGGGTATTTCATCAAATTGTGTTCAAAGTGCCTTCCAAAGCAATAGGTATTTAAACAAAAAAAAAACTACCCATATTTTGAAATATGTCCAGTGGTTTTATATATTCAATGTAAGTATTAATTAACTATGGAAAATTAACATATATTAAGTAATTTTCAAAAACATACAAAAAAGAATATTCCATCAATGTTTGTATCCTCATAGGCCTTACCTCACCAAAGTTATTTCTAAAACAGAGAAAAGTATCATAAATGCTAAATAAAACATATATCCATTTAAACAGTGAACTACAAGCAACAGATGATTATGACACGATACATATAAAATCCTGAAGATGCTACCAAAAAACTACTAGAGCTCATCAATGAATTTGGTAAAGTTGCAGGATACAAAATTATACCCAGAAATTTGTTGCATTTCTATACACTAGCAACAAAAGATCAGAAAGAGAAATTAAGGAAACAATCCCATTTACCATCACATCAAAAAAAAAATACCTAGCAATAAACCTACCTAAGGAGATAAAAGACCTGTACTCCGAAAACTATAAGATGCTGATGAAAGAAATCAAAGATGACACAAACAGATGGAAAGATACACCATGCTCTTGGATTGGAAAAATCAATATTGTCAAAATGACTATATTACCCAAGGCTATCTACAGATTCAAGGCAATCCTTATCAAATTACCAATGACATTTTTCACAGAACTAGAACAAAAAATTTTTAAATCTGTATGGAAATACAAAAGGCCCTGAGTAGCCAAAGCAATCCTGAGAAAGAAAAACGGAGCTGGAGGAATCAGGCTCCCTGACTTCAGACTATACTACAAAGCTATGGTCATCAAAACAGTATGGTACTGGCACAAAAACAGACATGTAGATCAATGGAACAGGATAGAAAGCCCAGAAATAAACACACACACCTATGCTCAATTAACCTCTGACAAAGGAGGCAGGAATATACAATGGAGAAAAGAGAGTCTCTTCAATAAGTGGTGCTGGGAAAACTGGACAGCTATATGTAAAACAACGAAATTAGAACGTTCTCTAACACCATGCACAAAAATAAATTCAAAATGGATTAAAGACCTAACTGTAAGACCAGGTACCACAAAACTCCTAAAGGAAAACATAAGCAGGACACTCTTTGACATAAATTGCAGCTATATCTTTTTGGATCTGTCTCCTAGAGCACGGGTCCCCAACCCCCACCCCCCACCCCAGTCGCACAGCAGGGGGGAACCAGGTCGCACAGCAGGAGGTGAGCAGCGGGGAAGTGAGCGAAGCTTCATCCCTATTTACAGCCGCTCTCCTTCGCTCACATTACGGCCTGAGCTCCGCCTCCTGTCAGATCAGCAGCCGCATTAGCACAAACCCTACTGTGAACTGTGCACGCAAGGGATCTAAGCTGCATGCTCCTTATGAGAATCTAATGCCTGATGATCTGAGGTGGAGCTGAGGCAGTGATGCTAGCACTGGCGAGTGGCTGCAAATACAGATTATCATTAGCAGAGAGGTCTGACTGCACAGAGACCATAATAAATCAATTGCTTGCAGACTCATATCAAAACCCTATCAGTGAGTGACAAGTGACAATTAAGCTGCATCTGGTGGCAGGCTTTATAGTGGCAAGTGAGTTGCTGTACTTCAATTGTACAGCTGCATCTAGTGGCAGGCTTTGAGTCAGAATCCAACACTTATTTAGTCCACGCGTGGCCCACCCATTATTTTATTTACCACTTCCATTGTGCCTCCTTCCCGCACTGCGCACTTGTCTCAGTCAGAGTTTTGGTAAGCTCACAAGCTAACCCTAGCCAAAATGCATAAAAAACAAACGTCTCTGGAGAGCTTCTTTGAAAATGGGGAAAGACCCAATGATGAGACAGCAGAAGACTCTAAGACTGCCAACAGAAAGAAAGCTGGATTTAAAAGAAAATACCAAGAGTCCTACATAATTACGGGTTCATTGCAACAGGTTATTCACATTCTCCAAGCCTGCTTTTGTATAATATGTGGCAACTGGCTATCCAACAAAGCCATGAAACCTTCAACTGCTTCACCACATGGAGACCAAGCACCCTGCATTAAAAGACAAGCCTTCGGAGTTTTTCAAAAGAAAAGAACATGGACATGAAGAACAGAAGCAATTATTGAAGGCCACCACTTCATCAAATGTGTCTGCACTGAGAGCATCTTTCTTAGTGCCCAACCACATTGCTAAAGCTAAGAAGCCCTTTACTATTGGTGAAGAGCTGATCCTGCCTGCTGCTAAGGACATTTGTCGGGAACTTTTAGGAGAGGCTGCAGTTCAAAAGGTGTCATGTATTCCTCTTGCAGCTAGCACCATAACTAGATGAACTGATGAAATAGCAGCAGAGGATACTGAGACACAATTGTTAGAGAGGATTAATGAGTCACCGTGGTATGCAATCCACGTTGATGAGTCTACTGATGTTGACAACAAGGCAACAACGCGCTTTTTTGTGCAATATATTTTTCAGAAGGATGTGCATGAGGATAAGTTATGTGCACTTTTGTTGCCAAACAACACCACAGCTGCAGAACTATTCAACTCTTTGGACTTATCGGGACATATCAGGAAAACTGAATTGGTCATTTTTTTAAATTAATTAATTTACTTTTGGTTGCACTGGGTCTTCATTGCTGTGCACGGGCTTTCTCTAGTTGTGGCAAGTGGGGGTTACTCATCATTGCGGTGCATGGGCTTCTCCTTGTGGTGGCTTCTCTTGCTGTGGAGAACGGGCTCTAGGCGCACAGGCTTCAGTAGTTGTGGCACACGGGCTCAGTAGTTGTGGCTCGCAGGCTCTAGATCACAGGCTCAGTAGTTGTGGCACATAGGCATGTGGGATATTCCTGGACCAGGGCTTGAACCCGTGTCCCCTGCATTGGTAGGTGGATTCTTAACCACTGCGCCACCAGGGAAGCCCTGAATTGGTCATTTTGTGTCAGTATATGTGCCGACAGAGCACCTGCCACAACTGGACAGCTTTCTGGCTTCACCACTTGGGTCAAAGAGGTCGCTTATGAATGTGAGTCTACGCACTGTGTCATCCGTAGAGAAAGGCTGGTTAGCCGAAAAATGTCACCTGAACTTAACGTTTTGCAGGATGTGATTAACATTATCAACCACATTAAAGTACACGCCCTTAACTCCCATCTGTTTGCGCAGTTCTGTGAGGAGATGGACACAGAGCACACACGTCTTCTCTTATACACAGAAGTGAGATGGCTTTCTAAAGGTAGATCACTGGCCAGAGTTTCTGAGTTACGAGAGCCGCTCCTGAGATTTTAGAAAAACAGTCACCACTGGCACTACATTTCAGTGACACAGAATGGGTCGCAAAACTTGCTTACTTGTGTGACATATTCAACCTGTTCAGCGAACTCAATCTGTCACTTCACAGGAGAATGACAACTGTGTTCAAGTTGGCAGATAAAATGGCTGTATTCAAAGCCAAACTGGAATTATGGAGGTGACAAGTGAACGTTGGGATTTTTGACATGTTTCAAACATTAGCAGAGATTTTGAAAGAGACTGAGCCAGGGCCTTCTTTCTCCCACTAGTGCATGTTCACCTATCTCAGCTTTCAAAAGAGTCTGAGCATTACTTCCCAATCACAAGACTCTCGAACCAGGAAGGTATGGATCCGTGACCCATTTGTGAATAAGCCAGGTGAATCGACTTCGTCCGTGCTAGAAGAGAATCAACTGCTTGAGACAGCAAATGACGGTGGCCTTAAAAGTATGTTTGAGTCAACTTCAAATCTCCATACAGTCTGGATTAAAGTCAAGGTGGAATATCCTGAGATTGCCACAAAAGCACTGAAAAGCCTGCTTCCATTTCCAACATCCTATCCTTGTGAAGCAGGGTTTTCTACAGGGACAGCAACCAAAACGAGATCACGGAGTAGAGTGGACATAAGCAACACATTTCGGGTGTCCCTGTCTCCCATCACCCCCAGATGGGACCATCTAGTTGCATGAAAAGAAGCTCAGGGCTCCCACTGATTCTGCATTAGGGTGAGTTGTATAATTATTTCATTATATATTACGATGTAATAATAATAGAAATAAAGTGCACAATAAATGTAATGCGCTTGAATCATCCTGAAACCATCCCCCAACCCCACCCCACCCCGGTCTGTGGAACAATTGTCGTCCACGAAACCAGTCCCTGCTGCCAAAAAGGTTGGGGCCGCTGTCCTAGAGTAACGGAAATAAAAACAAACAAATGGGACCTAATTAAACTTAAAAGCTTTTGCACAGCAGAGGAAACCATTAACAAAACGAAAAGACAACCGACAGAATGGGATAAAAAATTTGCAAACAATGCAACCAACAAGGGGCTCATCTCCAAAATATACAAACGGCTCATACAGTGCAATATCAAAAAATCAAACAACCCAATCAAAGAATGGACAGAAGATCTAAATAGACATTTCTCCAAAGACATACAGATGGCCAAAGACACATGAAAAGATGCTCAGCATTGCTAATTATTCGAGAAATGCAAATCAAAACAACAATGATGTATCACCTTACACTAGTCAGAATGGCTATTATCAAAAAGTCTACAAATAATAAACGCTGGAAAGGGTGTGGAGAAAAAGGAACCCTCCTACCCTGTTGGTGGGAATGTAAACTGGTACAGCCTCTATGTAGAACAGTATGGAGGTTCCTTAAATAAAATAAAAAAATAAAGCTACCATATGATCCTACAATCCCACTCCTGGACATATATCCAGAGAAAACCATAATTCAAAAAGATACATGCACCCCAATGTTCACTGCAGCACTATTTACAATAGCCAAGACATGGAAGCAACTTAAATGGCCACTGACAGATGAATGGATAAAGATGTCGTGTGTGTATATATATATATATATATATATATATATATATATATATATATATATATATACACACACACAATGGAATATTACTCGGCCATTAAAAAGAATGAAATAATGCCATTTGCAGCAACATGGATGGACCTAGAGATTTTCACACTAAGTGAAGTCAGACAAGGAAAGACAAATAACCACATGATATCACTTATATGTGGAATCCAAAATATGATACAAATGAACTTATCTATGAAACAGAGACACACATAGAAAATGAACTTATGGTTACCAAAGGGGAAAGAAGGGGAGGAATACATGTTTGGGATTAACATATACACACTACTATATATAAAATAGATAACCAACAATGACCTACTGTATAGCACAGGGAACTATACTCAATATTTTGTAATAACCTATTAGGGAGGAAAATCTGAAGAACATATATACTTATGTATGTATAACTGAATCACTGTGCTATACACCTGAAACTAACCAACAATGCAAATCAACTATACTTCAATAAATTTTTTTTAAAAAACAAAGCCACATTCAAAAAATACAAAAAAAGAAAAAAACTACACATATTTTGAAATTTATGTCCAATGGTTTTATATATTCAATGTATTAACTATATAAAATTAACATATTAAGTAATTTTCAAAACCATACAAGAAAGAATATTCCATCAATATTTGTATCCTCATGGGCCTTATCTCACCAAAAAGTTATTTTATTTTTAAAAGAGAGAAAACTATCATAAATGCTAAATAAAACAGATATCCATTTAAGCAATAAACTGCAAGCAACAGATTAAGATTTAAAATGAATGATACTAGTTTCTGTTCAATAGCTACATTCAAATTCTTTAACAATTACTGAGGCACCAGGCACTATTTTAGGTTGTGGAGACACAATAAACAACCAGACACAAGGCCTTTGCCATCATGAGGCTTTTATCACAATGTCTACAACAGATAATAATAAACAGATAATTAACAAGACACGGATTACAATGAGTGTGATAAAGGAAATAAGAGTGATGGGGTAGGTGGGGGAATATCAGGAAAGGTCTCTCTCAAGAGGCATCAGAGCTGAGACCCGAATGAGGGGAAAGAGGCAGCCAAGCAGGCGTTAAGTGCAGGGCACTGGAGCGAGGCCCCATCACAGAAACAAGCCTGGTGTGGTAGAGGAAGTACAGCCAGTGTGACTGGAGAGCAGTGAGCCAAGGACAGTGACAGGACATGAGGTCAAGCAGGGAGACACGGGCCAGGGCACAGCAGGCCACAGGAAGGGTGTGGACTTTCTTCTAAAGGTGATGGGCAACAACTGAAGGGTTTAAATAAACCAGGGGAGGGACGTGATCTAATTTACATTAAAGGATCGCTCAGGCTGCGCTGTAAAGAACAGATCGCAGAGGGGCAAGAGTTGAAGCAGGAAGTTCAGTTAGAAGGCACCAGGCTAAGCGTAGATAGGATAAAACTCAGACAGAAGCAGATGAACATGGAACAGATTTTGGAATTAGAGCCCTATCACTTGCTGATAGACTGGATGAGGTGTGAGCAAGCAGAGAGAGAAAGAAAAACCAAGAATGCCTCAAAGAGCATGAATGCAGAGATAAACTCACAGAGCTAGCATGGCACCTGCTGATTTACAATCCTAGGTGCCAGTGAGGAAGCACAAGGGATCCCGGCATTTGGTAAGGGGACCCGAGTGGAATACAAGTTACAACAGAGTGCTCGACTCAGAATCAGCAGAACTGGGCTCAGATCTGACTCCTTTCTGCTTTCTGACCTTATGCCAGTCACCTCTTCCCATTTATAAATGGGAATGACAACACTACCTCACTAGATAAAAGGAATAAACGTCCAGGGAAATACCTAGCAAGCAGGAGTGTCACTAAAAATCAACCCAAATACGTTATCCCTGCCAAACAATGTAGAGAGGCAGTGGGTTGATATTGCCAATAAACAACTCCTTAGCCTGATCTACAACAGCACTCATAAAAAACAGCTGCTATGACAGTAAGTAAGTATGATCTAGTTCTAAATTCAATCTCACGCTAAGAATTTTGGTCACTGTTATTTTCCAAATCAGCAGTGTTACAATTAAAAAAAATATTTTTAAACCATAAATTTGTGATCTCAAATGACTGTATAGCAACTAGTAAACTTGCTTTTGTCATGCTCTCAGAGTCCAAAGATGTTTCATTATATTATAAAATGTCTATTCCCTTTTAGGAATAAATGTAAAGTTTAGTAGTCATCGTGATGTTTTATTAAAAAATGCTGGGTGGCGTAAAATAATGCCTCACAGGATTGACTACAGTTTTACTTTCCTCAGCACAGGATGAACTCAAACTGGCAGAATGATATGGGAAACCACCTCTGGCCAGACAAGGGATATGGCAACAGACGGCAGGCTGAAAGTGGTATGGAAGGCCAAGGAGACCCCCAAATCTAGGCCTCAAGGGAACCTGCACTGCTCTAGCAGAAAATCTCAGCAGTCTACAGAGTGCCAGGGCTGTTTGTTTAATCCAGCTTTGCTTCAAGCACCATCATATCAGATGGCACTGAAGGTAATTAAGAGCCTAGTTTCAGGGGTCAGAAAGGTCTGAGTGATCACCATAGCTTCATGTCACTTAACCAGCTTTGCCCCTTTCGGTAAGCTCCTAAACCTAAGCCCCTAAAGCTCAGGTTTCCCAATGTTGAGGATGGGATTAATGATACCTATACCTCACTGGGCTGTTTCAATGACATGATGCATGTAAACCATTTGGTACAGGGCCTGGCACACAGTGTCAATTACTATTAATAAGTGGTTCACTCATTTTTCTTTTTCCATTTGAGGTAATACATAATCAAAGAAAAGTTGGAAAATTACAAGGAAATTATAGAGAAAAATTATCCAACGACTCCTGAAACTTTTAGGATTACAAACCTCAGATTTTAAGATTCCCCAGCAAATTGTTTTTGATAGATCCAAACTGTTTTCTAAAAGGTCTACCAATTTATAGTTCCATGAACCAAATATAACTGCACCCATTTCTGTACATTCAAAAATGGCTCACCTTTATTTTGTAGGTACTTATGCTCAGAAGCACTGAAGAACTAAAGAAAGTTCCCAACCTCAAAATGATCACTGGGACTACAGAATAAACACTGGAGACTCTGTGTCCTCCTCTCTCCAAGAGGCTACCTGGGAAGTATCCGTGTCTGCAAAGATTCAGGGAGCAGCCTCTGAGCTATGTGGGCTCTGAGCTATGTGGGCTTTCTCCTTTGCTCAGAGCAGAACCATCCCAGTTAACCCTCAACAAGTTTAGCAAATGTTTCCTAACTACTGGGTAGATCTCCAATTAGGCAAAATAGAATGTTGGTGAAACCTCTGAAATAATCTTCTACTAATCCCTTTAACATAACTTCTAAATTTTCTCCCAAAGATTCCTCTGCCTTTAGGTTTTCAAGCTTTAAAAGGGCTAAACCAGGTGGAACTTCAGCGTGCACAAAATTGGTAACTTCATGCAAACGTCGGAGTACGTGTACATAAATAAGCACAAGGATGTGTACGTGTGTATATTATGCATATGTATTATATAAATATAAACGGAATATCGTATATGTGATTGCTGAACCAAGTAAAACTCGTAATTTCCACGCAAAAGTAGAATGTTGGATCTGAAAGGAATCTTGTAAATCATCTCTCATCCAACCCTCTTTCAGTCAGAAGAGGAAATAAGGCCCAAAGAATGTAAATGTCCAGCCCCCAGAGTTAGTTCCCAACGGTCATCTTCTGAGCCCAGATCTGCTTCTAAATAGTGGTTTTCTCACAGCATTCCTTCTCTACCAAGATTTGAATAAATGCCTAGTAATGGAGCAATACTCCCATTTTACCAAGGCAGGCACTAGTACTGCTTTCGAGACAAATCACTTTTTATTTGCATTTCCCATTAAGGTATACAAAGGCCTCATGGTAGTAACTCTGCATGCTGATGCCATTTCTTTTACAAAGAAGAAACTGTGGTTCACGCAAGTTAAGTAATTTGTTCATAGGCTTGGGGACAGACAGGCTCTTCATTTCCTAGGTGTGTGATTTTGGTCAAGATACGTGACTCTCTGTATATCAGTTTAAAGATTAATAATATGGAATAACATCTAAAGTCCCAAGGTTGATGGAAGAATTATATTTAGCGAAACACCTGATTGTAGTTATATAATATTATCAATACATGCTTGGCAAACACAGGACTAGAACTCAACCTGCGTAACAGATCTTGTTTGGTCCTTTCGACAACACAATTTAGGGCATTTGAAGACAATCTAGGGTGAGGAAGAGGCGGGGATGTACCTGAATAGCCGAGTGCAGCCAGAACTACAAGCTACGCGTCGCCCAGAGCTCACGGTCACTCGGTGAAATCACTATTCCAGGGGAGCTTTTCGTCAGTCACCGGGGAGGCAGGGAGGGACGTTCCGGAGTCCGAGCAGTTCCCGCCGCCACCTCTGACTCACAAAGCGCGCCCGCTTTTCCGCAGCGTCGCGGAGGGGCAGGGCCGACGCTACCTAGGCCGGCCGCCGCCCGCTGCGGGGTCTGGTTAAGGCCTCTCTAAGGCCCGCGGACGTGAGGCAGGTAACCAACCCCTCAGTAAGGAACCTCCAGACCACCGCCGCCTCTGGGACTCAGCTCGCAGAGTAGGGACAAGCTCCGCCCCCGGCGCCGGAGAGCTTCCGGTGTTCCCCCACGTGACGCAGCAGCTGCGCGAGCGAACCTCACATATTATTGGTCGCTGCCGTCCGATGGGCGGGGCGGGGCGCGACCTCAAGGAGCAGCCACCGCCGTCCGCTCGTGTCTCCGCCCCCTAGCTCCGCCATCTCCATGGTGACCGCTACCCGGTCACCCGTTTGACCTCAAACCCTGAGTTGCGTCATTGTCTCTGAGCCGGAAGCGGTCATTCCTGCGCAGGTGCACTGCGACAACGTCCAGCTGGGCCGGCGTCCTGGAAGTTGGACCGGTCCCGGCCTGGGTCGGACGGCGGAGGTGACAGATCTCTGCTCGCCCCAGTAACGATGGCGGTGTTTCACGACGAGGTGGAGATTGAGGACTTCCAATATGACGAGGACTTGGAGACGTACTTCTACCCTTGTCCGTGTGGAGATAACTTCTGCATCACCAAGGTAACTCGGGGACCCGCCCGGCGACTCCAAGGAGCAGGCGCGCTTTCGCTCTGCCGAGTCCCTGCCGCCGATCCACGCGGCTCATAGTTATCCACGCCCTTTTTTATCTGTTTCTGAATTCCCTCAAATTTGATACTCCGCGCTGTCGGCGGCACTTGGTTCTGGCCTTTAGTCGGGCCGGAGCGGAGAGGGGAGGGTGTGGATGGCGCCATCCTTCCCAACTTAAGCTTCCACTTCCTGGGGTACTCTTTTGGAGGAAGGTATGTGTTTTTGTCTTCCTGGGGGTGTTGAGGCGACTGAACCTTGACTCACTCTCCTGGGTGTTTATCCCAAGTGACGCTTCCAGGGAAGAGTGGGGCTGGCATTTCTCTTGGAAGATGCTTTTGGTCCTCACATGCCTTGTGGGGAGGCCAGCCTCAAAGGAGCTTGCCCACAGAGATGGGAGGGTTTGGGAGAAGGAGATCGCCAAGAGAAGACTATGCTGACCGTGCGGTGTTCGATTTTGTTATAGGAAGATTTGGAGAATGGGGAAGACGTGGCAACGTGCCCTAGCTGCTCTCTCATTATAAAAGTGATTTATGACAAAGTAAGGAGTCAAATTTTAAAAGGTGGGGGGAGGGTTGCAGGCACCTAGAGTAGTCTGCCTGTGATAGGTAGGTGCAGAATGTTTTCTAATCTTGTGTCAGGTAAATGCTGTGTTTTTTAAAACAAATTTTTAAAACCATTAATAAGCAGCTGTATGGTAAATTAAAATTTTAAAAGCTCAAATTGATTACTCTTTTAGCTTTGGAGAAGGCAGTAAAGAAAACTGTTCTGTATCTAGTGAATATTATGATTACTTATTAAATAGAAGAAAATAATTATAAAGATTACTTAATTGACAGTGTTTATTCCTCCCTTATTTAATAAGCAATTAAAATTGTTTAGAGCTCTTGGACTTATTTTGAGGGAACATTTGTATAGTGTCTCTTACCTGGCTTATACGTCGAACTCTGCATTATCTTGTTTGAGATGTAAGTCATAGTTGCAATTTTACAATTTTCATTTTAGTCTTTAGTTGTCCTGCTGTTTTCACCCAAGGATATTGACAATAGAAAACAAAATAAATGCCCACCTCCACCCCAACTTTTGGTCCTTACTTTGAATGGAGTCTTAACATCATAAGAAGCTTAACATTCTTTTCTCTGGGTTTTGTTTTTTGTTTTTGTTGTTTTTGAGATATAATTGTCATATAACAAAGCTTAACATTCTTAAGGATGAATTCTAAAATGAGTATAGGCAAGGTGGGGGAACAAGGCACTTAGCCTCATGACATAAGCAGCCTATAATTTAGACTACACTTAAGAGGTTTACTGATTTATTCTTGCATTTAAGTGTGTTCTGGAACAAAAAGAAAACAGGGTAAAGGTGACCAGGAGTGCTGGTATGAGAAGAGATAGCAATTTTAAATCGGATGATCACGTACTGTAGCTTGTTTAGTAGCATCCCTGACCTCTACCCATTAGATGCCAATAGCACCCCACAGTATGTCAACCCAGAATGTCTCCACACATTGCCAGATATCCCCAGAGACAAAAGCAATGCCTCCTCCCCACTACCCCTTGAGAACCTTGTGTTAGAGCAGGAAGCCACAGGGCCATTTTAAAGAATGTGGAGCATTGTGTTGTTGGTGGACCATAAACTCCAAAGAACACAGTGGGAGGGTTCCAGGTGCTGGGCAGGAGTCAGAGATCGATAGGGACAGAATACAGGCAGATCCTTACGGGGATCAGACTGCAGGAGATGAGGGGTAACCTGGGAGGCAGAGGTTTCCTGGGCTGGCTGGTGTAAGCCAGGCTAAATCATCAGAGATTGAACTTCATTTACAAAATAGCTAATTTGCAGATTATCTATGTTGGGAAACATAAAGAGCTATCCCTTTAGTTGAAAAAAGTGATTACTTTGAAGAGGGTAGGTATTTGAGTGACCAAATATTGAAGTGGAGAAGTAGTAGTACAAATAGTAATTAATACAGAAATTTAAAAGGTGTGACGTCTGTTTTATAAATGTGATTTCTGAGAAATGGGTGCTCTGTAGTGACGAGGGACATGTTTGTTTATAAGGTAAGGTGCATTAAATATGAATTCAGAACTAAAAACGGATACATTTGTAAGATTATGATTCTGATGCTGGCATTGACTCATTGAACAAGAATGAAGTGATAGAGCAAAGGAAAAACTTAGATTAGCAGAGCTGGATTGATTCTGTAACAAAATGAGTATACCATTGATGCATCTGTGACACAGACACTCCGTGATTAATATAATTTCTTGTTCTGTCTTAGGATCAGTTTATGTGTGGAGAGACAGTCCTGACCCCTTCCACCAACAAAGAGCTAGTTAAGTGCTGAAGCAGACTTTAGGATTCCAAAGCCTGAATTTTGGGGAATGAGCCAAATTGGAAAAATCAAATGCAAAGTCACTGGCTTCTTCATGGGGACAGTCATTTTGTAGTTTGGTGTTCCATAGAGTGTGGATTCTTTCCATCGGCTGCCAAGTTCATCTCCAGTTGAAGAAGCAAGTCCACCACATGACGTACCCGGATTTTGTGCCAAAACTTTGAATTGGATGGGCTCTTAATTTTCCATCTGAACTTAAAAGAAGATAATTTCAAATCAGTGCTTTCTTTTGCTCAATTTTGTTATTTTTATATCTTACACCTAATTACTTCATTATCTGACAACAGCTTCATCTACCTCAAAGTCATTAGGATTCGTTAATTTAAAAAAAGATTTTATTTTTTAGTTGGTTATTAAGATTATTAAAATCAGCCCTTTCTTTGTAGTTTGACATCAGCTCTGCTGTTCTAAACTGAAGGAAATCAGTTGCCTTTAGTCAGTCGGGACTGTACCTTCAGTTGGCCAGGCCAGTTTTCAAGAGCTGGCCATGAGTCAGATGTCTGTGTTCTGTTAAGCATGTCATTTCCATTATACTTCATACACTGGGTTCTGGTCATGGTGTTAAAGAGAAAATATACTGAGCTCACAATTTTTCCAGAGTTAAAAGGTAGTGAGTTAAGAAGAAAAGTCAAAAAGTGAAATGGTCGAAGAATGTGGAATTTCCTTATCAATATTCTGCATGTTCCTTGAGAATCAGGACAAGATAAAAACAAAAACAGCCAAAGAAAGTGAAATTGGTAACAGACGAGAGGAGAAAAATATGCTTACTTTTAGTAAATTAACTGCTTCAGTGGTTTTGTGAGAACAGAGCTAGTAACATTTCTGTATCTGGGTTCTTGTGTGTGTATTTGTTTTTAGATAAGGCTAAGGAAATTTCACTCTAGGTAGGGGTTAATGTCAAGTCTTCATGGCTAGCGGCCCTGCTTTCAGCATTACCACCAAATCGAGTTACTAGTCCTAAAAGGTAAAGCTTCGACAGCAACTCTTGTATTTGCTGAGGAGGAACTTAAAAATGAAAACTTAAAAATGCCTGTTCCAATTAAATATGCCCCTGAGGGCACATCTAATAAGCCTCTATAAGCTGCAACCACATCAGACATTCACTCTTGCTCTGGAGAAAAAGAAACATACAAAGATAGGCTATCGGTCTTCCTTTGCTACAGCCCTGAGAATAGCAAGAAATAGAACCACTTGCACAGAAATTCCAAAATTCCCTTTATATACACACCTCTGCTGTGTGTACATAAAGTTAAAGTCACCTATGTTTGGTGGGTTGCTCTGTAAATGGCTTCTGCAGTTAGAAAAATAGCTTGCCAGCATGTGAGCATTTTATTACTAACTGATAAATGTGCAGCATACTCATTGGGGGTTTAAATTAAAACAGGCCAGTGGCCCTTTTTCCCCTGCCAACAGCATGGCTATGTGAAGCCATTAGGCTGAGACATAAATCACCAAAAACTGTATGCCAGAACTGCTTGGTACATTATGTGAAGCATACGGCATGTTGATGTGTTGAGAAATCTCATCGCTATTTGGGACACTGACACCCCAGAAGTAATCCACAGTTGCTTTGGAATGAGTGACGGCTCAGGTGAACAGAGCAGGGTGTGTGCTGACTGGTGGGGATGAGCTACAGAGAGAAACGAACTGTCCCATACTCAGATCTGATGGTTTCGTAGATACTGGTAACTGATGATGAATTTCAAACAAGAACAGACATCCCTGATGTCACTTACACTGTGAGCATAGAAGAGCAGGAAGAAAAGTTGCCCAAACGTCCCAGGAGAAAAGCCAACGCTACTGGTGATTGGTGATAATCTGTGATAACGGGAATGATTTCATTCCAAAGCAGCTGAGTTGCTAAATCTGTTAACCGCAAAAGAACACATCAGGATTTAATCCTGTGTTAAGCAGAAAGTAAAACCAGGGTCTTACAGATACGACTCAAGTTCAGTGTGGTGTATATGCCTTGTTTAGCTTCACAGACATTTCAGAGACCCTCTGAGGACTGAGTTGTAATCCAGGCTCTGTCTCTTGCTACCTTGGTAATCTTTGGCAAGACCAGTGGATTCCTCATCCGTACGATTCGGAGACTGGATCAGGGTATTTCTAAACTCAGTACTATAATTTTAGGCTTCATAGTTTGCAGGAGCTGGAATGGTAATTGAAACCTTTTTAAACTAAACACGAGCTGAAGGTGAATTACAGAGAAAGACACTCCATTCTTCAGTAACTCCATGTCAAAGGATTCTGCATATACTTTAGTGTACACAGTCAGAAACCTTTTTATTGGAAAGCACCCAACATTTTTGACAACTGTACGTATTAATTTATTACCAGAATAAATTGTATTGGCATGCTAAATAAAGCCAGATTATTTACATCCATTTGTTTTCATGTAGTTTTTCTTCCCCTAAATACGAACATTATGTATTAAAAGGTTATAATGTGATTTTTATATGAGGTAGAAATCTTTAACCTGCTTTAGAACTTTGTAAGGTTTCTGTTATGGACAGTACAGTTTTTAAGTAGGAAAGAAATTGCCACTGTTTCTACTGTTTGGCCACGTGGGTTTCAGTTCTGGATTTTTATTGTTATTTGGAAAAAAAATAGCTTTGAAGTAAGCGGCAGAAAGGCAGATATAGTTGACTGTAAGTAATTCAGTTTATTGCTGGGAAGGAAGGCTGGTATTTAAGACTGATGATTAGTTCTTACAGTGCTTTGAGAGCCCAGCTCTAGTTAGGGCACAGTTTGAATCTCAGTTCCTCCACTGTGATCTTGGACAGGTTTCTTTTTGTATCTCTATGTGCTGGTCTGTGAAATGTGGACCATAATAGTACCTTTTCCCCAGTGTTGCCCTGTGGATTCCTTCATTCAGCAAGGGTCTGTGGAGTGCTTGCCACATGGTGGATACTAAGTGAGGAAGACAGGTAGGTTTCTGCCATCGTGGAGCTTCCTTGCAACTAGAAGAGAGGAAATAAGAGAACAGGCTGTGTTTAGGGCCCAGGAGGAAACAAACCACGTGATGTGATTACAGGTGCCTTTCTAAAGAATAGATGAAAGCCTTCTCAGGTCTGGCACCTTTTCTGAGACGTGAAGGATGAGAATGAAGCAGCTTTGTGAAAATGATTACCTTAGCTAATGACTAAAACATTTAGCACAATGCCTGTCATATGTGCAAAAGCAAAAAGTTATCTAATACCAAAAGGAATTCATTGTTTTGAGCACTGACAATATTATTAGAATAAATACGAAAAGTGCAAAGTATTGGGCACCCTTTACCCACACGTACTGAATCTCTCTGGGCTTGGGTTTTGACAAGCCCTCCAGGTGGTTCTGATGCAGCTAACTTTGAGAAGCACGGGTTGAGCACTGGCGTTCGAACTTGGCAATGCACTAGAACCACCTGAGGAGATTTTAAAAGCCGTGCTGCCCAAGAGAGGCTGATTTATTTGGTCTAGGTGTAGCTTGGACGTCAGGAATAGTACAGTCTCCCTTGTGATTCTAACGTGCAGACCAAGCTGAGAACCACTAGACTCAGCTGGAAAAGAAAATTCATAATCACAAAGTAAGAAGGATCCAGTTTTTTCAATGGTCACACCTTGTTTGCACGTGAAACAGGAGTGGGCTCAGTCGGCCACTTGCTTTGTGTCCAGACATACAATCAGCCTTAACAAGTGACCGCAGAGCCCTAGCTGGGCTAATGACCCCAGTGGGAGAGCCCCTATCTGGGTAGCCCCGTAGCTGCGCCCCCTGCTTAAACAATCACATTTTCCCAGAACACACTCTGGCTGCTAATTACACACCTTACAGAAGTGACAGCTTCTGCATGTGTAAGTAATTAGGATTGCTTTAACTCCATTCCCTACTTCCTACAAAGCAAATTGCTCATGATTACATACTACATTGGGAAACCATTTTACAAATTATTCCTTCTTAAGAGTTTAAAACAAAGGACGCATGAAAGGGACTTCCCTGGTGGCGCAGTGGTTAAGAATACACCTGCCAATGCAGGGGACACGGGTTCGAGCCCTGACCCAGGAAGATCCCACATGCCACGGATCAACTAAGCTCGTGCACCACAACTACTGAGCCTGCACTCTAGAGCCCGGGAACCACAACTACTGAGCCCACATGCTGCAGCTACTGAAACCCGTGTGCCTAGAGCCTGTTCTCAGCAGCAAGAGAAGCCACCGCAATGAGAAGCCTGCACACCACAACCAAGAGTAGCCCCCGCTCACCACAGCTAGAGAAAGCTCACACGCAGCAACAAAGACCCAACGTGGCCAAAAATAAATAAATAAATAATTTATATATTTTAAAAAAGGACACATAAAAAAGAAATCACAGTTAAAAATACTAGCTCACAAAATTCTTAAAATGGAGGAGGGATATCCAAGAAAGGCAGCCACCTTGGTCCTGGCAAACGAGGGGTATTTGATGGGGCAAGGGGTTCCATCTGAAGTGACTCCCAAATAGAGGTGAATGTCTAGTAAGGGGTGGGGCATCTCAGTATGTGGCACAGAGCCCAGGCACTGCTTCAGGGGGTCAACACTTGGCACTGAGACAGGCAAGCAGGACCCAGTCACTAGGCAAAGATTTGGGGCTAGACTTCATTTTTAGAGGGGAATTGAGCTCTTTCCTGTACGTTTGGGCAAAGATTAACGCCAAGACTGAGGGTGCAGAAGAGGGGAAACAGACTCTTAATGGGCACCACCTGTGTTCTAGGCTCTTTCCATGAGGGCAGGACAGGGCACCCAGGGACACCCCAGAGGGCATTGGGTCCTAGTCTACTATCCCAAATGGCAGAACCTGGACTATTACTGTAGCCAGCAGGTATCTCTGAACTACCAACTGGTGATGATGAAAGAGTGAACTGGCGAGGATGGGGGCTTTGGACCATTTAATGAGATTAAGTGAAATAATACATGTAAAGCAGTGAGCACACTGTTTGCACATAGTAAGAGCTCAATAAAAAATAGTTTAATCGTGCTTATTTTTTGCTCTATCAGAAATGACCCAAGACTTATGGTCTGAGGAACTTGCCTGAATTTAAAGGTTAAGATGGCACAGAACTCAGCCATGATGTGTCAGGGGTCAACCCAGAAAAGCAAAAGAGCCACGAGCAGTAGAGGACGAGGGATGTGTCTGAGGGTTAGACTTTATGTGGTTGTGCGAGCGAGAAGGAGGCATCAAGGCTGTTATCTCTGCGTCTGGTCTTGAGACTAAAGTAGCTACACGTCAGCCAAACTTGGTGTGAACAAAAGAAAATACAAACTGGAGCTACATCTGTCTCTCCCCACTGCCAGCCTTGACTCAGTGGGTGATGTCTGTAGGAGGCTGGCACCCTTCCCCAGGGAACTGCATAAGTAGTTGGCGCAGAGCAAGGCAGAGATGGCAACAGTGTGTGTGAGCACCCACTGACCTGCTGCCCTGCTCCAACCTTCCGAACATAAAAATATGTCTGCTGCTTTCCTTCTCATTTCCAATTTTTTTTTTGGCCGTGCAGCTTGCGGGATCTTAGTTCCCCGACCAGGGATTGAACCCGAGCCCTGGCAGTGAGAGCACCGAGTCCTAACCACTGGACCACCCTCATCTCCAAATCTTGCACAAAATTTCTCTGGTGGTCGATGCTCACCCCGGACCATACAGAGAAAGGAATTCTGCAAACTGTAGTCCTATAGTCCCAGTTTAGCCGATTGCCACCATACACAATGTTGGGGAAGCCGAGGCAGGGGTGGGACACCATTTTTGTTTTTAAACAGGTAAAGTGATAATAGCATGACGTCGTTTAGATCACACTGTGGTGTTGATTTCATTATCCCCATGTTAACTGAAACATTAGATCAAGTCAGCCTCTCTTGCTGGCCAGACATCAGACAACAGTTCCATGAGATTAATTTTTGCTACACTTGCGTTGTGAGATGAACAAGGTTTTGGCTGTGTTTTCTGCATTCAAATTTAGAGCAATGTCATTCTAGTAATAATAGGTTAATATTTCCAAAGTCTGCTCTATATATCCACATGAAGGGATTTATTAGCTCTAATTCTAGAGAGAAATGGGACATATGTTCATACAATGTCATTCAAAGTGAGATGTAATACCCCTGAGAACCTAGACTACCCGCCCCCCCACCTCCCCTTACTGATGGGTCTGGTTTCCTGGTTGCCGGAATTTGGGGATGATGCGTTTTGAGTGTTTTTATTGCAACAAATTCCCTGATACATTTCAGTGGTGTCCAACAGTTTGTTATCCAGACCGTTTCAAATCAGGTGAGAAGCTCACACATTAAGTCTGACATGATCTGCATGGCCAGACCTGAAAACTTGAACTTTGGACCTTGAACAGAATCTGCCAGATATAGTTTTTATATTCCTGGCAAAATATGGCCTACTCAGGACTTGTCCATCTAGCTTGGCTAAGCACTCGTCACATGATGCTGAGGTCAAGGGGAAAAACATCCGTGAAGTTAGACATAAAAAAGGACTCTCTGCTTGTAGAAGTGTTAAGGTTATTAGTAGTTACCCACCAAAATGGATAAGCAGTGTCATTCAACCAATAAAGATGCCGCAAGCATTTTCTGTTTATGAGTTAGGCCTAATCTTAACTTTAAGAACAGGATGGAAATGCTTTTCACCAATGAGTGACACAGATGTAGGTATTGGGAGCTAAATGAGTGGAAACTTTGTTCTCTTTGCCGAACACACCCCTTACTCATCAGGAATTGTAAGCAGTTAAGTACCATCTGGACATCATGAGGCAGAATGGGGCCTGACCTTGGCCAGATGGCTCCTGTTTTCCTCGCTTGCACACGTGTTCCTCCCCATCTGTGGACTCAGTGGGGCAGGGCCCTGGGCAAAGTGGCCAAGGACAGTACTGGTCACCTGGGCAGGCCTTGGTCTCTCCACTGTAATACAGGGAGGGGGGAGGAGTTGAAGGAATGATTTCAGACATCTTAGCTCTGTTCTGATGTGACATTGAGTGGGTGAATGACTATTGCCAGTCTCCGATGAACTTGTCCTCTCGAGCCTGCAGGGGCCACCTTGAGGTGACAGCCGTGCTTTGGGCTGGGAAGCGGGGTCAGGAAGAGAGGAGTGGAGGCGGGGTCAGGAAGAGAGGAGTGGAGGAGAGCAGCCCTCGCAGGAATGACTGTGAATGACAGCGGCCAGGGCCTGTCGGGAGAGCCAGAGCCCCACTGGACACGAGTGTGGATAGCCCAAGCCCCGCCAGCTTGCAGAAGGACATGTGCGGCCAAAACCTCCCTGTCCCACGTGTCCTTTTTCCCAGGGGGCAGCCTACTTAATGCAAATGCCACCTGCGGGACCTTCAGCCCAGGTCTGGGGCAAACTCGCCCGCTGGTTACTGGCCTCAGCATCTCAAGACACACTTAGCCAGGCCTTTGAGTTCCAGGGCTGCCCTGTTTAACGTGGTAGCTAAAGTTCATATTTCAATTAAGAGGAAATAAAATTAAGAAGTCAATTCCTCAGCCATACTACCATATTTCAAGTACTCATGTACACTTGCTGCTGTGGCCTGTGGCTACCATATTGGACGGTCCAAGTAAAGAACATTTCCATCATCACAGGAAGTTCTACTGGAGAGCTCTGTTCCAGAATTCGCCAGAGTGCTCGTATACTGAAGAAACATAAAACACCTCTCTGGACTTCCTCTTCTTCTATTACGTTTCTTTCTTTGCTTGCATTGGAATATCTTGGCCATAGATTCTTTTTTTTTTTAATTAATTAATTTATTTATTTATTTATCTTTGGCTGCATTTGGGTCTTCGTTGCTGCACGTGGGCTTTCTCTAGTTGCGGCGAGCGGGGGCTACTCTTTGTTGCGGTGCGCGGGCTTCTCATTGCAGTGGCTTCTCTTGTTGCGGAGCACAGGCTCTAGGTGTGCGGGCTTCAGTAGTTGTGGCTCACGGGCTCTAGAGCACAGGCTCAGTAGTTGTGGCGCACGGGCTTAGTTGCTCCGCGGCATGTGGGATCTTCCCGGACCAGGGCTCGAACCCGTGTCCCCCGCATTGACAGGCGGATTCTTAACCACTGCACCACCAGGGAAGTCCCCATAGATTCTTAGAGACATTTGATATCGAAGACCTGTGTTCAAGCCTCAGCTTCCCCACATCAAGTTTACGAGAGTTACTTAGTCTGTTTCTGTGTCAATAAAACGAGGATAATTAACCACCTCCCTGGGTTGGGAAAATCAGATGGGATAGTAAACAGGAAGTTGCTGATAAGCCCTATGCACTGTACATATTCTCACCAAGCGATGCACAAAGAGAAAAGGGAGGGGTGATAGCCATTAAAATTCTGTCAAAAAAAGAGGTGGTTTTTGGAATAATATTGGTGGTTTTTCAGAAGGGACTGTAAAGGTAAAATAATGATACTTCCTCTGAGAAGAGAGGCCACTCCTTCCCACTCCCCTCTCCTTAGTGGGTCTTCTTGAAAACATTAATAGGCCTGATAAGAAGCCCAACCTTTTGATTTTATAATGCAAGGTCAAGGGCCTTCGGACCCTTAAAACCATAGACACACATTGTGCAAATGAACTCAGAGCCTCTGGAGGTGGACAGGAGACAATCACATGGTCCACCCATCTGTCTATCAAAGGAATGAGAGACGTTTTCATCGTTCCTTCTTCTACTTTACTGCATAAACTCATGGGAAATTCTGTCCAGACTCTGAAGTCACTTTCGTGTTACCTTAATGCACGTGAGTCTGGTAGTTCTTACCAATAATGAGTCATGTTCGCTCCGTTCTGTATTAGTACGGAGGGGTCTTTGTGTTGGCAGGATTGTTTTATTTCTCCAACAGGACCAAAGGAGACTTGAGTTTCCCATGCGGAGTGGAGGTGGCGAGGAGAAAGCCCCCCTCTGGAGGTGACGGGCTCAGATTGGAGGGAAAGGCTGGGTTTCTGGCTGATTTCCCCTCCTGGGACGCCAGTGTTTGAGACCCAACCAGAAGAGAGAAGGTGCTCTGGTTTTCAGGAGCCCAGTAGGGATGTAGCCCAGGAAAGGAGAGGAGTAGCCTGCTAAGTGTGTGGCAGACTCACTGATAACCCCAATCCTGTGATTTCTCCTATAAAAGTCCATGAAGTGAAATTTCTATTTTAAGTACTATGGGGCTTTGTCTTGCATGAGATTTCAAATCACTCTAACTTCAACGACAACTAAGAAAAAGTCCTTTCAGTTTTCTAGAAGAAGCTGGGAAGGAGCCCCAAGTCCTACTGTGAATTAGTTGGGGAAGCAGGTGGCAGATTCTGGGAGCCTGTGTGCCTTTTGCAAAAGGGGAGTTGGCGATCAAGTGGGCTGCAAAGGACGGAGCAGGGGGGCGAGGGGCCCGGGGGCTGTAAGAACAAAGGAGCCCAGGGGCAGACAAGGGAGGGACCAGCCCTGCCCACAAACCTGGGGTTCACATTTGGGGCCGAAAAGCAAGTCAGCCGACAATTTCAAGGAAGAATTTGGTCAAAACAAATATCTACAATGCATATATTCCAATCAATATTCCTTCAAGGATTAGTAATTTTGCTACATCACGGGACATTCGACAACTGCTTTGCACATGTATACACTTTTGGACAACTTTCAGAATTTTCCATTATTTTCTGTTTATTTCTTATTCATATTTTGCCAATATTCTCGGTTCCACATTGTTTATAATTACAGGGGAGAGGCTCCGGGGCCGGGTACTGAGGGCAGGAAGGACAGAAATGTTGAAAAATAGGGGCTCCACTGGTACAAATTAAATGTTCAACAATAGTTTTATTGTTTATTTTATTGTTTTGTCTCATTCTATAAGTAATGCAGCCCCATTATAGGAAAAACAAAAGAAAATAAAGAACAAGAGCTCCTATAATTCCGACTTCCCTTGCCTCATTCCATTTCTGTTCCTCCCAGGGGGATTCTTTTTTTTCTCCTAGGAGTTGAAGGCACAACAGCCCTCAGACTGGCAGCCCCTCATTTCCCCTACCACAGACCAAGTTCAGGAGGCCTCCTGCCCTCAGTACCTGGCCCCAGAGCCTCTCCCCGGACACCTGCAGCTTGTCTGCACTTTGCTACACTCACTTTGTATTATACTTCAAAATTCTTAAATGTAATTTTTTTTTAGTTTATTTATTTATTTTTGGCTGAGTTGGGTCTTTGTTGCTGCACACGGGCTTTCTCTAGTTGCGGCGAGTGGGGGCTACTCTTCGTTGCAGTGCGGTGGCTTCTCTTGTTGCAGAGCATGGGCTCTAGGTGCATGGGCTTCAGTAGTTGTGGCACATGGGCTCAGTAGTTGCGGCGCACGGGCTTCGTTGCTCCGTGGCATGAGGGATCTTCCCGGATCAGGGCTCGAACCCATGTCCCCTGCATTGGCAGGTGAAGTCTTAACCACTGTGCCACTAGGGAAGTCCCCTTAAATGTAATTTTATATATGATCTTCTATCAGGTGTGTGTGTGTGTGTGTGTATGTGTATGAAAGAAAGATACAGATACAGCAAGTGAGGGAGGGAAGGAAAGAGAGAGAGAGAAAGGGACAGAGACAGAGAGACAGGGACAGAGACAGAGAGAGACACAAGGTAGATCTTTGGTGTTAAAAGATCTACAGATTGGGGTCAAGGGAAGCCCTGGAAATTTGGAAGGGGCAAGGGGATGGTTAGGGCCTTCTATGTTCCCAGGGTAGAGAAAAAAGTGTATTTCACTGGGAAACTATGTTTCATCTAGAGGTTAGATCACCTCCAATTTATCTGCTTCTAGACTCTGACTGTCTCTGAGCTGTTTTAACTCTGTAGTTGAGGGCAGCTGACAGCAACGCGAGGTCGCTCTTGTCTCTAAGTGTGCATGTCCTCTATTGCCCAGGAAAGGCTCAGTTGTTCGCCCTCCCACCATGTGACAAGACCCGTTTTGCCTCCATTTATGTACATATTCTTGTCAATATTCCTCCTGTATAAGGTGTCTCTTTTGAACTGGTTATAGTCTCTACTGGTCCCAAATGAAATCAATAAAATCTTTAACATGTGTTCATTTTTATATCTGTATGAGAGTCATGATTTTACCATTTTTTCGAGAATTATCTTTTGAATAGTTTTCCGAGGATTGAGGAGGGGTCAGCTGGAAAGTGAAGGGGGGAAGGGGTGAGCGACATGTACACCTCTGGGCATGAAAGGAAGTGGGTGGTGGGGTCAAGGCACTCAGGTCATCTAAATCGCTATAGAAATGCACCTCTGTTTGGCTTACTCTGTATTACTGATTTGGGCTCAGACTCTAAGAAGTCAGATATTAATGTGTAGAAGAGTAGTAAGTTCCAAGTGATTTTAGCCTGCTACAGACGCAAATGATTTCTATCCACCAAAAAATATAACTCCCAAAGGATTTATTGTCCTGTAAGAAGACATTATCTAATTTTGCAATCTATTTCAACATCTTTTATTCTTCTTCTTCTCCTCCCTCCCCCACCCCTCCTTCTTCTTCTTGGCTTTATTTTGCTTTGTTTACTTACTTTTTTGTTTTTCTTTGTTGGAAGGCAACATTCTTTTTTTCACTAACATTATATCAATCTTTCCTATTCTTTGAACTAGCTTTACCAATCTGCTGATTCTCTCATTAATGAGTTAAATAAATCTTTGCCACATGCTTATTCTACTATGAAAGAGGGTCATAGTTTTTAACTTTTTGAAATGTATACGGCAACAGTCTAGTTACCAGCTCGTGTTCTGCATGATCCTGTCCCAAGGTCGTCCCACAGAACAGAACAGTGGAATCTGCATTCTCTTATCATTCACGGAGAATCTGTCCTGTGCCTGGCACCATGGCAGGTGCTGAAGTTAGGGGAAATGGAGGCAGACAGACTCAAGAAATTCACATTTGTGGCCAGAGAAGAGTTGTTGGTTTGTTTCTTAAATCAACAATTAAAATGAAATGTGATAGGACTTCCCTGGTGGTGCAGTAGTTGAGAGTCCGCCTGCCAATACAGGGGACGCGGGTTCGTGCCCCGGTCCAGGAATATCCCATATGCCGCGGAGCGGCTGGGCCCGTGAGCCATGGCCGCTGAGCATGCGCATCCGGAGCCTGTGCTCCACAACGGGAGAGGCCACAACAGTGAGAGGCCTGCGTACCGCAAAAAATTAAAAAAAAAAAAAAAGAAATGTGATAACTGCTGGCTTAGAGGTGGCAGTGCTCTAGAGCAAGCGTGGACGAAAAGAAAGCTCAGATCCCCATTATGCGGGCCTTGCCCTTGCTCCTCTTTTCCCTTTTTCACAGGGAGTCGTTAAGTTCCAGCTCAGTAGTCAGCATTGTCTTCTTCCTGGCTAGGAGCATCCTCACACCTCACATGACTCCAGTGTCCAGGCATTAGATGCTTCTGTGTTAAATGAGAAAAACTAATTTGAACAGCGTATCCTAAAGAAAGTCTGTTGTGAAATCCATCCAAAAATCTAATAAGTAGGAGTGATATCTGTTGGTGAATGAATTGGGTTATCTGAGGTGAAGCTGAGTTACTAAAGCAATAAGCAAATCAAGAAGAGAGCAATCTGGAAGGTTGTGAATGTGCCTTCTGGTTCCTAAAAAGCAGGATTAGCACTGAACAGAAAAATCCAATGAAGCTTGGCCCATTTGCATTTTAGCAGTCATTTTGGGTACGGGTGGGATGGTGGAGAGGACCTTGGTCATGGAAATGGAAGTTCTTTGCTCTAGTCTGAGTTTGGAAATCTTATCCCAGATTTTCTCTCTGAGCTTTAAAGAGTTGGTGTGAGGTTAAATCATAGAATTAATGTTAAAGCACTCGTGATTTTGCCTCTACAAGACATTTGATAATGTCTGGAGACATTTTTAGTTTTCATAATTGGGTGGTGAGTGGTGCTCCTGGCATCTGTGTAGTAGGGACAGGCCAGGGATGCTCTGAAAAGTTCTGCAATGCCCATGGCAGCCCTCGAGCAAAGACTTATCTGGCCTCAAATGTTAATAGTGCTGAAGTTGATAAATCCTATCTAGGTCCATCTTCTTGGTTCTGTTTGACCCAGGGAATCTGATAAATGAGAGCTTTCTGAAGACTGAGTTTCCTGAGTAGGTAGCTGATCTGGGGAGGTGTGGGTAGAGGATGTTGGGGAATGCAGATTCAGGTGATAACCTGGGTCCCTTGTGTTTACAGATGGATTTGGTTGTCAGTTTTCACTGGTCTCAGTTCCCCAGTTGGTAGATGAATAGAGTGGGAGGGCATTGCTGTGGAATTTACAGAGATAGTTGGTACCTGTGTTAGAAGGCCCCTCTGAGTGGCTGGGCTATAACCATAAGCTTTAGATGGGGTGACATATTGGTGTCTTATCAGTTTGTTAGATTTACAAAGATTCTTCCAGCTCATTTAAGTAAAGAAGAGTCACTTATTAAAAGTTTTGTTGGTTATCCATTTTAAATATAGCAGTGTGTACATGTCAGTCCCAACAAGCACCTACTGTATAGCACTGGGAACTCTGCTCAATATTATGTAGCAACCTAAATGGGAAAAGAATTTGAAAAAGAATAGATATATATATAACTGAACCACTTTGCTGTAGACCTGAAACTATCACAATATTGATAATCAACTATACTCCAATATAAAATAAGTTTTAAAAAGTTATGTTTAAATTAAAAAAAGAAAAAAATGAAATGTGATAAGTCCCATAGTAGAGGTTTCAGAGTTAAAAACTAGATGCTTACAACAGCCCCTGCCTGACACCTCATCTTCCACATGATGGGTATTTAAAATCGTAGCTGGAATCTTCAGGGGGTGACTTGAGCTATCCAAGCCTGGTGATGCTTACGAGGAAATAAAATGGGAGTTTCCTCTCTGAATCACTTCACCTCATCAGGGCAGGACCAGCAGCCCAGTGGTTGTTAATTGTCCTGAAACATACTGGCGCTATTTGCTCTTCTTTTAACAGTCCCAGTAGCTTTCGTTGCCTTTTTTGGATAGTGGGTTTGGGAGTGAGGTTTTGCTTCTCCTTGTTTCACAAGCCATTTTGTGAAGAGGAGGCGTGCTTAGTTCCGGCGCGTTGGCCTGTGTCTGATCCAGTCTGGCCACCAGATGGCGCAGTTTCGCCTCTCAGCGCCGCAGTGCCGCGTAGGATTGAGCTCTGACGCTACTGGATTTGAGTCCTTTGTTGCATTGTGACCTTGGGAAAGCCAGTTTCCCCTTCTGCAAATGAGGAATGGTGAAAATCACCTTGCTGGGCAGCTGTGAGGATTAAATAAGATGACAAAGGCTAAGCGCGTTGAACAGTTCAGACGCACAGTGGGTGCTCTGTAATCCTGGCCCTTCTCTTTCCTCTTTCATTCATTCAGTGCACATTTATCGACCGGTGTTTCTATGCAATGGCTCATAAAGGCGCAGAGTGTCTTACACACAACACACACACACACACACACACACACACACACACACACTATTGTGGTTACTGGCATACAAGACATACCCTCTACCCTCCAGTACCTAAGTCATCCAAAATTTCCTCTCGTTCAAATGCATTTAGGTACAAAAAGCTACATTCTGAAGAGCTAAAATAATGGTAAAAGACATAGCAACCCTAGAAGAGTGTTACTATGTGTTCAGAGCCTACTATTCCCCACTGGGTTCCACTGTAGAGTATTATACAAACAAGATAATATGTTGCCCCATACAACCAACTTAAAATCCCTTTCAAAACATGTATGATGTTTTCCCCAGAGGAGGGACAGTGACACTGGCTCAGGACAGCCCTAGGCTTGTGGGCCAATGTGCCCTGAGTGCAGCGTTGTGAAGGGAGGTTGTTAGAGCTGCGTTGGGGGGGGATTGCATGTAACACTAAGCACATCCATTTTTGTCACATGCAGTGCGGAGCCACAGCTGCCTTCTGAGTTGAGGAATGACAGGGCAACATTACCAGCCCCAAACCCTAGAAAAAGCAGTGTCTGTCTAAAGCTGGGGGGTAGATAATTTCATCCTTAATCCCACCCGAACGTCTTCTCCCACCCCTCCTCCTCTCTCTCCTGTCCTCTCCTCCTTCTATTTACTCATTCATTCATTCATTCAGCAAAGATCTGTTAACCATATATACCATATTGCAGATATGTTTTAGGCACTAGGGTTAATCAGTGAACAACAGCAACAAAGCTTCTTCCTGGAACTTACAGAAACCCATTCATGTTACAATATTTATATATGCACCTGTCTTCTATGGGCCACCCGAGCAGTTGGGGGCCACCTGCCTCCCCGTGTGAAAAAGCCAGCATCATAGCTTGTCCTCTGAGGCCCTGCCGTGCCCCTGCCCTTCCCATGGTTTGGTTGTGCAACCTTCCCTTCAATTACATGAGATGCTTTGTTATTCTCCTACAAATCTCCCCAGCCTCTGCAGGACTAAGCTTGTGTAATTTGCATTTCTATCACCCGCCACCCAAAGGTGCCTGCTAGAAAGGCAGAGCCACTTAAGAAAACTGATAAGACTTTCTTGATTGTGTTGGGATGCAGGGCCAACCCTGTAGGCAGGATTAGCCTGAAGGCCTACTTGGCATCAGCTGTGTTAGCCAGGACCAGCCACATCATAAAGGAAGGCTGTGTTCATGTGCGGTTTTGCTTGGCTTCCCCTGCAAGCAGAGCCTGAGGCAAGGATTGGGTGCAGGTGGTTGATGTGGGAGGTGAGCCTGGGAAGCAGGGGAGTGTGAGCAAGGAACTGAGATGGGGAAGAAGGAAAGGTGAATATAAGGGCACATTCTCACAGCTGCTGCTTGATTCTGCTTGATTCTGCGAGGCGAACAGAATGCCTCCATTCCGAATTACCTCCTGAAAGGTGGAGGCTGGAGCGATCTTCCACTGGGTCCTGTCCCCTCAATGACTGAGAGTTGCCTGGGGTGCTAACTCTCAGGGATGCTCGCTCCTGGTCTCTGCCTTCAGAGAAGACCCTGGGGCGGAAGACCCTTGGCATGGGGCGAAAGGAATCAGAGCCACATGGAGCTGACCAGGAACTGGGGCTGAAGCAGAGCCAGCCTGAGGGCATGTGATGCAGGCATAGGAGGTGTCACCAACAGCCTTACTGAACTTTGCTGCATATTGTAAGTTACCTAACTCAGTGGTCCCCAACCTTTTTGGCACCAAGGACCAGTTTCGTGGGAGACAGTTTTTTCACAGACTGGGGCGGTGGATGGTTTTGGGATGATCAAGTGCATTACATTTATTGTGCACTTCATTTCTATTATTATTACATTGTAATATATAATGAAATAATTATACAACAATTATACCATAATGCAGAATGAGTGGGAGCCCTGAGCTTGTTTTCACTTGCCACTCACAGATAGGGTTTTGATAGGAGTTTGCAAGCAATTGATTTATTATGGTCTCTGTGCAGTCAAACCTCTCTGCTAATGATAATCTGTATTTGCAGCCGCTCCCCAGCGCTAGCATCACTGCATCAGCTCCACCTCAGATCATCAGGCATTAGATTCTCATAAGGAGCGTACAGCTTAGATCCCTCGCATGTGTAGTTCACAGTAGGGTTTGCGCTCCTATGAGAATCTAATGCTGCCGCTGATCTGACAGGAGGTGGAGCTCAGGCCGTAATGTGAGCGAAGGGGAGCGGCTGTAAATACGGATGAAGCTTCACTCACTCCCCCGCTGCTCACCTCCTGCTGTGTGACCTGGTTCCTAACAGGTCATGGACCGGTACTTAACCGGACTGGTTAGGTTGGGGACCCCTAACACCAGATTGTGGGAGGTGTTGCTGCCCCAGATGAGATAGTCTCTGGCTTATCTCTAGAATGTAGCCTCTTTGCAGAACTCCAATCTAAGCATGGGCCTGGCAGGAAAGAATTGAGCTTCCAGAAATTCTGACAAGATCTTTATTTGATTTTGCACATTTTAAGTGCCATTGCTGAGGCTAATTTGGGGATCAAGAGTCTGCACCTCGTCCAGAACATGTAACATTCTCTATGGTGTACCCCAATTAGGACGACTTCCTTAAGCCTTTGATTTGCCCAATGGTGTTAGGATGCCTGACTGTACTGCCCTGACTGGGCCACCTTGGCATTGGTCAACATAGTGGCCGTGCACAAACTCTGCTTCCAGAATTGCTCTGCAGGCTCCAAATCACATTCAAGTTCTCCTGTGATGGTTGCAGCCAGCTGCAGAGACTGCAACATGTGGAGTGCCTGCCACTCTCCTCCCTGACAGCCTGGCTCCATTTAGTTTAAGGATTTTGTGGCCCAGAATATTAACTGAGCTGTCACCGTCATGCTCTGTTACCCTGAAACGGATGGCAGGAAATGGGTCGGCGAGCTCTGTCAGTTTCCTTGCTGCTGGCATCATTCCTGGGTTCAACCGTGAGCATCCCGGCTGTGAGTCACTGCGGAGGTGGAGAGAATCCACTCAAATGTCTGCAGCCACACTTAGAAAGAACTCTTCGAGAGACAGAAGAGCCCTCTTCATCCGTGTCTGTTCTCTGCCCTTGTTCTCCATGAGCTGATTGTTGCCTAGACTCACACAGCTGGGCTAATGGGGCACCTGCCACTCCTAAGAGGGCACAGAGCCTGTGTCATATGAGACCTGAGAAAGGAACCCACCCCCAGGCTGTGGAGCCCCCTTCTTCCTCAGCACACAATTTCCCCGACACCAACATCAGACAAGGCTGCTCTGTGCCTGTTGTGATGGAGCGAGACCAAAACAGAGCCACACTGTCATCGGTGTGAGCTAAGACAAAGCAAGAACGCTGGGCACATTACAAAAATGACCAGAGAGGCCCTCTCCTGGAGAGCAGGAGTGGTTGTCCGTCCACCAGTGATAGCGTTAGCCCCGCTCTGTTCCTCCCATCACCTTCTATATAAAAGTGAGAGGCCAACGGGCTTCCCTGGTGGCGCAGTGGTTAAGAATCCGCCTGCCAATGCAGGGGACACGGGTTCGAGCCCTGGTCCGGGAAGATCGCACATGCCGTGGAGCAACTAAGCCCATGCGCCACAACTACTGAGCCTGCACTCTAGAGCCTGTGAGTCGCAACTACTGAGCCCACGTGCCTAGAGCCCGTGCTCCGCAACAAGAGAAGCCACTGCAATGAGAAGCCCGTGCACTGCAACGAAGAGTAGCCCCCCTTCACCGCAACTAGAGAAAGCCCGCGCAGCAACAAAGACCCAATGCAGCCAAAAATAAAATAAATAAATATATAAAAAAATAAAAATTAAAGAAAGTGAGATGCCCAATCATAAAATTGCCCCATTTCCTGATCACGTCCAGTCTAGAGCAAGACCATGCTTCCTAGCACCCTTTCCAAAGTCCCTTTGCCCAAGCTCTGATCTCCAAGCTCCTCTGCACCCTCCTGCTGAGATCCCCAAGATTCCATACGGTGTGTGGTCTCCCTGGGCAATAACCCCAAGTTCCGCAGCCACGGGTGTATTCCTGATGGTGTTGTCTGGCTGGAGAAGGCCAGTGCTGACCTGCTGCCCAGCAGGCGCTCCTGTGTCCCCTCATCAACTGCAGAAGTGCTCCTGGTAGCCACTGGGGGAGGCGACTGGGGCTCTGGCCCCGCGGGGGGCACTTGATTATCTCCTGTGGCAGACATTTTGGTGCCCAGTGTCTTGTCCCTGCCCCCTCCAGATTTCAGCTCTAGGGCGCCTTTCCATGTGGGCTCAGAGTGATGGTCAAGCCCAGGCCTCTCCGCTTTCCTGCCTGGGGGCCTTCTCTGAAGCCTAGGAGCCGCTCTGCCCTTGCAGCCTGCAAGGTGCCCTGGAGAGAGCTGATGTCCCCAGAGGTCATGTCAACCAGGAAGGGAGAAAAATTGGTGGAAAAACGTCCCGGCCTCTGCCCTTCCGGTGGATGGCTCTGGAACATGTTCTGCAGGCATCTCAGAGTAGGAAGAACCAAGCTCATGACCCCCTTACATTGGCTTTTCCTCCCTCTCTGCCACACTCTCCTGACTCCCTGACTCCTGCCCCCTGGGGTCACCTCTCAAATAAAGCACCCACATCCAAGGCCTTGTTTCGTCTGCTCTTAAGTTACCCCAAAGTAACATGCCTCCCTAGGACGCACCCACCCCCAGCTCCTGCCTGCAGAATTTCCTAGCCGTAATGTTGGCTGGGGTTGTTTCCCACACCCCAGCTCCAATCAGAATTCCCAAGCCCCTGGTCACAGAGTTTGGTTCAGGGGCATGCGCATTCCCCAAGCCAGTTTAACCGGAGTGACCCTTAGAGCTCTTGCTGGGAATTCTGGGACATGAACCCGGTCTCTGCCGCTCAGCCTGTGGGGATGGTTCTTTACCGATGGCTGCATTTTTTCACTCCTCCCTTTGTTAGGTGGGGTCTGTTTGCCCTCCTCTTGAATGTGGGCTGATCTCGGTTGCATTGAGCAAGGAGAACACTGGAAGGGGTGCTATACAAATTCCAAGTCTGGTCTTTAAGAGGACCAGAAGCTTCTGTGTTGGTCTGGGTGTGCTGAGCCGTTGGGTAAGAGAGCTGACAGCCCTGCTGCAGGGACCATGAGAGAGGCCGAGACTCCTAGAGCCAGGCTATGTTTAGTTTCCTGAGGAACCTCCATGCTGTTCTCCATAGGGGCTGCACCAGCTTACATTCCCACCAACAATGTAGGAGGGTTCTCTAGAAAAGGGCATTCTCGGCAGAGGGAGCAACGTGGCAAAACCAGGGACAAAAGAAAGAGTGATGTATTAGGGGACAGTGGGGTGAGTGGCAGGAGGTGAGTCCAGAGGCTGAAGGCTAGACAAGGAAGGAGCTTGTAGGCAGGCCGTGTCGGGGACCTAGAGCATTATTCTGAAATAATGGGGAGCCATGGAGGGGATTCCATCAGGGGAGCATTTTGGCGAGATCACTCGAGCTTTATGGAAGACTGACGGTGCTTGAATGAGTGAATCCTTCAAAGGAGGGGTTAAGGCTGGAGAAACACCTGGGAATTATCTGAACATAGGTGGATTATTACATCACAAATAGGTATTTAAAGGGTCACTTGATGCTGGGCCTGTTGCCATGGCAATTTTTGACAAATAGTTATTTACAAATGTAAGTCTATTTTGTGTCCCACTTGGCAAATGTATTAAAAAAAAAAAGCATATTCATTTACTTTCCTGGAATTGTTTTTGAAATAAATAGCTCTGCCTTCCCAGAAACCTGAGGGTACATATCCAACTCTGTCTGAGTCTGTGGTGACATAATATGCATTAAAGATGATGTTTTGCAATTTTCTGATTCATGGGTGACTCATCAAGGTCATCCAAGCTTAGCATTCCCAACGAAACACGTGGGACAAGGACCTTGCCGTGTCCCTGGTACTTAATAGAGATTCGAGAAATATTTGTAGTTTTTGAATTTGGAAAGTGACCCTAAGTGTCTAGAATTCACTCTGGAAAGAGCAATATAGTCTTGGTTGCTATTAGTAAACGTATCATCCAGAAGCTTAACTTTGTGTTTTGCGGGCCTCCGAAAGCCCAGCCATCGAAATTTGTCAGAGCACAGGAAGGTTTTCACCAGATGCCATACCTCTGTGTTTAATGACTGGACAAGGAAGGCGAGGATTAGGACCAAAGTGTTGAAGGATTTTGTCTTAAACACTCACATTATGAGAAAGCCTTGAGGAAATCCAGAGGCCCCTTGGCACTGCCGTGTAATGACTTCTCCCGCTCACGGGAAGCAGATGGAGTTAACAGGCTGAAACTTGTTTTATATAAAATCCCCAAACAACTTCCTATATCATATACTCCCATATGATACACAAAACAGGAAGAAATTCATTATAAATCCCAAGGGAAGTTCCCTTCTCACTTTCAGAAGCCGTACTTACTTGCTGTTCATGGTTTTTTTTAGAAAGCAAATAGAAACCTGCCTCTCAGAGATGGGAATAAAGAAAGATTTTTTTGTTTTGTTTTTGTTTTTGCGGTAAGAGGGCCTCTCACTGTTGTGGCCTCTCCCATCGTGGGGCACAGACTCTGGACGCGCAGGTTCAACGGCCATCGCTCACGGGCCCAGCCGCTCCGCGGCATGTGGGATCTTCCTGGACGGGGGCACGAACCCGTGTCCCCTGCATTGGCAGGCGGACTCTCAACCACTGCACCACCAGGGAAGCCCAAGAAAGAGTTTTATGGGATGGTGCTTTGGGCCACAATGCTTTCCAGAAGGTGTGTAAGAAACGAGATCAAAACACCTTTGCCTCTCAGCATGTCTGAACAGCCCTGCTGGTGGACGGTGGGATCTGGATGGCAGGCACACAATGCCTTCCTCACAACCCCAAACTGAGAAAACTGAGCTGGTTTGGGGGGTTCTGGAAGATCCCTACCTTGGGGTGGGACAGGAGCTGATTGGAGAACACCCTGGAGTTGTGAGCACAGAACTGTATAGGTCTTAGACTCAGGGTCTGGCAATTTTCATTTCATAATGATAAAGAACAGAAGCAGAGCCCAGTCTTGCCTGAGAGAGGAGTCATCTGCAACTGCAGACACTGGCCCTGCACCAGTCAACCTCCCATCTTCCTGGCCCACAGAACCCCAGTGAGGTCTGGGTGGCAGGGTGCCCAGCCCTTTCCTCCCTGTGGGTTACTTTCCGTGACCACATGGCATGGTTCTGGCCACTGGGGCAGAGGGAAGTCCACTGATGGGAAGTGGGAGGGCGTCTCTGGGAAAGACCTCTCTTTCTCAACAGAGACAAAGATGTTAGAGGAAAGCTTCCTTGTGTGGCATCTCTTCCTTACTATTTGGGATGCTAGGACAGGGATGTCATGTTTGGGGTTGTGATGGACATCCTGTAACCACGAAGCAATAGATGTCAGAATCAAAAGCCAACAGGAATGGTGAACAAAAGGTTAAAAAGAGCCTGTTGATGAATGCAGCCAATGGGGAACCTACCTTTGAATCAGGAGTGTGAAATAACTGAAGACCTTTATTTCTTCAGCCTCTGGGGGTTGGTTATTCTTATACTTGCACCTGAACTCATTGAACTGATGCATCTAATATTTGCAGATGCTAAAACAACTTGACCTTTGCTTTCACCCATTCCCATTTAGAAGGTCATTGTCGCAAACACTGGGAGGCAATAAAATGTAGAGGTTAAAAGTAAAGGCCTTGAGACAGAAGAAGCAAGAAGAACTACAATCCTGCAGCCTGTAGAACAAAAACCCATTCACAGAAATATAGACAAGATGAAAAGGCAGAGGGCTATGTACCAGATGAAGTAACAAGATTTAAAACCGGAGAAAAACAACTAAATGAAGTAGAGATAGGCAACCTTCTAGGAAAACAATTCAGAATAATGATAGTGAAGATGATCAGGACCTCAGAAAAAGAATGGAGGCAAAGATTGAGAAGATGCAAGAAGTGTCTAACAAAGACCTAGAAGAATTAAAGAACAAACAAAGAGATGAACAATACAATAACTGAAATGAAAAATACACTAGAAGGAATCAATAGCAGAATAACTGAGGCAGAAGAATGGATAAGTGAGCTGGAAGACAGAATGGTGGAATTCACTGCTCGGAACAGAATAAAGAAAAAAGAAAGAAAAGAAATGAGGATCATACACCACGATCAAGTGGGGTTTATCCCAGGAATGCAAGGATTCTTCAGTATACACAAATCAATCAATGTGATACACCACATTAATAAATTGAAGAAGACAAACCATGTGATCATCTCAATAGATGCAGAAAAAACTTTTGACAAAATTCAACACCCATTTATGATAAAAACTCTCCAGAAAGTAGGCATAGAGAGAACTTAGCTCAACATAATAAAGGCCATATATGACAAACCCACAGCCAACATTGTTCTTAATGGTGGAAAACTGAAAGCATTTCCTCTAAGATCAGGAACAAGACAAGGTTGCCCACTCTCACCACTATTATTCAACACAGTTTTGGAACTTTTAGCCACAGCAATCAGAGAAGAAAAAGAAATAAAAGGAATCCAAATCAGAAAAGAGGAAGTAAAGCTGTCACTGTTTGCAGATGACATGATATTATACATAGAGAATCCTAAAGATGCTACCAGAAAACTACTAGAGCTAATCAATGAATTTGGTAAAGTAGCAGGATACAAAATTAATGCACAGAAATCTCTTGCATTCCTATACACTAATGATGAAAAATCTGAAAGAGAAATTAAGGAAACCCTACCATTTACCATTGCAACAAAAAGAATAAAATACCTAAGAATAAACCTACCTAGGGAGACAAAAGACCTGTATGCAGAAAACTATAAGACACTGATGAAAGAAGTTAAAGATGATACCAACAGATAGAGAGATATACCATGTTCTTGGATTGGAAGAATCAATATTGTGAAAATGACTATACTACCCAAAACAATCTACAGATTCAATGCAATCCCTATCAAATTACCAATGGCATTTTTTACAGAACTAGAACAAAAAAAACCTTAAAATTTGTATGGAGACACAAAAGACCCCAAATAACCAAAGCAGTCTTGATGGAAAAAATTGGAGCTGGAGGAATCAGGCTCCCTGACTTCAGACTATACTACAAAGCTACAGTAATCAAGACAATATGGTACTGGCACAAAAAAAGAGATATAGATCAATGGAACAGGGTAGAAAGCCCAGAGATAAACCCACGCACGTATGGTCAACTAATCTATGACAAAGGAAGGCAAGGATATACCATGGAGAAAAGACAGTCTCTTCAATAAGTGGTGCTGGGAGAACTGGACAACTACATGTAAAGGAATGAAATTCGGACACTCCCTAGCACCATACACAAAAATAAACTCAAAATGGGTTAGAGACCTAAATGTAAGACCGGATACTATAGAATGCTTAGAGGAAAACACAGGAAGAACACTCTTTGACATAAATCACAGCAAGATCTTTTTTGATCCACCTCCTAGAGTAGTGGAAATAAAAACAAAAATAAACAAACGGGACTTAATGAAACTTAAAAGTTTTTGCACAGCAAAGGAAACTACAAACAAGACGAAAAGACAACTCTCGGAATGGGAGAAAATATTTACAAATGAATCAACGGACAAAGGATTAATCTCCAAAATATATAAACAGCTCATGCAGCTCAATATTAAAAAAACAAACAACCCAATCCAAAAATGGGCAGAAGACCTAAATAGACATTTCTCCAAAGAAGACAGACAGATGGCCAAGAAGCACATGAAAAGCTGCTCAACATCACTAATTATAAGAGAAATGCAAATCAAAACTACAATGAGATATCGCCTCACACCAGTTCGAATGGGCATCATGAGAAAATCTACAAAGAACAAATGCTGGAGAGGGTGTGTAGAAAAGGGAACCCTCTTGCACTGTTGGTGGGAATGTAAATTGATACAGCCACTATGGAGAACAGTTTGGAGGTTCCTTAAAAAACTAAAAATAGAATTACCATATGACCCAGCAATCCCACTACTGTGCATATACCCAGAGAAAACCATAATTCAAAAAGACACATGCACCCCAATGTTCATTGCAGCTCTATTTACAACAGCCAGGTCATGGAAGCAACCTAAATGCCCATCGGATGAACGGGTAAAGAAGATGTGGTACATATATACAATGGAATATTACTCAGCCATAAAAAGGAACAAAATTGGGTCATTTGTAGAGACATGGATGTATCCAGAGACTGTCATACAGAGTGAAGTAAGCCAGAAAGAGAAAAACAAATATTGTATATTAACGTATATATGTGGAACCTAGAAAAATGTTACAGATGAACCGGTTTGCAGGTCAGATGTTGAGACACAGATGCAGAGAACAAATGTATGGACACAAAGGGGGGAAAGTGGCAGGGGGGGTGGTATGATGAATTGGGAGATTTGGATTGACATATATACACCAATATGTATAAAATGGATAACTAATAAGAACCTGCTCTATAAAAAATAATAATAATAAATAAATAAAAACTAAAGGCCTTGGAACCAGATGAACCTGGGTTTGGGATACGGCTGCATCCCTTTCTTGTTGTGTGGCCTTGGGAAAATTGCTTCATCCATGTAAGCCTCACTTTCTTCAACTATAGAATGGGATAATATAAAATGAGGATTATAATGGTACCTACTTTGTTGGCCTATTGTAAATACAACAAGAGATGGTGTGAGTAAAGGGCTAGGCACAGGCTTAACACCTGGGGCAGTTATTACTATTATTTCTGATGATGGGTACCTATGTTTGCTCACAGAGGTCGTATTGTCTCTTGTCCAGTTAGCGGCCAAAGTTTTTTGTACTTGATTTTCCTCCCAGTTCTTGAAACGTCATTCATCTGTACTCCAGCTCCTGGTTTTCTCTCCTCCGTGATAGAATCCATGGAGTCGAGCATCCAGCCCTTTGGTAAGTGGTGAGGGGGAACAAGGAAGTATAGACCATGACTCTTTGCTTAAAAAAGCCTATTGCTTAGTCTGGGATAGAATTCCACTATGAGCTACACAGTAAGTCCCCTACAGATGAACGAGTTCCATTCTGAAAGTGCTTACGTAAGTCCAATTCATTCGTAAGTCCAACAAAGTTAGCCTAGGTACCCAACTAACACAATTGGCTATGTAGTACTGTACTATAATAAGTTTATAACACTTTTCACACAAATAATACATAAAAAACAAACAAACACAAAAAATAAAGAAAACATTTTTAATCTTACAGTGTAGTACCTTGAGAAGTACAGTAGTACAGTACAACAACTGGCATACAGGGGCACATTCGCATCTTTGAAATTTTGCAACTTGAATGTTCACATGTAGGAGACTTACTGTATTGAATAGAAATGTCAGACAAGGGCCATCTTAAGGCAACATATATCATGTTTCCATCTGGATCCCACCTGTTGGCCTAAGGCCAGATGGGTAGGGCGGCAATGCAAGGATGTAGCCAGCGGGTTGGAGGAGGGCACTGGAGACCTGACCAGCTGGGAGGGCCATTGCTCAAACCAATCTGTGAGGAGATGTCATTGTCAGGAGCTGGAGCCTCAGGGAGACGGTAGGAGCTCCACCACCAAGCAAACCAACCACTACCTAGAGCCATGTGCAAAGGCCTCCCATGGAGAGCAGTCGAGGATATTCTCAAAGAGTTGACTGGAGAAGAAAATAGCATTCCCAACAAAGAGTAAGAATAGGGGATTCTCATCCTTCTGTTATATGAGGCATCTGACCCACATGGAGGAACAAACCAAGATCTCACCACAGCAGAAGACAAGAGGCCTCAGCTGTGCCTCCCAACTGCATGGCCAGAGTGATGGAGCTGCCTGGTCCTTGTGCTTGGTGAAGGCTCGCTGGACAATGACAAGTGGGGTCAGCAGTGTGGAGAGTAGAGATGGGGCCAGACAGCTTTGGACTGTCTGTGCATGTGGGGCGCAGGTGGTCCTCAGGCTGTTTGTTTTATCAGGAGCCAGACTTGGATGTGCCGGCACTGACGCTCCAAGGGCATGATGGGCTGGCAGCCCCGAACGTGGGTTGTAACAGGCAGGGGGCGCCCCTGGGTCTGGCCTTTAAACGTGTTCCATGGGCCCATGTTGGCTTAGGAGCACAGGGAGGAAGGTTTGCCGGCCTCGTACAGCCTGGCCTCAAGCCCTGTTATTGGGAGTCCCTCTACTTGGCTTGACTCCTCCTGTTGGTGTTTTGAAGTCTGGCTGAATTGGGTGCCAAGGATCGGAGTTTATATAAATACATAGAGGCTATGGCTCTTGCTCCACGCAAGAGCTTGTATCTGATTGTCCTCACATCCCAACTGCAAGGGGATTGTGTTGGGGGAAGGCAGGGAGTGTGTGCATTGTGTTTTGTGAGTCTCTTCACCACTATAACATAAAACCTCGAGTGTCAGATTCCATCTGTCACTACAGTTGAATCCTGTTGGCTTGGCTGAAGTGCTGAGAGCTGCTTTGCTTCTTAGCAGCCCTCCCTTTCCCGTGGATGTTCTTACTGCAGCCTGTGGTCACATAAGGAAAGCTGGTCCTGCCCAAGCTCTGTCAACAGTGAGGGCCCGTGGCATCTGGGTGTCCAAAAGAAAGGCGGCTGAGGGCTACAGTGTCAATGTTTTATATTTTGATTTACAAAAATGATTCATTTGTTTATTTCTATTTTTTTCTGAAAAGGATTGGAGTCTGCTTACAATAAGATCTAATATTTCCCCTCTTCTGTTTTCTTTGCTTTTTTGGTTATTTATACTGTAAAAACACCCTATTTTTATGTTTTTCAAGCTGATTTACAATTTCTTTGGGAATATTTCTGTTTTTAAAGCATCTGTCATTTGTCTCCTTCTGCAGCTGGAATGAGACAAAAAACTCTAGTGCAGGTGGCGGTAAATGATGCCTGTGAGCCACATCTGCCCCACCGCCTGCTTTTTTTTAAAATTAATTAATTAATTAATTAATTATTTTTGGCTGCGTTGGGTCTTCGTTGCTATGTGTGGGCTTTCTCTAGTTGCCTGCCACCTGTTTTGTTCTTTTTAAACAGTGCCGACTTTCTTTTCTTTTTTTAATTAATTAATTGATTGATTGATTGATTTTTGGCTGCATTGGGTCTTGGTTGCTGTGCGCAGGCTTTCTCTAGTTGTGGTGAGTGGGGGCTACTCTTCATTGTGGTGTGTGGGCTTCTCATTGCGGTGGCTTCTCTTGTTGTGGAGCACAGGCTCTAGGTGCACGGGCTTCAGTAGCTGTGGCATGCAGGCTCAGTAGTTGTGGTGCACGGGCTTAGTTGCTCCGCAGCCTGTGGGATCTTTCTGGACTAGGGCTTGAACCCGTGTCCCCTGCATTGGCAGGCAGATTCTTAACCACTACGCCCCCAGGGAAGCCCCTGCCACCTGTTTTTGTAAATAAAGTTTTATTGGAACACAGGCATGGGTATCTGTTTATTATTGACCCTGATTACTTTTGTGCTACAATGGCAGAGTTGTATAGTTGTGACAGAGACTGTGGAGCTGCAAAGCCAAAAATATTTACTATGTAGCCCTTTTTAGAAAAAGTTTGCTGACCCCTGCTTTAGTTCACAGTCAAATATAATTTTAAAATACTATCTGACCTAAGTGAATTTATCTTGATCGGCACTGTGTGGTGGTGTGTGGCTAGGATGGGTGTCCATTCTTTTCTATACCAATGTTGCTCTGCTTCCTGAGAGCCCAGTCTTACTGGATCTATCTGACTGCAAAGGCTGCTTTTTGCCAGCTCTGTCCTGGACAGTGAGCTCGACCCAATTCCTTGATTCCCGTTCTCCAAAACAGGACACGGTCAGTGTGGAGGGCTTGGCTGAAAGTGTGGAGTGATGGAAATAAAGCACACAACTTTAGACTGAGGACTAGACACCTCACTCTGAACATCCCTCTGGCAACCCTTCCTGCCCCCACTAGGAATACCTTTCTGACCATCTTGCTCTTTAGATATTCACCATGTTGTTTTGCCCTTCTCCTCCCCAATACCCACCTCATATCTAAATCCCCCTCACTTTATCCTGGAGAGCTATCATGCTCTCCACTACTGACTTACACAGTATACCTGTACGTCCTCTAATACTGGTATGTACCAGTTACTGGAAAATAACTGGAATATGAGAGGGAAATGTTGTGTGATGCAGGAGGGAACCTTGCTTCCCTAGGCTTCAGGTTTCCACAAGGAGGGACATCAGCTAGTGGAACATGAGTGGCCTCACTCATTCTTACCCAGAGGAAGGACTTCTAATATTATTGATAAGCTTGGGATAAGCACTGACCATGTGCCCCTTCCTCAGTCTCTTTCTCTCGGGACACAGCTTCCCGGAAGCCCATACTCTGGTCTTGCTCTTTGGTGGGATAATTTCAGTTCAGGGGAATAGGGGTATTTGGTGCATGGGGTGGGACTATTGATAAATAAATGAAGAATGGAATTTGATGAACAAACTAACTCTTGTAGATGGAAGCTTCTGGTGGGCCAGGCCATGTATTCTAGGGTGGGTTTTCCTATTAGGAGATAAGGATTTGAGGGCAAGTGGCCTATCTGGAAGGTGAGCCTAGGAAGTACCAGTTGGGGTGTGTGGACGGGAATGCAGCCAATTACAGATGCGCCATCAAGCCATTTACCACTTGGGTGATCAGAGCTTAATCCCACAGTAAACGCTGGAAAATGGTGTAGAACATGCACCTCAGAGTTGTCCTGCTGGAGAGGTGAGGGAGCTGAGGTGTTTATACTCCAACTCCTGTCAGTCAGTGATTGAGGGTTGCTCCTGGGGGGTGACTTCCAAGGCATGGCTGGGCTTCCCCACATCATAAAGAAGCCTTCTTTATCTTTGAGGAAAACCCTCAGGCAAAGAAATGCAGATGCTCACTGTTATCATTTCTTCAGGAGCTCACTGAAGCTGTAAGACCAGAGGGAGGTGGGCAGGGCCAGAACACTCTATGTCACTATTACAGACTCTGGTGTTGAAGAGTGAATTTGGCGTCTCTTTCTTAGTTAATGGTGCTTTAACTTTACTGTGGGATTCAGGATTGAGAGAATCAAATTTTGGGTTTTGGCATGATTTGTTTTCTGATCATATAATCTCATGTTTGTCCGTTCGATGTGGCTATTTTCAGAGGCCACAGGTCCTGGATCATCTCCAGAGGGTTCCTATAGAGCCTCTACTTAAATGGGGCTACCTGCTTTCCAGGGCCCCAGCTGCCTCCTCGAGACAAGGACCATATCCCCACCACTGTCGGCAGGACCTCTAGTAGCCTCTCATCCTATGTCCATAGTAAATGGTATTTCTGTGCCTTCATACTGTGGGCTCTTCCAGGAGAGGAGCTGAGGTTGAGAACAGCTGAAAATTTGAGCAATTAATTGATTTGTTCAGTGCTCATAAATTCTTACATTATCTCTTACATTTCTGCTAGAGAGACTAATTTCTTAGCCTCAGTAGCAAAATTATTGGTGAATGTGCTGGTTGACCCAATTAGGTCAAGTGTCCTCCCTGGAACCAATCAGAGGGTGGAATCCTGTGGCGATAACAGGCAGGTCCCACTGGAGCCACATGGCTAGAGCTGGAGAATTGTGCTGGTTAGATAATCCATTTGTTGCTCTCCTCCCACACAACAGATATTCTCCACCCTCTGAACAGGGTTAGCATTGGTGTATCTGGACAGGTCATGACTTTAAAAACAGCTTCTCATGCTCTCCTGGGTCTTATTTAAATAAAACATTAAGCAATGCCACCCTTGGCCAATTCCTAAAGGAGAGGGGTCAGCAGTGCCTTCTTGAAGGTTGCCCAGTGAAGTAAAGTTGCCCTATCCTCTGCTCACATTTTACTGTAAAGTTTAAAGGCTTTCATAAGCCCAAGTTGCAGCAGAATTGGCCCTGCCATCTTCATTTAGCATTTGTCAAGCGTTCTGGAATATCAGTTAACTGTGTGTTAGCTGTACGGTTTAGGAATTTTTGGGAAACTTTAATTTTCAAACATGAATCTAATCTGTTTGGGCTGAGCTTGTGAACTATCACCCTAGGAGTGAAGTAACCAGGCCGACTCTGTTTTTGAGCCAAATAAAATCAGGTGAGCTGCTTTTATGTCGTTATAGCATAGTGTATTGATATCATGTAGAGACTTCAGTGATGAGAGAACATCAACGTGCCAGTCCTGTGGAAAGAATTACCACGCCAGCAAAGATCCTCACAATATTAAAACAATACTAAGGACACACTTCCATATTTAAAGAGCACATTTCATGGAGGAAGAGGTTGAAACTGCAAAGAGTTTGGAGATTGAGGGACCGTTATTAATAAAGAAATAGGAGAGGATTCTAGAATCCTGAAAATATCACCTCCTTGGCTATTTGCACTAAACATAATCACTGGAAATATGCCCAAATCAAGGTGCTTGAAGAATCAGGGCCGGACTTGTAGGTGCTTTGGGCTTTGGCCAAACAAGTTGCATTCTGAACAGAGTTTTTAAAGAACAAGCATAAACAGTGTACCCAGTATGTAGAGTTGTGCCCTTCAAGGCAGCCCGTGTCAATGTCCAGATTTGGTGACTGGTCACAGATCACTTGGTGTCCAACTGGTTTTTCTTGGCCTTTCAGGGGAAAATGGAAGGCTTCTCCTGAGGTGGGCACAATAACACGAACTCTAATGATGTCAAATTCTGGTGCAGTGACAGCACCGTCTCGTGGACCTGGGGGACTTTTTGATGTTTGTGGGAGTTGGGATTCTAAGTTGGTCAGTGAGATGGATGGCATTGAGACCAAAGAGGAAATAGATCAGGGCCCCTCCAGGAATGACATCTGCTTTCATTGTGTAATAACACAAAGAGTGTTGACTCTAGATTGTTGGCTGAATACTTCTCTCTGTCCCCTCAGTGGGATACTTACTAATGATGGCGAGCTTGTTGGGGGTGATGATGAATTCAGTCTTACAACCCAAACAATAAAGTCAATCATAAAATTCAGGTAGACAAATGAAACTCTTGGGAATCAAATCTTCCGACTGCCAAGTTTCTCTACTTTTAAATTGATCATTGTGGATAAAATCAGAGATGAGCCCATAGAGAAGAGAATTTGAACACTCTGTTCCTCTATGAGGAGAAGAAGGTTGAATTTTTTTAGAACTAAATGGAGGCATCTGTTTTGTTTAAATTAAGGGTCTTGAAGTACCAGCCAGGGACTGAGCTGACCACCATTTCTGTAATAAGGTAATAAGTCATGCGGATGGTTAAAGAAGCAAGAAACACCACATTCCTGCTTTGTTCAACCAATTAAGCAGTAAGCCTTCTGGGTCCTTTTGTTAATTACTGTCAAACACAACTTATACAATTGAATCCAGCCTTTTATTTAATTATATTAATCTATTCCAGCAACTTCAAATACCAACAATGCCAATAACAAAGTTCATTTTAAAAATAGAGGTCTTGTTTAATTTTTATTTTCAACCATAATACCCTTTACAAGGTTGCCATCTGAGAATTTTTAGCTCTGTCTCAGCCTCAGGATGTTAGGGGAATTTGTGTTGAATATAGACAAGTCTGAAGCAAGAAGATGGTGGCTGAATCTCTTCTCTCAACGGGGTGATAAATCTGTCTAGGTCTATGCTATCCAATAGACCTGTTTGCACTGACGAATGTTCTATTCTCTGTGCTTTGCAACACAGTGGCTATTCAGCACTAGAAATGTGGCCAGTACAACTAAGGAACTGAGTTTAAATTTTCTTTAATTTTAATGAATTTATGTTTAGATAACCACATGTGGCCACTGGCTCCTCGCCCAGGTCTAGAGTGTATTCTGAGGAAGGAAAAATGCAGTGTTCCATTGACTTCAACAGGTGAAGAAATGCATAGTTATGATGTGTACTGTTTAGAAACCCTTACCTCCTGCTTAGAGTTTGTTATTTGAAACACACTGTATCCTGAGACAGCCCAAAGGAGATCAGCATCTTTGAGGGGAGTTTTTAAGCTGACCATGTGAAGAGGGAAATCCACCTGGAAGAGAGATGGGTACCAGGTCTTTTTTTTTTTTTTAATAGATCTTTATTGGAGTATAATTGCTTCACAATACTGTGTTAGTTTCTGTTGTACAGCAAGGTGAATCAGGCATATGCCGACATATATCCCCATATCCCCTCTCTCTTAAGCCTCCCTCCCACCCTCCCTACCCCACCGCTCTAGGTCATCGCAAAGCACCGAGCTGATCTCCCTGTGCTATGCTGCTGCTTCCCACTAGCTATCTATCTTACATTCAGTAGTGTATGTACTCATACACGTCGCCCCAGCTTCCCCCTCCCCACCTCCTGTGTCCTCAAGTTCATTCTCTATGGTTACGTCTTTATTCCTGCCCTGCCACTCGGTTCATCAGTACCTGTTTTTTTTTTTTTTAGATTCCACATATGTGCGTTAGCATACAGTATTTGTTTTTCTCTTTCTGACTTACTTCACTCTGTATAACAGACTCTAGGCCCATCCACTTCACTACAAATAACTCAATTTTGTTTCTTTTTATGGCTGAGTAATATTCTTTATCCATTCATCTGTCAATAGACACTTAGGTTGCTTCCATGTCCTGGCTATTGTAAATAGTGCTGCAATGAACACTGTAGTACATGTCCTTTTTTTTTTTTAACATCTTTATTGGGGTATAATTGCTTTACAATGGTGTGTTAGTTTCTGCTTTATAACAAAGTGAATCAGTTATACATATACATATGTTCCCATATCCCTTCCCTCTTGCATCTCCCTCCCTCCCACCCTCCCTATCCCACCCCTCCAGGCGGTCACAAAGCACCAAGCTGATCTCCCTGTGCCATGCGGCTGCTTCCCACTAGCTATCTACCTTACGTTTGGTAGTGTATATATGTCCATGCCTCTCTTTCACTTTATCGCAGCTCACCCTTCCCCCTCCCCATATCCTCAAGTCCGTTCTCTAGTAGATCTGTGTCTTTATTCCTGTCTTACCCCTAGGTTCTTCATGACATTTTTTTTTCTTAAATTCCATATATACGTGTTAGCATACGGTATTTGTCTTTCTCTTTCTGACTTACTTCACTCTGTATGACAGACTCTATGTCTATCCACCTCATTACAAATAGCTCAATTTCGTTTCTTTTTATGGCTGAGTAATATTCCATTGTATATATGTGCCACATCTTCTTTATCCATTCATCCGATGATGGGCACTTAGGTTGTTTCCATCTCCGGGCTATTGTAAATAGAGCTGCAATGAACATTTTGGTACATGACTCTTTGAATTATGGTCTTCTCAGGGTATATGCCCAGTAGTGGGATTGCTGGGTCATATGGTAGTTCTATTTTTAGTTTTTTAAGGACCCTCCGTACTGTTCTCCATAGTGGCTGTATCAATTTACATTCCCACCAACAGTGCAGGAGGGGTCCCTTTTCACCACATCCTCTCTAGCATTTACTGTTTGTAGATTTTTTGATGATGGCCATTCTGACCAGTGTGAGGTGATACCCCATTGTAGTTTTGATTTGTATTTCTCTAATAATTAGTGATGTTGAGATCTTTTCTTTTTTTTCTCTTTACTACTTTTTTTTGAATTTTTGAATTTTACTTATATTTTATACAGCAAGTTCTTATTAGTCATCAATTTTTTACACATCAGTGTATACATGTCAATCCCAATCTCCCAATTCATCATACCACCACTCCCACCCCCACCCCCACTTTCCCCCTTTGGTGTCCATACGTTTGTTCTCTACATCTGTGTCTCTGTTTCTGCCCTGCAAACTGGTTTGTCTGTACCATTTTCTAGGTTCCACATATATGCATTAATATACAATATTTGTTTTTCTCTTTCTGACTTACTTCACTCTGTATGATAGTCTCTATATCCATCCATATCTCTATAAATGACCAATTTCATTCCTTTTTATGGCTGAGTAATATTCCATTGTATACATGTACCACATCTTCTTTATCCATTCATCTGTTGATGGACATTGAGGTTACTTCCATGACCTGGTTATTGTAAATAGAGCTGCAATGAACATTGGGGTGCATGTGTCTTTTTGAATTATGGTTTTCTCTGGGTATATGCACAGTAGTGGGATTGCTGGGTCATATGGTAATTTTATTTTTAGTATTTTAAGGAACCTCCATACTGTTCTCCATAGTGGTTGTATCAATTTACATTCCCATGAACAGTGCAAGAGGGTTCCCTTTTCTCCACACCCTCTCCAGCATTTCTTCTTTGTAGATTTTCTCATGATGCCCATTCTAACTGGTGTCAGGTGATACCTCACTGTGGTTTTGATGTGCATTTCTCTAATAATTAGTGATGTTGAGCAGCTTTTCATGTGCTTCTTGGCCATCTGTATGTCTTCTTTGGAGAAATGTCTATTTAGGTCTTCTGCCCATTTTTGTATTGGGTTGTTTGTTTTTTTAATATTGAGCTGCATGAGCTGTTTATATATTTTGGAGATTAATCCTTTGTCCATTGATTCGTTTGCAAATATTTTCTCCCATTCTGAGGGTTGTCTTTTCATCTTGTTTGTAGTTTCCTTTGCTTTGCACAAGCTTTTAAGTTTCATTAGGTCCCATTTGTTTATTTTTGTTTTTATTTTCATTACTCTAGGAGGTGGATCAAAAAAGATCTTGCTGTGATTTATGTCAAAGAGTGTTCTTTCTATGTTTTCCTCTAAGAGTTTTATAGTGACCAGTCTTACAGTTAGGTCTCTAATCCATTTTGAGTTTATTTTTGTGTATGGTGTTAGAGAGTGTTCAAATTTCATTCTTTTACATGTAGCTGTCCAGTTTTCCCAGCACCACTTATTGAAGAGACTGTCTTTTCTCCATTGTATATCCTTGCCTTCCTTTGCCATAGATCAGTTGACCATAGGTGCCTCGGTTTATCTCTTGGCTTTCTATTGTGTTCCATTGATCTATATTTCTGTTTTTGTCAGTACCATACTGTCTTGATTACTGTAGCTTTGTAGTATAGTTTGAAGTCAGAGAGACTGATTCCTCCATTCCGTTTTTCTTTCTCAAGATTGCTTTGGCTTTTTGGGGTCTTTTGTGTTCCATATTAAGTGTAAATTTTTTTGTTCTAATTCTGTGAAGAATGCCATTGATAGTTTGATAGGGTTTGCACTGAATCTGTAGATTGCTTTGGGTAGTATAGTCATTTTCACAACATTGATTCTTCCAATCCAAGAACATGGTGTATTTCTCCATCTGTTTATATCATCTTTGATTCCTTTCACCAGTATTTTATAGTTTTCTGAGTACTAATCTTTCATCTCCTTAGGTAGGTTTATTCTTAGGTATTTTATTCTTTTTGTTGCAATGGTAAATGGGATTGTTTCCTTAATTTCTCTTTCTGATTTTTCATTGTTAGTGTATAGGAATGCAAGAGCTTTCTGTGTATTAATTTTGTATCCTGCAACCTTACCAAATTCATTAATTAGTTCTAGTAGTTTTCTGGTGGCATCTTTAGGATTTTCTATATATAATATCATGTCATCTGCAAACAGTGACAGTTTTACTTCTTCTTTTCCAATTTGTGTTCCTTTTTTTGCCTTTTCTTCTCTGATTGCCGTGGCTAGGACTTCCAAAACCATGTTGAATAAGAGTGGTGAATGGACACCCTTGTCTTGTTCCTGATCTTAGTAGAAATGCTTTCAGTTTTTCACCATTGAGAATGATGTTTGCTGTGGATTTGTCATATATGGCCTTCATTATGTTGAGGTAGGTTCCCTCTATTCCCATTTTCTGGATAGTTTTTATCATAAATGGGTGTTGAATTTTGTTGAAAGCTTTTTCCGCATCTGTTGAGATGATCATATGGTTTTTCTTCTTCAATTTGTTAATATGGTGTATCACATTGATTGATTTGTGTATACTGAAGAATCCTTGAATCCCTGGGATAAATCCCACTTGATCATGGTGTATGATCCTTTTAATATGTTGTTGGATTCTGTTTGCTAGTATTTGTTCAGGATTTTTGCATCTATGTTCATCAGTGATATTGGTCTATAATTTTCTTTTTTTGTGATATCTTTTTCTGGTTTGGGTATCAGGGTGATGGTGGCTTTGTAGAATGAATTTGGGAGTGTTCGTCCCTCTGCAATTTTTTGGATGAGTTTGAGAAGGAATGGTGTTAGCTCTTCTCTAAATATTTAATAGAATTCGTCTGTGAAGCCCTCTGGTCCTGGACCTTGGTTTGTTGGAAGATTTTTAATTACAATTTCAATTTCATTACTAGTGATAGGTCCGTTTATATTTTCTAATTATTCCTGGTTCAGCCTTGGGAAATTGCACCTTTCAAAGAATTTGTCCATTTCTTTGTGGTTGTCCATTTTATTAGCATATAGTTATTTGTAGTAGTCTTTTGTAATCCTTTGTATTTCTGTGGTGTCAGTTGTGATTTCTCCTTTTTCATTTCCAATTTTATTGATTTGTGTCCTCTCCGTTTTTTTCTTGATGAGGCTGGCTAAGGGTTTACCAATTTTGTTTATCTTCTCAAAGAACCAGCTTTTAGATTTATTGATCTTTGCTATTGTTTTCTTCATATTCTATTTCATTTATTTCTGCTCTGATATTTATGATTTCTTTCCTTCTACTGACTTTGGGTTTTCTTTACTCTTCTTTCTCTAGTTGCTTTAGGTGTACAGTTAGATTGTTTATTTAAGATTTTTCTTGTTTCTTGAGGTGAGGTTGAATTGCTATAAACTTCTCTCTTAGAACTGCTTTTGCTGCATCCCATAGATTTTGGGTTGTTGTGTTTTCATTGTCATTAGTTTCTATGTTTTTTAAATTTTAAATATGTTTTTAAATTTCTTCTTTGCTTTCTTCAGTGATCTCTTGGTTATTTAGTAATGCACTGTTAGCGTCCATGTACTTGTGGTTTTTACAGTTTTTTTTCCTGTAATTGATTTCCAATCTCATAGCATTGTGATCAGAAAAGCTGCTTGATATGATATGATTTCAGTTTTCTTAAATTTTCTGAGGCTTGATTTGCGACCCAAGATGTGATCTATCCTGAAGAAATTTCCATGTGCACTTGAAAAGAAAGAAGTGTATTCTGCCACTTTGGGGTGGAATGTTGCATAAATATCAATTAAATGTAACTGGTCTATTGTGTCATTTAAAGCTTGTGTTTCCTTATTTATTTTCTCTTTGGATGATCTGTCCATTGGTGTAAGTGGGATGTTAAAGTCCCCTACTATTACTGTGTTACTGTCGATTTCCCCTTTCATGGTTGTTAGCATGCCTCATATACTGAAGTGCTCCTATGTTGGGTCCATAAACATTTATAATTGTTATATCTTCTTGGATTGATCCCTTGATCATTATGTAGTGTCCTTCTTTATCTCTTGTCCTTGTTTATCTCTTGTAGCAGTCTTTATTTTAAAGTCTATTTTATCTGATATGAGTATTGCTACTCCAGCTTTCTTTTGATTTCCATTTGCATGGAATATCTTTTTCTATCCCTTCACTTTCAGTCGTATGTGTCCCTAGGTCTGAAGTGGGTCTCTTATAGACACCATATATATGGCTCTTGTTTTTGTATCCATTCAGCTAGTCTGTGTCTTTTTGTTGGGGCATTTAATCCATTTACATTCAAGGCTATTATCAATATGTATGTTCCTATTACCATTTTCTTAATTGTCTGGGGTATGTTTTTGTGGGTCTTTTTCTCCTCTTGTGTTTCCTGCCTAGAGAAATTTCTTTAACATTTGTTGTAAAGCTGGTTTTGTGGTGCTGAATTCTCTTAGCTTTTGCTGGTCTGAAAAGCTTTTTATTTCTCCATTGAATCTGAATGAGATCCCTGCCGGGTAGAGTAATGTTGGTTGTAGATTTTTCTCTTTCATCACTTTAAGTATATCCTGCCACTCCCTTCTGGCCTGCAGATTTTCTGCTGAAAAGTCAGGTGATAACCTTATGGGGATTCCTTTGTATGTTATTTTTTGTTTTTCCCTTGCTGCTTTTAATATTATTTCTTTGAATTTAATTTTTGTTAGTTTGATTAATATGTGTCTTTGTGTATTTCTCCTAGGTTTTATACTGTATGGGACTCTCTGAGCTTCCTGGACTTGGGTGACTATTTCCTTTCCCATGTAGGGAAGTTTTTGACTATAATCTCTTCAAATATTTTCTCAGACCCTTTGTTTTTCTCTTCTTCCTCTGGGACCCCTATTATTCGAATGTTGGTGCATTTAGTGTTGTCCCAATGGTCTCTGAGATTGTCTTCAATTCTTTTCAGTCTTTTTTCTTTATTCTGCTCCTCAGCAGTTATTTCCACCATTTTATCTTCCAGCTCACTTATTCATTCTTCTGCCTCAGTTATTCTGTTATTGATTCCTTCTAGTGTATTTTTCATTTCAGTTATTGTGCTGTTCATCTCTGTTTGTTCTTTAGTTCTTCTAGGTCTTTGTTAAATATTTCTTCTATTTTCTCAATCGGTGCCTCCATTCTATTTCTGAGATTCTGGATCATCTTTTCCATCAGTACTCTGAATTCTTTTTCAGGTAGATTAACTATTTCCTCTTCATTTTTTTGGTCTTGTAGATTTTTACTTTGTTCCTTCATCTGTGACATATTTTTTTCCCATCTCATTTTTTTTTTTCTTTTCTTATGAGTGGGGTTGTGCTCCTGTCTTTCTGGTTGTTTGGCCTGAGGCTTCCAACACTGGAGTTTGTAGGCTGTTGGGTAGAGTTGGGTCTTGGTGCTGAGATGAGGACCTCACTCCAATGAATATTCCCTGGATTCTGAGGTTCTCTGTTAGTCCAGTGGTTTGGACTTGGAGCTCCCACCACAGGAGCTTTGGCCTGACCCCCGGCTCATGAACCAAGATCCTGCAAGCTGTGTGGGGTGGTTAAAAAAAAAAAAAAAAAGGAGAACCATAACAAAGTAAAAAATAAAATTAGACTAGGAAACTAACAGCTGTGTTAGTTTCCTAGACTAAAAATAAAAATATAGATGAAACAACAACTGGAAAGTAAAACAGAACCACAATAGTAAAAAAGAGGAAGAGAACAAAGAAAAGGTGGAAAAGGCCTTGGCTGTGGAGGGCAGGGCCTGAGCAGGGGTGAGGTTTGAGCAGTGAGTGGGGCCTATGCTTAGGATCCATGGGGCTGGAAAAGGTGGGGGGTGTGTGGTGGGTGGGACTTAGGCTCAACAGAACAGAAGGGCCCAGGTGTGCCCCTGCCTCTGGTCTCAGAGGGTGGGGGACCTCACCTGGGAACCCAGCAGGTTTCCTGGGCTTGAGTGGGCAGGGCAAATGCCCTCCACTCCTCTACCACTCCTCCGGTCCCAGAGGGCTCCTCCCGCCTGCCTCTCCTGATCTCCCCAGCCTCCCTCCTATGCCCCCAGGACCCACGCACCCAGAGGGGACTTTGGAGGTTGGGAGACTGGCCTGGGAGCTCAGCAGGCTCCCTGTGCCTGAGTGGGTGGGGCAAACCCTCTCTGCTCCTTTCCTACTCCTCTGGTCCTGAAGGGTCCCTCCCGTCTGCCTCTCCTGTTCTCTCCCGGCCTTGCTCCTATGTCCCCAGGACCAACTCAGCCCAGAGGGGACCTCTGAGGGCATAGGACCCAGCCTGAGAGCCCAGCAGATTTCCCCGGCCGATTGGGCAGGGGAAATGCTGGGCCCCTGATCTGAGCCCCTGAGGTCCCTCCAGGAGTGGGAACCCCTCCCCCCTCTCAGCCACCCTTCAAGGGTGCCGGTCCTGTCTAGCGTCCACTTCTCCTTCCCCCTCAGTCCCCCCACATCCTACTGGTTTGCTTGGGGGTTATTCCCATCTCCTTGGGTGTCAGGGTCCCCCACCCAGCACCATGTCTTCTCAATCACAGAACCACCCCCACTCAGCAACTCTTACAACCCAACTGGGTGGGCCAAGTCACAACAAGAGGGCCATTCAGCTTTTGCTAGCATGGGCTCTGCCCTGATGGAGATGTGTTCTTCTATGACTGAATGTTCAGGTGTGGGCATATTTGAGGGTCCCAGACATTTCCTACCGGCTCAGAGTCAGCCCTTTCATGGACATTAACACCCACCTCTAGTTCCTCTCATAAGAATTTTGGCTCAGACGCTGGCATTTCCCTCCCAGGGAGGTTTGCCTTTTTGCAAATGTTGCTCATTCTGATCCAATCAGCGCAAACCCTGTAACAGGGCATCAGGAGAGTTTCTGAACTGTACACACTTCTGTTAGTGGGAGTGTTCAATCTAAGCTGACCCAACACCAATGATTAAAGAAAAGAATATTGCATGAGAATCCGATTGTGGTTAATCTAGATAGAGAACAGCAAGGGCAGGGTGAATGGAGATAGAAAGTTCTGAGGAAATTCTCATTAACATGAGAACATCTTATTCCAGGTCTACTGACTCTTTTCAGCTACTAGGCTGAGCTGAAGAATTGGGTCAAAGCTCTCTCCAACCCTATTTTCTCTCAGTAGCTTACTTGCCTTCCTTCCTCTGAGCTATGCCTCAACCAATGAACATGAAATTTGTCCTCATAAGCCTATTGCAATGGTTTTTGGATGTCAGGACTTTGCACTTTCTTCATGCTTTAATTTTCATGGCTGGTGACACAGACAACCCAAGATAAGGCCATTTGTGATAAACTGATCAATCAGAATTGTGTATCCTGAAGGTGTTGCCAGGCCTTTTTCCTTAGTCAGAGATAAAAGCAATTATTTACTGCTCAATGGAAAAAAAAACCCCAAGAATCTTATGTACCATGTAAGGATCATCTACCAGTGATGAAGACATTGAGACAACGGGTCCATGTTTTTCTTTTTCTAAAACAGCCAGTGGTCAATGAAGTAAGGTACGGGAAGGAAAGACTTCCCATATTCATTTGTGGAGTTTTTGTTTCTACTATCACCACTGCACAAATACAAAGGGTCTCCTTCATGATATGCACATGCTCCTGTTGTTCCCTTGAGTTGAACCTCTATGGTCACATTTCTCTTTTCCTTCTGTTGGTAGCATTCATTGTTCATCCACGGTGCTGACATTGTCAAATCGCCACAGCTGGCTGGCTTTTCCATCACACTCACGTAAATACAAATCTTTATTGTTTTCCTGCATCACAGCTTCTATGCATTTCCCAGAAAGAATGTGAACAATCATTCCATTCTGAAAAGAGAGAAGAAAAGGAAAAAAAAAACAAAGAAAATGAGTTGGTCCCCCACAATCAGTCAGCAAAGAAGGAAATTTCTAAGATTTGTGCTAATCATTAAGAGAATAATAAAGGTGATATGAACTGGCCTGGTAAGGAATTGGAGTATTTTGGTTACTATATAATATAATTTAGGTAACCCTAAAATTTAAATATCATACAGAGCCTTGGGGTCATTAATTCAATTATTATTATTGTGGTTGGGTAATTATGCCATTTCTTGGAGAGTTCTGGCTAGTAAAATGCCAGTGTAAAGATCATGTTCAATCATTATACTGTATTGTTGACATTCATTGTTATCACTGTACTTGTAAATTTCTGCTTTCAAAAGGATTTAATTTAATCTCTGCCCTCTGTTAATCCTGCAATTTAGTACTGCTGCCACCAGGCTGCAGTATACAGTAAGACTTTAAGGATACACTGAAGGCCTGAGTCAGCCATGTTTGGAAGACCATAGCTGCTTCCTGCCCAAAATCTACCAAACTTAATACTGAATGTAGCCATCCCCTTTTCAAGAAAAAAATCAATTTCTTTATGAAAAGTTAAACAACCTTAACCAACAGTGCTGATAATGTCCATTTATTTATTTAGAGATATAATTCACATGCCCTAAATACAACTCAACAGATTTTAGTATATTCACAAAGTATATGCAACCATCACCTCTATCTAATTGCAGAAAATTTCATCACTGTAAAAAGAAATGTACTATCCATTAGCAGTCACTTCCCATTCCTGCTTCCTTCCAGCCACTGGAAATCATTAATCTAGTTTCTGTGTTTATGGATTTGTCTCTTCTTGACATTTCATATAAATGGAATCATATAATATATGGCATTTTGTGACTGGCTTCTTTCACTTTGCATGGTATTTTCAAGTTTCATCCATATTGTAGCACAAAATAGTACCCAATTTCTTCCTTTCTTTCTTTCTTTGTAGTGGTAAAAATATGTAACATAAAACTTTCTACCTCAACCATTTTTAAGTGTAAAATTTAGTAATGTTAAGTATATTCACTTTGTTGTGAAACAGATCTCCTTTTTTGAATGAAGAACTTTTTCTTCATTCAAAACAAACTCTATACCCATTAAACAACAACTTCCCTCTCCTCACTTCCCCTCGTGCCTGGTAACCACCATTCTATTTTCTGTTTGTGTGAATATGACTTCTCTATATATTTCATATAAGTTTAATCATACAGTATTTGTCTTTTTGTGACTGGCTTATTTCACTTAGCATAATGTCCTCAAGCTTCATCCATGTTGAAGCAAATGACAGGGTTTCCTTCTTTCTTAAGGTGGGAAAATAGTCCATTGTATATATATAGCACATTTTGTTTATTCATTCATCAATCACTGGACCCTTGGGTTGCTTCCACCTATTGACTATTGTGAATACTGCTGCTATGAACAGTATCTTGCTCCTTTTTATGGCTGAATGAGAATACTTTATAAAGCTTTATTTTTTAATGCCTGAAAGATGCTGGGTGTATCTTAGTCACTAATCTTTTACATATTATTTTTAAATGCTGTTTCTAAATCTATCTTATCCAGAGGACTTTCTTAGAATGATCCTTTATGATCATTCATAAAGGGCCTTAACTTGGTTTCTAAGAATTCTTTGAGCATGTGTGGGCCCCCTGAGGCCTAGGTTCACTTGTCACCAAAGCCCCAAGAGCTTTGTTCTCAACTGTTTATCGTGAGCTCAGCTTAAGTTTTACACTATACGATTTTCCTCTTTCACAGCCTGCTTTAAGAGTACCGATGCATGGAGTTCTGCTTAGTTATTTAATCCCCCCGCCCCCGTTATTCCCAAGCAAAAGTTGAAGAAAGGCATGTTTAAAAGATGTGTGTATTAATCTGTTTGTTTGTATACTTGTACCCTAACTCATTTCAGAAGGGATTTGAGGTGAAGGAAAAACTATGTATGGACAGTTATTGTTGATACTGTCACCTTCCAATCCCAATCCTGTAAACGGCTCACTCTCCCTAAATACTTACACTCCTATTTCCTAATACTTACACTCCTATTTCCTCTTTATTGATGCATAACCTCTGGAAAGGATCTCAAGCTTCTCTCTGGAGTCATGGGAATCAAAGCCTTACTAAACTGATGAAATGCTCAGAGTGGAATTTGCAAAGGAAGAAAGAACGATCTACATCCTCATCTATCTGGTTGTGGAACAGGAGGCAGGCCTTTCCATTGCCCCTAAAACCACACCACCAACGTGGTTGACTGCTTCTGTAACACGCTCCATGGTCCTACTTGTGACCTAAGCTAATAAAGTTTAAAAAGAGGCTGTCTCCTCTCTCCACCATATCAAGACCAGAGCTATACAGAAACCTGGCAAATCAGTACATTTCAAGATGCTGGTGGTTAACTTTGCTGCAAGGTTGGCTTCACCTCCCCCTGAGGCCTTAGTGCCAAGTCACTCAGTTCAACAGCAGGGACACAGGCTTGTATGGTAATACTTGACCTCTTGGAAGAGCCTGAGACACGCACCAGCCAGCCGCCCCGCTGAATCTTTCCTAGCTGGGTTACTTACCTCCTGGTAGTCCCAGTGCTGCCGATGGATGTCAGGGCCTCCCTTGGTGCAGTTCTGCAGAATCACCTGCTCTCGCCTGACATCGAAGCACAGGTGGTGGGGACTGCCATAGTGGATCTCCTTCCTGCCCATGTGATCCAGGTGCTGGGACAGAGGGAAATGGCTGTTAGCACAGCTAGAAGGAGATCCTCTCCAAAGCTGGAGGTAAAGGAAGGAGAGCTCATTGCAATAGGGCTGAGGTCTGGGGGCAACCTTCAGATTCTACTGGGGTCAGCAAGACCCTGTCTCATAGTCAAGTCCACAGATATGATGCCGGACTAGCCCTGGCCTCTGAAATCTCCACATTCCATCTACTTTTGCATTCATATTTATACATTCTGGAAAGTTCCTCCATTATTCCATTTACTGTATCATAGGTGAGGCCATAAAGGATGCTGTGTGTTTTGTGAGGGTACAGTTGGAAGGGCAGATGAGGAAACTCCTGAGGCCCGAGTGGATCTCTTTCTGGAGACGTCTGTGCTGGCCCTGCAAGTGATTTTCCTTCTGTCTTTTGTATCTGCTGACTCTCGCTCATGGTTTGCATTTCCTCCTGGGTTCCGTAGGACTGGATCATGCATTCCTTTGCAGAGGGGCTTTAGCTGCGGGAAGCTCGTGGGCCCAGGTTGGAAACACATCCCGATAAAACCATTTTCCGTTTGTTCCTGCTAAATGCAGCCTGAACTAATTTTCACGCTAACTTTGTGGCTGGGAGACGGGGTTGGCTTCATGGGCATGTGACCTGTGTAACTGCAGGGGCCTCATGCTTAGAAGGGTTTAATGTTCTTGGTGTAATATATTTGGTTTAATGCTGATACTATCTAGGAATTCTTAATAATTGTTGAGTGATAGGTCTCACCATCTTCATTTGCACTGAGCCCAACAAGTTAGGTAGCCAGTCCCACCTGAGGATTCCCAGACAACACAGTTCCTATAAATTTGAACCCTAAACCCACGTCGGACACAAACTTGTGGTTAAAAATTTTCAGGGAAGAGTCATTTTCTCCAACGCAAAGACCTGTCTACAGACCTGCTTCCTTGTCATCTTCTGGTGGCAATAGGTAGTCTTTTCTAGTCCCGGTTTTCACAGATAGGTTACTCTGTGAAGGTCAAAGTTGGCTTTGTATGGGTGTCCCATTTCCAACCCCTCATCTGTCATGGGCTGAAGATGGGCTTTCGTCACTATCTCCTGCTTGGAACCAACGCCTCTGGGTTCCTGAGGTTTGACAGAAACTGTCCCCTTCACCCTGCAGGAGAGCTTGGCCATGGCCCTATGACTCTATTTCAGTTGCCTCTGGATTCGGGGCCCCTGGAGATTTCCCTTTGTTATAAACATAGTTACTTATGCATAAAAGAGGGTGTTTCTTCTTTTTTATATGGCATATGGTGCTTTCAGCTTAGCAAGTTCACAATTTTTCTGGATACAGAAGCCCTTGCTAATCCCCACCTCCCCACCAAGAATGTAAATAAATAAATAAATCCAAAAGCTAACATTCTTTTTGCACCATTATCCCCAGTTACAGATGAGGAAACCAAGACTCAGAGAGGTTAAGAGGCCTGCCTGATGTCACACAGCTAGAAGGTGAGCTATTTCCACCAACACAGAGCTATCTCTCTGTCCTCCTGTGCCAGGTGTGAGTGCCCATTGGGGTGTTCTAGAACATTGGTAAAAGGGCAAAACTGAAAGGGGACAAATGGATATTGAGAACTTGCTTCCCCGGGTGTCCTCCAGGCTCAGGGCCTTCCCCTAGGGTCCCAGAGCCTCGCCAGTCCTGCCTGCAGGGCTGGACCCTCCAAGACTTGTTCTGCCTTTCACCCCAGGCTCTTGGGGCCTCACCTGACTCATTTGATCAATATCTCCAGGAAGTTACACTTTGTTGTTGGTTTTTTAATACAGGCCTTTGGGGTAGGACAACTTATGCAAAGGCCCCATCACAGGCTGAAAAGAGAAAGGTTTGGGGGGCGGGCTAGGCTTTCCAGGTTGTCATCCAAGTTGTGATAAGAAGTAGACACACTAACCTCCATCCGGCATCATGGGGACGTCCCACGACCTGGGCAGTTATTCCTGAGATGGAAATTTGAAGAGAAGAAATACTCTAACATAGAAGGAGACCTTCCTGATATCCAAGGAGCCCACATGGTGCCGGAAGGACCCTCTGTCTCTAGATTCTTCCCCTGACTCAGTGTGGATTTCAGACCTGATTCAGGTCCCTTCTGGCCATATGTACCCACGAGCAGGACCTCTGGCTCAAGGAGAGACTCTCCCTGTGGTCAGTGCCTGCCAGTCACTTTCAGTGTCGCCCTTTGGGCCATAAACTTTTGTTGTCACAGGGCAACCCCGCCCTTCCTCGGTACCGAAGGGTCCAGCCATGCTGCAGAGTGAGGCCCCGGGAAATCCATGGAGTTGGTCTCCAGTGCGCCCCAGGAGAGCTCGTGTGCTCTTTCCCTCCCATCCCCAGGGGCGTTTGTACCCTCTGCCTTCCTCCTGACCATGCAGTGGAAGCCTTTCTCCCTGTGGAAGGAGTTTCACAAACCACATTGCTCTGTGTGTGGGAAACGTTCCGAATGAGGCCACAGCTCTGAAACCCGATGACCCCATCTGTGTGTAAGGTCTCCTCTGACAAGTGAGGCAGAGGGTCACCAGAGGCCAGGAGCCTTGTCTACCCAGATCCAGCCCTCTCCCCACTTCACACACACACACACACACCCCCCAGGCTCCTGTGATGCCCTAAAGTTCCCCCTCTGGCCCAGAAGTATTGGCCCCCATAGATCCCCATTAAATGCCCGAAAGACACAGCATAGCTACTCTGGGCAGGACTCGGCGTCAGAAGCCTGGAGTCTTAGGAACACAGTCACGAGCTATGGGTTTGAGGCACTGCTGCAAATGGGTAACATTTTCCAGGGTCCCCTCGATTCCTCAGTGTTTCTGTGCCTATAGTGCCTGCTCGGTGACCCACTTTCTCCATCTCTGGTTCTAGTTGGCTAACGATCTTGAGCTGGTCCAGATGTTTCAGAAAGGTGCCCTGGTGGAAATTTGCCTGCACACAGGTCTTCTTTGACCTCTGATTATAGATTTTTAATTTAAATGGGGAGCTTTTCCATTTTATAAATAAGTTCATTTGTATCATTTTTTTAGATTCCACATATAAGAGGTATGTTAGGATATTTGTCTTTCTCTGTCTGACTTACTTCACTTAGGATATTCACAGAACAGAAACAGACTCAGACATAGAAAACAAACTTATGATTACCAAAGGGGAAAAGGGGGGAGGGATAAATTACGAGTTTGGGATCAGCAGATACAAACTACTATATATAAAATAGATAATCAACAAGGTCCAACTGTATAGCACAGGGAACTATATTCAATATCCAGTAATAAGGTATAATGGAAAAGAATCTGAGAAAGAGTATATATATATTTATATATGTATAACTGAATCACTGTGCTGTACACCAGAAACTAACACAACATTGTAAATCAACTATACTTCGATAAAAAAAAAAAGAAAAAGAAAAAAATGGGGATCCTTTCCATAAACTCTGGATTTCCAGTGTCTTTTAAATTTTTGGATGATCTTGTAATACTGGATCTGGTTTCATACAAAACGAAAGACATTTACTGAGGCTGGGGCAGGCGCTCCTCTGTGACAACAGCCTCCGCCCAGCTCCCCGGGTTTGTTTCCTTTATCCACTTAAACCCTGGAGACACACCTGAGTTTGAAGCCCCTGGGCTAGCCACTCTCCAAGCCTCGGTTTCCTCATCTGTCAGATGAAGACATTGGCTAAACAGCCTCGCCATGTCCCTCGAGCTCAGATGCTCATATTCTCTGATGGGTCCACATTTGGGCTTGGGGCTGGGGCAGGTTGGGGAATGGGTCGTCAGAGTGGGGGACCATGCACAGTCAAGGGACATGGGACCACTGAAAGGAGATGCCCCAAAGGGAAGGGAGGGCCATCCCAGCAAAGACCCCTTGCAGGTCTGAGAACACTGACCACCCACCTGCTGCTGCTGGCTGTCACTGCAAGGAGCTAGCATCATGGCACAGCCCAGGACGTCCCCTTCTGCCAAGCAGTCTGCACAGAAGCCAAGTCCGGTGTTGTGGAGCTGTAAGCAATGTTCACAGAAGTGAATCCCGCCCTCTGCTGTAAAGATGCCCTCTGTCGGCCACTCCTTCACCCTCTGCAGTGTAGCTCAAGGTTCCATGCTCAGATCATAAAAATGATCGAGGTCAAGCTGAAGCCAGTGACCCTAAGGACAGGCCTCCTGAAGGAGGTGACAGCACCTGTCCTGGTGAAGGGGCCCTGGGATGGGTTATGGGGCAGCCCAGCCACCCCCCACAAGGAGGCCCTGCTGAGCTGGGACTGGGTGGCCAGGGTCATGGAAGAGCATCTGAACTTCAGCTCCTATCCTGGGAGACCACCCAACCCGTTCTCTTCCTCTCTCTCTGCACTTTGTTTTTGTTTTTTTTTTGCGGTACGTAGGCCTCTCACTGCTGTGGCCTCTCCCATTGCGGAGCACAGGCTCCAGACGTGCAGGCTCAGCGGCCATGGCTCACGGGCCCAGCCACTCTGCGGCATGTGGGATCTTCCCGGACCGGGGCACAAACCCGTGTCCCCTGCATCGGCAGGCGGGCTCTCAACCACTGCGCCACCAGGGAAGCCCTCTGCACTTTGTTTTTATCATGACTTGCCTTTCCAGAGAACCTGGGCCTGCGTTCGGATGGGTAGAGCTCGGGATAGATGTTGGCCAGAAACCAGTGGAAGGTCCGACAGCCCAGCCTCCTCTGCAGCTGCTGGCGTTCAGTGCAGTCCGGCTTCCCAGCCTGGGGAGGAGAGAGACACAGGCGGCAGGACGGAGAAAGCTGGTTTTACATCACAGTTCATGTGCTGGGAAGCACAGAGGTGTCTGGGAGCAAGCTGAAGGAGGGAGACAGCAAGCATCACTGTGAACCACGTCCCACATTAAATAGCATTTACATGTCACGCCATCAGAACGGCGCTGAGTGGTAGTGGACCAGGTGAAAATGCACTGTTTGCAAGACATTTCATTAAATGTTTAAAATGTTTATTTTTCTGTGCCTTTTTGGGGATGTCCTTTATGTTTATATTTTATAGTAAAAAATACTTATATTTGTTTCACGTCTTCGGTAATTTTACACAACACTGTAAATCAATGTTATATTTGTTTCACATCTTAGGTAATTTCACAGCCTTGAGCACTTTGCCTGGGATGAGAGGGCCCTTGGAGACCCACTGCAGCGCTCACTCCTCACCCAGCCTCTCCTCCGGCCACGGGATGAAGGATCACACCCCTTAGATGTGATGACAGAACCCCTACAGACATCAGGGGGTTCCAGGCCATGATGCCCCTGGGAGATGCTGGAAGAGACAGAGGACAACCCCGCCAGGTAGAGGAGCCACTTGACAGGGGCCACTCATGGAAGTACTAGCCAGAAGCTTCTATCTGCCCTTCCAGGCGGGAGGGGAGGTGGTCCTGCACAGCCTCCACCTGGTGGCCCTGGGTGGGCACAGAAGACCCTGCCAGTCTCTCCCCTTACCTTGCTCAAGGAGAAGGCCTCCGGGCTGTGCCTGTAGAAGGTTTCTTTGAACGCACCCAGCCAGGTCTCAGCAATGCGAACCTTGTTCCGCAGGGTGGCCTCCCAGTCAAAAGGGGAGTGGGCATCCTGATTTCGGTAGACGTGCCCCACCCGAGAGCAGGGAAGGATTTCGACAGAGCCCCTACAGAGCCAGGTCTGCAGAGAAAGGAGAAGATCAACACCTCTGTACTCCTCGCCAGCAACGTGGGGAGTGAGGGGCTGGCAAAATGCACCAGAAATCATGAGCACAGAAGAGAACGATGGTTCTTGTTCTCAGGATGGAGCAGGGTTTCCAGATCTGAGGGTTCTGGGCTGGGGAGGGACAAGGCGGGGAGAATGAGGGCGGTTGTCCTGGGTCAGAACTCGTGGTGTGAGGGGCTCACACCCCTTCCCACTACCTGTGGTTCCCCACCCCTACTGAAACACGTGACCAGATTCAGCACTTAGAGGATGCAGCCATGCCGTAGTTAGCGCCTGGATTCTCCCAAGGCTGCTTCCTCGGGGAAAAGGGTATACCTAGTGGCCGGGGAATTTCTAAAAGCTTGTGCAGTCTCCTGCTGCAAAGGCACCAGAAGCCATCTGTGTGGAGGTCAAAGCAAGCTTTCCTCAACCAGAATCTTTCTACTTCTGGAAATTTCTCTACTCTCCACTCACTCCCTCCTACTCCCAAATGCCTGAAGTTCATTTGACAGGAAGCCTTTTATTCCCCTTGGGAATAAAGAGGAAAGTGAAAACATGCCTAAGATAGGCAGTACATGAAGCAAAACACACCAAGAACCCAAACCGATGGGGTTCCCAAACTGGGTGCCAAGGCACCGCAGGGTGCTGCAGCAAACTCAAAGGCCACGTGGGATATTTTCATGGTTCAGGAGAAACACGGTGACATCTGTGTTCTGAAAAGTACAAGTTCAAGGCAATTCATTGTTTCAACCTTAGATCACTGCCCTTTTAGCGATATATGTCTTTGTTGGGGTGGGTTTTCAGTGGTTGCTGCATCAGGTTAAAAATCAACATGGAACAGGAAATGAGGGTGGCAGGTCCAATCTGATTCCAAGGTTTGAGAAACTGTCTGGCGCCCAGTGGGTGCTAAGCTGTTCGGACAAATACTTACTAAGATCTTTGGACCAAACTACTCAATGCACAGAACTGCTTGGTATTTGCTTTGGCCAATGGGTGCTGTGAAAACTGTCAAGATGCTAAGGGTGCCGGGAATGGAGAACGTAGGGGAAGCTTTGCACTCAGGTGGAGATGACTGAAAACTCGCCCTTTCCTAAGGGCAGGTTTGACAGGCGAGTTCAAGAAGGAGGCTGGGGTGAACTCAAGAGAGATGAAAAAGGGGGAGAAATGAGGGTTTGACACACTACGTATAATGACTCTGTAACTTGCCCGAAGCCTTAGCCCTGACCTCCAAGCTGTGACCGGACACAGGGCTCCAAAGAACCCACCTGGGCCTCCCTTGGCCCAGGAAGTACCTTGAGAGACAGTTCGAGGTTTTCGCCACCCCTCAGTGACATGAGAGGGTCATACGCTCCAGTGTTTTGGAAGTAATGTCTGTCCATGGCCACGACCCCGCCGGGCAGCACAGGGCTCCTGGAGAGAGAAGGTGAGACTATGTAGAAAGGTTCAGAACCTGGAGCATCTGGTGAGCGGTGGGGGGATGGCAGGTAGGGGTCGCTCCAGTGGCCCAGAGAGTGGACTCAGGGCTCAGACAGATCTCAAGACTGGAGCCAAGCAAGCATGTCAGAAATCCAGTATTTCATGAAAAGAGAGCTCTATGGGCTTCCCTGGTGGCGCGGTAGTTGAGAGTCCGCTTGCCGATGCAGGGGACAAGAGTTTGTGCCCCGGTCTGGGAAGATCCCACGTGCCGCGGAGCGGCTGTGCCCGTGAGCCATGGCCTCTGAGCCTGCGCGTCCGGAGCCTGTGCTCCGCAACAGGAGAGGCCACAGCACTGAAAGGCCCGCGTACCGCAAAAAAAAAAAAAAAGCGAGAGAGAGTTCTGGTTGCCTGGGCCTTTTATACCCCATCCTCCGGTACTGCTCCTTCAGGGAGAGGCCCCTCTGGCGAGATTTTGGGAAGAAGACCTTGGTTAAATAAGATGCCCTAAGGCCGGCAGCACCAGGCATGGACCAAGGAAACCGGCAGTCCTCTTTCTTCCCTCACCCCTGATCTCACGCTCTTGTTTGCTTCGTGACCATTCACCCCCTCCCCAATTCTAAGATGAATCCCCCAGGGACTCTGGAAGTAGATAGGTCCCCATCTGCTCTGGGGGAAATACACATGAATTAAAAACACAGAAAGCTGGAATCCCGAGTGAGGGAATGAAGATGGCAACAGCATCCCTCAGAAGGGTTTAACTGGGGAGGATGGAGGCGATCTCTTTATTCAAAAGAGAACAAATTTTCATTGTTGTTGTTTTTTGGGGTTTTTTTGGTTTTAAAAAAATTTTTTTTATACAGCAGGTTCTTATTAGTTATCCATTTTATACATATTAGTGTCTATATGTCAATCCCAATCTCCTAATCCATCACACCACCGCCTGCCTCCCCACCACTTTCCCCCCTTGGTGTCCATACGTTTGTTCTCTACATCTGTGTCTCCATTTCTGCCCTGCAAACCGGTTCATCTGTACCATTTCTCTAGGTTCCACATATATGCGTTAATATACGACATTTGTTTTTCTCTTTCTGACTTACTTCACTCTGTATGACAGTCTCTAGATCCATCCAGATCTCTACAAATGACCCAGTTTCGTTCCTTTTTATGGCTGAGTAATACTCCACTGTATATATATACCACATCTTCTTTATCCATTCGTCTGTTGATGGGCATTTAGGTTGCTTTCATGACCTGGCTATTGTAAATAGAGCTGCAATGAACATTGAGGTGCATGTGTCTTTTTGAATTATGGTTTTCTCTGGGTATAAGCCCAGTAGTGGGATTGCTGGGTCATACGGTAATTTTATTTTTCGTTTTTTAAGGAACCTCCATAAAAGAACAAATTTTAATGCAGCCAAACTCTGGGTATGCCTCAAGGAGTGAGTGACTCAGAGTTTTTTTTAATTGCTAAGAAAATAGTCTTACATTAACAAAACTACTGACCTTTACGTTATTAAATATACTAAGTTATACCACAATACTGAAAACCAGTAGTGTAGTTATTACTTGATACAATTTCCAATTCTACCACTCACAGTTTGTAAGATCTTGGATGATACAGATAACCTGTCTGGTCTCAATTTCCTTACCTCTAATCGGGTACAGTAATAGTGTTTCATAATAGGGTTTTGTGGGGATTAAAAGAAATGTCATGTAAAGCACATGTGCATGCCAAAATCCAAAGATCTCTGAAAATCAACTGCTTTTTCATGATGCATCTGGCAGTAAACCATGTCCTGAACTGACGTGGGTATCTGGGGATGACAGACTGTATTTAAAACTTGTATTTAAAACACAGCAGAGGGGACTTCCCTGGTGGCATAGTGGTTAAGAATACACCTGCCAATGCAGGGGACACGGGTTCGAGCCCTGGTCCAGGAAGATCCCACATGCTGTGGAGCAACTAAGCCCATGTGCCACAACTACTGAGCCTGTGCTCTAGAGCCCGTAAGCCACAACTACTGAGCCCATGCACTGCAACTACTGAAGCCGGTGTGCCTAGAGCCTGTGCTCCGCAACAAGAGAAGCCACCACAATGAGAAGCCCACGCACCACAACAAAGAGTAGCCCCTGCTTGCCACAACTAGAGAAAGCCTACACACAGCAATGAAGACCAACGCAACCAAAAATAAATAAACAAGTAAATAAATTTTAAAAAAAAACAAAAGAACACAGCAGATCAGAGCCGTGAAGAGCGTTGTGTCAGGGGACTGGCCATAAGCGTTTTTTTTGGTTTTGGGGTTTTTTTTGCAGTACGCAGGCCTCTCACTGTTGTGGCCTCTCCCGTTGCGGAGCACAGGCTCCGGATGCGCAAGCTCAGTGGCCATGGCTCACGGGCCCAGCCACTCCGCGGCATGTGGGATCTTCCTGGACCGGGGCACGAACCTGTGTCCCCTGCATCGGCAGGTGGACTCTCAACCACTGCGCCACCAGGGAAGCCCCAGGCCATAAGGGTTTTAACCCTGGATCTACCTCTTAACAACCTTATGGAACTGGGCAACCTCTGGGGGTTTCATCTGTAATTTAATCTCTAGATACCTCACTTTTCACACATGTAAATGGGATTAATAACAGTAATTAGTAACAATAACTGCTTTACAGAATTATGGTAAGGTTTGAGTTAATATGTATACTATGTTTACAGCATTAGCTAAGCACATAATATATGTTCAGTAAATATTCCTTAATACTATCATTTGCAAGTATACAAATGATGATACCCTTTCTGGAATTTTCTTAGCATCTGTATAGAGTCTGTACCAAACCTTGTCCTAATTCCTCGTTTCGTGCTCTCTCACCAGACTGATGAGGGAAGCCATGAAGTCAGAGTATTCAGGGTGGGGAAGACATGGGTAGAAAAGTATGAATGTGTGTGAGGAGGGATCTGGGCCCTGGATAGGGAGGCTGAGTTCTCCGTGGGGCCCCAGGTAGCAGCCGGGTCTCAGGGAAGGACTGGCTGCTGAGGGCAAAGGTGGCTGGGCTCTCTGGTGCTGACTTTGGCCGATGGTAGGTCAAGGTGACCTACAGTGACCTTGGCCATCAGAGAGGCCCTGAGGCTTAGAAGGTTCCAGAGAGGATTGATGCCTGGGGTCAAAGTGCCTTTGCCTCAGGTTGGGTAAAGGTCCTCTGAGAAGTCTGTTCTCTTCAATAGAATCCCTTTGCTTCGGCTGGAGCAGAATAAATTGTTCCCTCAAGCGAGCACCTCTCTTAACTCCCTGTGGGCCCCTCTGTCCGGTACCCCTCATACTGCTCACCAATCTACTACCCTCCCCACACCATAAATCGAAGAGGTCTGGAAACTTCTCTTTCAATTCTTTGTGTCCACAGCCCTTAGAGTATCTGGCATAAAACAGGTGCTCAGAAGAGGCTGATGGACCAGGAAAGAGGTTAGAAAGCATTCAAAGCTCTCTGCCCTTTCAGGATTCATACCTATGATGGAAGGAGGTGAAATCTATCTGGCTCTGCACCCCGACCCCACATAGTTACATCTTAATACCATGAAACTTCCCCATTGGGTATACAAGGCCCAAGGTTGGTATTGGCCTGTTACAGACTGAATGTATGTGTCCCTCCCAAATTCACATGGCAAAGCCCTATCTCCCAGCGTATATTGTATTTGGAGATGGAGCCTCTGAGGAAGTAATTAAGGATACATGAGGTCATAAGGGGGGAGCCTTGATCTGATAGACTCAGTGCCCTTAGAAGAGGAAGAGACCCCAGGACCCCCTCTCTGTCCTGTGGGGACACAGGGAGAGGTGGCTGTGTGCAAGTCAGGAAGAGAAGTCTCACCAAAAACCAAATTGGCCAGAAACTTGATCTTGGGCCTCTACCCTCCAGGACTGTGAGAAAATAAATTTAATGTGGGTTAAGCCACCCAACATGCAGTATTTTCTTATGACCACTGAGCTGACTACAACATGGCCCAACAGCCAAGAACGAAGACACCAGACTCTGAGCTTTAAAGTTTGAGTGACAAAGCCACCGCCTATGCCTAAGATGAGGGATCACCCTCACAGAGCCAGTATTTTCTATGTCCAACTAGATAAGATCCTCCACCCTGAGGAGAGAAGAGAGAGCCCGTGGGGAGACCAAGAGACAAAGGTGCAGGTAGATCCCTGAGAAGGACCTCGTGTCCACCTTTACACCTTCGGGGTTAACTCCTGGAAGAAGAGGATCCCGTGCTTGTTGTTTGGGAATCAGAGAGCAGGGGGCATGTTGCCCACCTCCCATCTGGCTGCCCTGGGAGTTCAGGAACCCCCTGACCACCTTCGGTCCCAGGAGACGGGTCTAGGTGGTACCCTGGGGACCCAGGCAGAAGGTCACGGGGGCCCTGGGGATCCAGGCAGAAGGTGGTGGGTGCAGTTCCATGGAGACCCCTAGCCCATCAGCACACCAGCGTGTGCTGTGCTATGGGGGCCAGGAGAAGATGTGGGACTTCAGCAGATGCCACGTGGAAGGTGCAGGCCACTGGGGACAGCGTGCCAGCCCCGCATCAGAGGCCACGACCAGTGAAAGTGCATCGTGGTGAACACCGATGCAGGACAGCTAAAGCCCGAGGTGGGGCACTCCCTCCCCACCCACCTCCCCGACAGAAGCCTGGAACTCAAAGTCAACCCCGGGGGGACGGGAGGGTGGACAAGCATGGATGACAGATTTAAAGATGAGATGACTAAGCTATCACTGAATTTGTCTAATTTGTCTGGAAGGTTTCTGCCATTAGGAAGCAGGGGTCAAGACAGAAGTTGCCTAAGTCCGGTTAGTAGAAAATAAAAAGAAATATTTTTTGCGTATCTAAGCTCATGGTTTATCACATGTCAGCTGTGAGAGTGGCACACCCTCGGGCAGTCCCTTGGAAGTCCTGTCTGTGCCTAATGCCGTCACTTCGTGTCCCTGGACTAGGCATTTGGAAACAACTTGGGGAACTGCTTGGCACTGGGCAGGTCAGCTGTGGCAGATTCCTTATCCCACGGGCTTTTCTTACAACATGACATTGACATTGACACCCCTGAGAGGTGGGTCCATGTCTCCTTCCTGTGGACCTGGGTGGGCCTGTGACTTTGGAAGAAGTGACCTTAGGTGACTTCTGAGACTTAGTTATAAAAGGGGATACATACGCTAAGACATCACAGTAAGTGAGAGAAGACACATAAAGGTTAACTATTGTACGATTCCATTGATATGAAATACCCAGATTTGATCAATCCATAGAGACAGACAGTAGATTGGGCATTGCCAGAGGCTGGGGAAAGGGGACAGCTGGAGACACTAAGGAAGGGATTTTCCTTTGGAATCATGGAAATGTTTTGGAACTAAAAGGAGGTGGTGGTTGCCCAATATTGTGAATGTACTGAATGCTACTGAATTGTTCACTTTGAAATGGTTCATTTTATGTTAAATGAATTTCACCTCAATAGATTATTTTTTTAATCGGTCGGGGGATACAGCTTGGTTTGCCTGGCTCCTTTTGGGTACTTGCTCTCCGAACCCAATGTCGGGGTGTAGGAAACCCCAACTAACCTGCCTTCAGTGACTTAGAGGAGAGAATGGGGAAGAAGCTCGCGCTGGGTCCCAGCGACGGCCAGCGTCAAACTCCAGGGGATTCCTGCCCGGAGCTGTTGAGTCATTTCCAGCCAGTCTAGTCTAGTAAAGGATAGTCCTGCGGAGGCCCCAGACCCCACGGAGCAGAGACAGCCAACGCCAATGCTCCCTTTCAGAATTCACAACCCAGAGTCCATGCTCTTAATAAAACAGCTGTTTCACGCCTTTAAGTTTGGATGGTTTGTTATAAAGCAGAAGGTATCTAGAACATTGACTTAAATAGAATAGTTGTCCAAAAACCAAACACATGAGAAGCAAACCATAAAGTTGGACATATTTTGAGACTTATGGTGTCCTAGCATTCACCCGGCCGACTTCTTCCGTTTTACCAAGAAAGCACAGGGAAACTCCAGTGTTACCTGGTAAGACAGAGCTGGATTGAGGCCCCAGACAAGGTGCTTCCACTTTCCACTCCAGTATCTGGAAGCTTCGCTGGACTCCATCCATATAACATTGTAAGAATAATAACACCTATAGCTGCGTGTCTGGCACTTTCCGAATGTTTTTCATATATTAGCTCATTCAAACCTCACAACAACCCTGTAAGGTAAGTACCGTTACTATCCCCAATTTACTGATTAAGTAACTTGCTAGGAAACTAGGAGAACCGGGATTAGCCCAGGCAGTCTGGTGCTGAGTCCACCCTGAGGAAGTAAAAGCAAGGCAGGCTGAGTGAAGGAGCCTCACCTGATGGGGCTGATGGGGGACAGGAGGGCCTTCCTCTCTCGCTCCGGCAAAGGCTCCCAGTGGAAATCCAGCTTCCAGTCCAATACCCCGCGCTGCAGGTCCTTGGAGGGGTAATACTGGAAAGTCTTCCAGTCAATCACGTCTAGGACTGGAGACACCACCCTGCTCCTGGAAAGAATCGTGGAATCAGATTAGGGATACACACCCTCCACTTGCTGGGGGACAGAAACATAATCCAGACACGTGCTGCACAATAGGGCAGCTACCAGCCACATGCGGTTACTGGGCACCTAAAATAGCATCTGTCCGAACTGAGATGTGGTGTAAGTGTAAAATATGCCCTGGATTTAGAAGACTTAGTTTGAAAAAAAAGATGTACAAATCGCAGATTGCATATTGAAATGATAATATTCTGGACATATTGGGTTTACTAAAATATTTTGTTAAAATTAATGTCATCTGTCTCTTTTTCTTTTGTAATGAGACTACTAGAAATGTTTAAATTATATCTGTGACTCATGTTCTATTTCTACGGAGCAGTACTCTCCTAGAAAATATATTTTTCCATAAGGAATCGGGGGCCTATTTCATTAAAAAGCATGCCTGCCCCTTTCTTTAAAAACCTCTCAGGATAGGGCTTCCCTGGTGGCGCAGTGGTTGAGAGTCCGCCTGTCGATGCAGGGGGCACTGGTTCGTGCCCCGGTCTGGGAAGATCCCACATGCCGCGGGGCGATTGGGCCCGTGAGACATGGCCGCTGAGCCTGCACGTCCGGAGCCTGTGCTCCGCAACGGGAGAGGCCACAGCAGTGAGAGGCCGGCGTACCTCAAAACAAAAACAAAAACAAAAAACTCGCAGGCTAAAACTGAGACACAGGGGAATAGGGACCTAGGCTCAGCTCTGCCGCTAATGTGCTGTATGATCTTGAGATAGCTGTTGCACCTCTCTGGGCCTCAGCTTCCTCATTCATAAAATGGGAGGCTGAACTGCTTCTCACAAAGGTCTTTCTCAGCTGTAATGCTCTAGGACTGTGGCTCTTGACTTCCTTGGCTTGGGCCCTAGAGCTGGCAGTCAGCACAGGCAGTGATGGGTGGGTGTTCTCTGAGCGGCTGAGGCTGTGGACGGTTTCCCCTTCTCCCACCTCCTGCTCTGCAGCCCCTGGGGGTGAGTTACCTGTCACCAGCTATTCTGGCCAGGAGGGGCTCCAGCCAGCCCGGGTGGCACTCGCAGTGGGCGTCCATGAAGACCAGCACGTCCCCGGTGGCCCTGGCGGCGCCCAGCATCCGGGCCCTGGCGGCACCCAGCCTCCTGTTGCTCCTGAGCAGCTTCACCCCCTCCAGCCGGGCCACATACTCGCTGAGAGCCGACTTGAGCTGTCCTGGAAGCAACAGGACAGTGGGGTCACGGATGCCACAGCCCGCGAGATTGCCATGACCCTCACTAGGAACACTGTCAACAGGTCTATCTTGGGAGCTGTGGTGAGCACAAGAGTCCCGAGCAGCACGTACATGGTGGTGGTTGTGAAGGTGTAAAACGCTTCGTTAGTTTCGGTGGGTCAGGATTCTCTCCACTAAACACCAGAAGAAATGGTCTCGTAAAACTAAGAGAGGAGAGAACCCGCTCACATTCTCTAAATGCAGCAATGAGGTTGAAGCAGATACTGCTGGTGCCCTACTCAGAAGCCCTGAGATCCCTTTTACTGATCTGGTTTGCTTTGCATGTGCCCAGCTGCTGTGGGCTGGCTGCTAACGGCAATCAGCAGCCTTCCCTGGAGATGTGCCCTAGAGTATTGGAACCACCTGTCCTGCAAGTGGCAGGGAGTCATGCAGAATGATACCCCTCACGCCAGGTGCCAGAGTCAACGACCGGCCATTGCCGGGGTACCAAGCCCGCTCCCTTGCCTCAAGGCAAGACAGATACTGAGGTGCAGTTTACACTGCAGAGCTCCCCCTGGGATCAGGCTGTGGCTGAACTTCGTCTGACACCACATCTAAGTTCAGCTCCTTCCTCTGCCTCTCCGGCTTTCCCTACAGTGTTCCCCGGAGGGCACCGCCCCCGCCAAATCACATGCACATGAGGCCCCATCTCAGGCTCTGCTTCTAGGGTACCTGAGCTAAGACACAGTGGTCAAGGAAGTCAAAGACAGAGGGTCCATTTCATATGACTGCCAGTAGGTCATTGGTGGCCCTGGCCAAAGCGGTCTCACTGCAGTGGTAGCGGTGACTGGGCAAAATGCAGTGGGTCGAAGAGAAAGTGGGAGGTAGGAAATTGAGACCAAAAGTCTAAACGTTCTTTTAGGAATGACAATCTATAGAGTTGACAGCATGAGACAAGCTTGTTAGGCTTTGTATTCAAGATCAGAAATGCTCTGTGTACGGGCATGCTGAGTACACCCAGATAAGCAAACTAGTGGAGATGGAAAGAACAAGGTATAGTCGTTCCTCAGTATCTGGGTGAGGGGATTGGTTCCAGGACCCGCCCCCGTAGATACCAAAATCTGCAGATGTTCAAGTGCCTTATATAAAAGGACAGCGTAGTCAGTCCTTTGTGTCTGAGGGTTCTGCATCTGAGGATTCAACGAGCAGAATACGTCTTTGGTATTCACCGAGAAGCAGTGCCCCTGGGGCTCTTCACTAATGAGTTACCTGCGCCTGCATCCCATCTGCAGGTCTGCTTGGGGGAACCTTGCCTGCACAGGTTCCAAACCCCAGTCTGTGCATGGGAACCCCCCAGGGTCCAGGCCCTCCCCAGGGAACCTGGAGGAAGCCCGCGGGCACCTTGCTGGCTGAGGTCGTCCACCAGGATGATCTCCTTCAGGTAGGCCCTGGGCGCTGTGTCCAGGATGCTATGCACGGTTCTCAGGAGGGTGGACCAGGCCTCATCGTGGAAACAGAGGATGACGCTGGCTGTGGGCAGGCTGTCTCCGGGATGCTGCTGCAGACACCTGCAGGGAAGAGAAGCAGGGCGCTGAGGGGAAGGGCAGGCCCTGGCTGGGGCTTCTTCAGCCAATGGCTCTCCTCCCAACTCACCGGCTCTCTCTGGGTTTTCTCAGAATTTCCACATAAACAGAACCCATTACACCCTGACAGAAGTGCTGTCCACTATCTCCCAGGACTCGGGTTCCGAGAGCTTCTTTACAGTGTTAACCCATGCCTCTCCCATAGCAGTTGAGAGGTATTACCACCATTCTCAGCAGATGACTGTCCTAATCTGTAAAGTGGGAATGAATGACAATATCACCAACCTCTTAGAGCTGCTGTGAGGCTTAAACAGGACGAGGTACATAGTAAGTGTCCTGTGAACATGAAAGATCATCGGTTTAGGAGTAGGGACACTATTTTCTTTATTTTTGTATTTCTATAATCTAGTACAGCATCTGACACATAATACATGTTAATCAACATTTCAATCTATGCGTGTCCTTTGCCCTAAGGTGGGTCTCTTGTAGGCAGCATACTGTAGTGTTTTTTTTTTTTTTTTGTAATCCAATCTGCCACTCTGTGTCTTTTTTTTTTTCGAGACTGTGTCATTTTTTTTTTTAATTTATTTTTGCTGTGTTGGGTCTTTGTTTCTGTGCAAGGGCTTTCTCTAGTTGTGCCAAGCGGGGGCCACTCTTCATCGCGGTGCGCGGGCCTCTCACTATCGCGGCCTCTCTTGTTGCGGAGCACAGGCTCCAGATGCGCAGGCTCAGTAGTTGTGGCTCAGAGGCCCAGCTGCTCTGCGGCATGTGGGATCCTCCCAGACCAGGGCTCGAACCCGTGTCCCCTGCATTAGCAGGCAGATTCTCAACCACTGCGCCACCAGGGAAGCCCGACTCTGTGTCTTTTGTTTGGAGCATTTAATCCATTGACATTTAAGGTAATTATTCATAGATATGTATTTATTGCCAATTTTAACCTTGTTTTCCCATTGATTTTAAATTTCTTCTTTGTCCCTTTGTTTTTCTTTTTCCTTTTCTGGTTTGATGATTTTCTTTGTATTATGCTCATGTTCTTTTCTTTTTGGTTTTTGTGACTCTATTGTATATTTTTGATTTGTGGTTATCCTGTTTTTCAAGTATGTTAACTCATCTTCCTATATCTAATTGCTTTAGACTGGTAGTCATATAGACTCAAACACATTCTAGAAAAAAAAATCTATATTTCTTTACTCTCCTCCATATTTTATGATTTTGATGATTTTATGATTTTACATCTTCATTTTCATTCTTTTGCTGTTCATTGTGGTTATGATCGCTTTAACAGAAAATTTTTAAAAAATCTGTGTACTGGCTTATTTAAATGATTTACTTTCCAACTGTGATTTTCTCTTTCCTATAGATTCTTACTTCTTTTCTATTTAGAGAAGACCTTTCAATATTTCCTTTAGGATAGGTTTAGTATTGCTGTATTCTTTTAGCTTTTGCTTGCCTGAGAAATTCTTTCTCTCTCTTTCTATTCTAAATGATAATATCGCTGGGAAGAGTATCCTAGGTTGCAGATTTTTCCCCTTGAGGACTCTGAATATATCTTGTCATTCCTTCTGGCCTGAACGTTTCTGTAGAGAAATCAACTGACAGCCTTATGGGGGTTCCCTTGTAAGGAACTCTTTGTTTTTCTCTTTCTGCCTTTAGAATCCTCTCTTTATCTTTTAACTTGTGGGGCGGTGCGGTGCGTGGTGTGGCCTCTGCCCAGAGGCTGTCAGGTCCCACTTTCCTCTCCAGGGGAATGGGATGCTCTATATTTGTTGTGCATCGGGTCTGTTGAGAGCTCTGAGCGAATCCACAGTGGAATGAATTCTAATAACAAGCTGATCCATGGAGCAGTGTGTGGCTCACATTGTCCACAAAAGGCACTTTCCTAAACTGCACTTCCAGAGTGCTCCTTTCTAGGCTGCAGCGCTGAAACCACTGGTCCCTCCTCAGAGGAGTATTTGCATTTGAATTGGGGCTGTCCCAAGGACCTCAAACTTCCAGCATCTAAAGGCATCTGTGCTGGTGGGACTGCACACAGAGGGATGATCAGAGGAGGCTGGCCCTGCTCGGGGAGATGCCACCTGAAGGGTCAGCCCGAGCTGCTCACCAGCTGGACATCCCTCTGCCGGGTGCGTCCCAGCCAAAGCTGGAGCTCTCAACACTTTGGAAACCTGCCCGTGACTCTCTGGGCAAAATCCTATGTGGTGGGGGATTGATACCAGGTAAGTGCTTTAACTTAATGGTAAAACAGAAATCTTAGATAATTAAACAAAAAAGCGCATGAACATCTCATAAGGTAGCTGTGACAACTGTCTTACTGTTTCTGTATTTATACACTATTTCTTTTCATAAAGTATTTAAAGTCACTCTCAAGAAATAAGTACCATAAAATAATGGTAAAAGAAAAAATAAGGCTGAAAAGTCAAGAGTAGGGAAATAGAAGTAAGAGTGTGAGGACAAAGAATGTCGCCTGCCATTCCAGTAAAAAGAAAAAAACGTTGTAGCCATCAAGCCAACAGCCAGTGCATCCCTCACCCACAATGCACCCTGAGGGGATTCAGGATGCAGAAAAAGAGGATACTTAAGATACTTATCTAAGGAATAATTTCAATGAGCCCAGACTTTTGCATCTTCCCTTACGTAGAAAAGCACTAAAATCATTAACTTGAGATATCTGTGTTTTGTGATTAGCAGTTATCTTTTGATGTTCAGCTCCATGGTTTGTCTGTTTATTTGTTTGTTTGTTTTCAGCAAAACCTCCTATATATCCTCCCCTACCTCTTTGGAGCAGTTCCTCAGAGCTATTTGAGAGTCTGTCTCCCTGGCTATGGTCCTCAGTAAGGTTCCCAAATAAAACATAACTGGCAACTCTTAGGTTGTGCATTTTTCTTTAGCTGACAAGTAGAAAGTCAACATCTGGAGAAAGAACATACATTCACAGGTCAAAAGGGCCTTGGTATTTCTAGAGAGAATCTAAAATTTGACTCTGAGCTTCCTGGTAGCCAAAGTAAAATGGGAGGTGTATTCTGCAATAGAATTATTACCATCAGAAAAGTTACATACCAGATATTTTAGGGAAAGCAATGTTCTTTCTAGACTGTTGTTTTGGTTTTTTTTTTTTTTTTTACAATTTATAACTTTTTCATTTGAAATCATTTAAGACTCAAAAGAAGTTGCACAAATAGTACGGACAGTTCCCGTGTTTTCTTCACCCAGCTTTGCCGAATGATCCACAATGATCCAAACCAGGAATCTGACATTGTTCAATACTATTAACTCAAATACAGACCTCATTTAGATTTCCCTAGTTTTTACACCTAGTACTAATTTCTAAAAGAAATTCCTGAGGACTTTAGAAAGAAGTCCCTCAAGAGATGACAGTGTCCTTAGAAGCATCCCTAAGATGAATACAATAATGAACTATACTATACATGAACCTTTACAGCTTGATTTCAGGGATGGTCAAATAACACATCCAAAGTGGAACCAGTTCCCATGACGTTTTGGGACGATGACGGAGAGGCCCCAGCGCACGCTGCGCTCTCGGCTGGGTCTTCGACCCCCTCTACCCTCCATTTCTCCCACCCCGCAGCCCCTCCTCTCACCCCAGGCCCTGGTGGGGCTTTCCTCCTGCAGTCTATCCGAGTTCGAGAAGTTCCACTCTGCCCCCAGAACTGCTCTAGATCTGCTCACAAACAAACAGGTTCCAATTTTCCTTTGTGTGTTCTCCATTTCCTGTGTGGTTGTACGTATTGGCGGATCCAGGGGTTCTAGAGATGGGGACCTCCAATGGCTGTTGAAAAGAAATCTTGCCTCAGTGGACTCAGTGAGTACAGAAAAACCCAGAAACATTACTTGGGCGATTGCTCGGAGGCTGGCTGTTTTCCAAGTCAGACAGGAGAGGAGTCTGGGGACAAGGAGGTCTGCAGATGGGATGCCCATGGGTGTAGATTCAGACGGAGTGAAGTTCATCACCTCAGGGCAGAACACAGCCATACCTTCCCCGGGGCCTGGCCCCTTCTCCACCCCAATCTATAGAATATGTGGACAGGAAACAACACTTCTGTGTGTGTGTGTCTGTGTGTCTTTGTCTGTGTGCACCCATGTGTCCTTGTAGAATGGTGGTCAAAAGAGCTTGGACTTGGAATCAGACAAATTTTGATTTGAATCTCCCCCCTGCTGCTCCCTGAGTTTCTCTGGGTAATATACTCAATATTTAACTCTCCTCATGTCAGGAGACGGGGGAGCTTCCTGCCGGGCTACAGAGCTGGGGACCCTGGGCAACCGACTTTCTCTCCTTGGGCTCACAGGACATTCCCTGCAGAGGTGATTCAGCTGTGGACGCGGGAGCCCCGCTACTTCCTAGCTGTGTAAACGACCCTGGACAAGTAATGTGGCTTCCTGGGGCCTTGGTTTCTGCAGGTGGGTGACAGTAGCCCCTGTGTTGCAGGGCTGCTGTGAAGATGAGATGGCTTTTTCACGAAGCACTAAGAACGGTGCTGGCACTGAGCGCTGTGTAAGTATTCGCTGCCATGATCAGAGGATGTATTATCACTGCAGGATGGATCACGAAGGCTCTTCCAGCCTTGAAATTCTGTGTTCCTGACTCTTCTGTGCATAGGAGAGGGGGAAGGGAAGAGGACAAACCAGGGGAGCAGGGGTTTCAAAGAGAATCTCAGAGGACTCCTCTCCTCTCCCTCCACTAGGGTTTTCTAGGTTTTATGCATAGATAGAACTGTGTTCTCTCTTCCTGGTGAGAGAGGTGGGTGAAGAGATGACAGGCAAGGCTGGGATGAGCTCAATAGGCTGTGAGGACTTTGAAAGGCAAATGGGCTTCTGGAAGCTCTTCCAAGGCCAAGGGCGGTACCTCCCTGAGCCGCGGAGGCAGATGTCCTGGCACCAGCTCCGAGAGGACCCTTCACCTGCCCCGTGGAAAGATGCTCACACGGCCTCCAAGACATAAACAGGTGGTGCTGGAACACCTCTTCAGGCAACCGCAGAACTGCCCGGAGCTGTGAACTGGAAATAGCCGTGGCGGTACCGTGGTCTTTCAGGGCCGAGCGCCGTGGGCTCGGGCGGGAAGGCCAGTGCTCTCACCGTAGTCTGAGCACGGTGCTAAGTATCAGCAACAGAGGGTGGCGAGGCCTGTGTCTCGGGGCCAGGGAGATGCTCTTCAGAGGAACCAGGATTGATTCTTTTGTTTCTGGGGGGCGGGGTGAGGAGGTGCAGGAGCCTGTGGGCAGGGCAGGCTGTGTAGAGCCCCGTGGAAGGAAGGGCTCTGGATACATGCCTGGGCTTCTGCAGTCGGTGGTCATCAGCCTGTGGGCAGCACCGGGTCTCGTAGGGATGGGCAGACGGGCCCATGTGGTAGCATAGTGTGGAGAAGGGGGGTGTGGCATGCAATACCCTGAGAGCTCAAACACCGTGACAGTTCAGGGCATCTTAGGAAGAGTCCGTATGTGTCATCAAACTTTGGCATTGAGTTCAAATCCTGGATCTGTCTTTGTGTGACTCGGACAAGCGACATAAGCTCTCTGATAACCATCTTTCCTTTCAACAATTTCCAGATCCGCAGAACCAGTCACATCTGTAGTAATCAATTGTCATTTTTCGAAATACTTTTGATTCCAGTATGTCCTTTTTGAGCATGCATTTTACTTAACCTCAGTATTTTTCATCTGTGAAATGGATTTGTTGGAAGGATCAAATGAGTTAATTCATACAAAGTACTTAGAGCAGTGCCTTACTCATAAGTAACAGTTCAATACATGCTAGTTATTATTATTTCTTGCAAGCCTCCCAAAGGCCTGAATACCTCTCTAGGCCTCAGTTTCTTCATCTGTAAAATGAGGATAAGAAGTAGAGTTATTTTAGAGGACTACTTAAAGATTATAAACTTCATATAAATAGAATCACATAACATGCAGCCTTTTGTGTCTGGCTTCTTTCATTTAATATAATGTTTTCAAGGTTCATCGTGTTGAAGCATGTATCAGTACTTTATTCCTTTTTACTGATGAATAATGTTCCATTGTTTGAATAGACTGTATTTTTATTTATCCGTTCATCAGTTGACGGACATTTGAGTATTTCCAGTTTTGGCTATTATGAGTAATGCTGCTGTGAACATTCATGTATAAGTTTTTGTGTGAACATATGTTTTCAGTTGTCTTGGGTATAGAGCTAGGACTGGCATTGCTGAGTCATGTGGTAAATCTGTGTTTAATATTTTGAGGAACTGCCAAACTGTCTTCCAAAGCAGCTGCACCATTCTACGTTCCACCAACAACTTCTTCACATCCCTGTCAACACTTGTTATTGTCTGGGTTTTTCTTTAGCCATTCCAGTGTGGGTGAAATGGTACCTCACTGTGATTTTGATTTGCATTTCCCTACTGACTAATGATTTGAGGATCATTTCATGTGCTTTTTGGCTATTTTCTATGTATTCTTTGGAGAAATGTCTATTCTAATCCTTTGCCTATTTTTAAGTTGGATATCTTTTTATTGTTATTGTAAGGGTTCTTTATATATTCTGATATAAATCCCTAATCAGATATATGATTTGCAAATATTTTCTACCATTTCTGGGATTGTGTCTTCACTTTCTTCAAGCACAAAATTAAAAATTTTATGACGTCCAATTTTTAAGCCACTAAATTTTGAGGTCGTGTGTATGCAGCACTAGATAATGGATACACTGTCCCATCTTAAAGATGAGGAAATTAGAGTCCAGAGAGCTTAAGTGACTTGTTTAAAGTTGCACAGCAAGTTGCTGATGGTCAGTGTGACTCTAAACCTTGTGCTCTTGACCAGTATATACATATCCCCATCTTGGACTGAAGTGCTAATAGAATGTTCTGGATTCAGAGTCATAAGGCTTGGGTTCTGATGTCCAGATCACACTGACTGTGATGGGGGGGGCGTTATTTGAAGAACATGCAATCCATTGGTTTCATCACAAGCTCTGGACTGTCTACACTGATTCAGTAAAGTCCTCAGAAAGCAATTTACTTTGATCCCACTGTCTTGGCTGCCTTAGAAATTTGCTTCTGTGGAGTTCTGCTTGACACCATGCTCTCAGCTTTGATCAGAGAACAGTACATGAAGGCATTTCAGGACACCTGGTTGGCATTACAGTCTCTGTAACACCTGTGGAGGGGAATTGTCTCCTCCAGCACTTTCTATCCCCTCCATGCAACTTTAGGGGGAAATTCCTGGCAGATAGAAGTGCCAGGAAAAGCTTTTCCTCCTCTGAGGACCTGGCGTGTTTCCTGTTCCTGAGCAACAAGGATCATGATACTTATTGAGTTTCCTTTTTCACTTTGGCTGCCAGGAAGCTCAGAGTAAGGAATTAGGATATTTAGTCATTGGTTGCTTATTTTCATTCTAATTTTCTCTTTGATCTTGATCTCCCATCTCTCCATCCAGTCATTTAACTGATATTGACTGACAACCTACTATGTGTGAGGACTGGAAGATGAATTAAGTAGATAAAATCCTTGAAGCAGAATCTGTGGTGCCCTGCCCATATCCCCTCGGGGATATCATATAATACAGCACAACCTGACTTCCAATTGCCCGAGCGTTTTCTCTGACTGCCAGAGATGCTCTCCTTAAGCACCAGCTGCCTGAAAAGGTGGAGAGTAACCTCCCTCCACCCCTGGGAGCTGCCCTCAGTCAGTGACTAAAATGAGTTGGTGTATTAATATCCAGCAACCCAGACCCTAAGGGTGGGGGTGGGTAACAACGAGATGCTGTCTCCCAGGTTCTCCCCAGGGCTGAGCTCTAGCTGCCTGCAGAGGTAACTGCCTGCAAACCCACTTTTCATTGGCTGCTCCCTACCAGGGCTCCCAGGCATCACCTGCAAAACAACTCTTTATCCTCAGGGTCTGCTTTGGGGGAACCCAAACTCAGATAGTCTCTGATATCATGGAGTTTATATCCTATTAAACAGAAAACCGAAGAATTATTCAACAACTGAGAGGGGAGAGGTGTTCTTGGCAGAGGTCACAGCCTCTGCTAAGGCCTGGAGGTGGGAAGGGGCTTGGCCTGTACCAGGAAAGGAAGGAAAGATTTTCTAAAGTGTGCTTCCCTTTATCTTGACTAAACATGATATTAATAGCAATTTTGTATTTCATAATGTATCTTCAAATCCTTTGAGGGAATAAAGTACGTAGGTAAACAAAGAAGAGAGCAAAAGGTAAGTGGTCCACACAGGGGCCCTGGGCAAGTCGCTTCCCTCCCCTGGCGACCTGGGTTCTTTCTGTCAAGTGGGGATGTTTTTCCTGCTCTGTCTGTGCCACGGCTTTGCTGGGGGGCGTGAATGAGGCAGGGCAGAGAAACAGCTCTTGTGCATTGCGAAGCAGTGTCCAAATGTCACCAGGTACTCATGAAGCGATCCAAGAAGAAATCCTTGTTTTCATTATTAAATAATGGAGGCATTTTCTTTGTCCTTCAACCATATACCTGGTGAATATTTTACTGTCCCAGTTTGTACACATCACACAAGTATCCAAAAGCCCACCCTGACCTCATTTGTCCATCTTCTGAGTGGCAGCAGGTGGGGAAGGAAAGACCCAGGGCTTTGGACTCAAATCAATGTGGCTTTGAATCTTGGCTCTGTTATTTATTTATATCCCTTAATTAGCCAGCACAGGGAGCCTGAGACCTTTCTCCAGCCCACGGCTGCTGCCTGGATTAAAAGGGATCATTCAGGCCCAGGAGAGCCGCTCAATGAGTGCAAACTTTATGTCTTCACACTCCAAGATCAGGAGAGCCTGCGTCTGTGTTTACACAAAGATGCACGCCCTCACTTCATGCAGTTCCAGGGTCCCCCGTGAACTCAGAACATGAATTTGGAGGCTGATTCTGAAGAGAATGAGTCACGGCAGTGCACCAGATGGCCTGGCTGTGACACAAACCCTCTCCTGCCCTTCCCTTGCCTGGCCAGAGTACAAAGGTTTCTGCCGGGTTTTCTAAAGCTGGTTTGGAGTGACTGACCCCCTGCTCCTACCAAATCAGCAGAGGCCCCCCCACTGAGATGGGCTTCCCTGTCTCAGCCCTGAGCCCAGTGATGTAACAGCTGCATCCCTCAGTGTACCCTGAGCTCTTTGGGGGTGGGGCTGGGGCTTGCTCACCTTCTCACTTCCAATAGTCGCTAAACAAATAATTATTCAATGAATGAAGGTGGACACTGTTCTTGCTTTCAAAGGGTGTATAGGCTGGCTGTCTATAGACACAGGACAATAATACCAATTTCTTGCATTCTGGGAAAACCCCGAGGTTCAGCCCATTGTGTCTCTAATTGGTAGAGCTCATCTTGGGGACACCAATTTCCAGGCCAGACCTGGGGATAGAGCGGCTGGAGATACAGCCTGCAGACAGTGCCTTAGAAGGATGGACAAAGGAGCTTACAGATGAGCGAGAAATGTGGAAGGGCTGGAGCCTGTAGGTGAGGCTGAGGCTGTCACTCGCCACAGTGGAGACAAGTCACACAAGGTGCGTGCAATCCCCTTCCCTTTGTGGGAGTCCTCTGAATTCTCCCAGCCTCCTTCTGCGGGGCTCCAGGCACCCTTGGCTTTGCTCTGATCCTGGCTCCCTAGTCCTGGACTAAAGATGGGTACCGACTAGGAGTCTCTGGTCTGAACACTGAAGGCTCCTGGTGCAAGAGCTCCGCCTAACAGGGACAGCTGCCCCAAGAATGGCCAGCTGCCCCAGACCGATCCTTGGTCTCAAGGTGATATTCAGACACACGGCGAGGGTCAGCAGCTGGTAGCAGGTCACAGAATGGGCAGTAAGCCAACGATGAGGCAGCAGAAGCCAAGAGGTAGCCCAGCGCTTCTCAGATATTAACAGGTACCCACATCACCCGGCATCTCCACAAATGCAGATTTGGGGTCCAGGAGGTCTGGGGTGGGGCCTGAGAGTCTGCATCTCTCGTGAGCAAGCTCCCGGGTGATGCTGATACAGGTGGGTGCTAGACGACAGCTTGAGTAGAGGACAAGACATCAGCAGGGAAGTTGCAACAGGAGTGAGTGCCGGGCCTCCAGCTGCCAGAGGACGTCAGGAAGGCACAATCCCAGAAGCACTGTGACCCGTGAGTCCCCTTCCTGCACTGCCTGCAGTCTTCCCTGGGCAGTCCCTGCTCCTTACTTCCCTGGGAAGACTCGAAGCAACCCTGCCACCTGCAGTCACATGAGTGTCTCTGTTCCTTTTCACCTAAGAGGACCTAGATCAGTAGCTCCCCGCCTAGCTGCACACAAGAATCACTTAGAGAGCGAGTCCCGGTCAGTTGTATTTTGCTCGGTTGGTCTGCGGGTGGGGAGCCTGGCCGTGATGATTCACAAAACGCTCACATGCAGGCAGGGCTGTGAACCCTCATCAGCTTACTCAAACTTTAACACGAGCATAAACCACCTGCGGATCTTGTTAAAAACAGAGTTTCTCAAGCAGTAGGTCTGAGTGGGCCTGAGACTCTGCATTTCTGATGCTGCAGGTCTGAGGCCCACACTTTGAGTGGCACTGCAGTAAATAACACCAGCTTTCCCCAGTAATTAAAAAAAGATTAGATGCAGGTGGATCACTTCTGATCTAACCCCCGAGGCTGGCCCGAAGCACAAGACAAGACCCCACTGCACTGGGCACCATAAGTGCATTCGATCTCAAAGAGTCACACTCAGCTCTGTCTACACCACAACCCCACTGTGGGGGCCGGATCCAGGGTGGAGGTCCAGGGAGGCACCGCTCCCGGCCGTGGCTACGCTGGCCTCGGGGGCTTGGTGCTTGTGGGTTCCCTTCGACACCTGGCTGGCCAAGTCCCACACACACTGGGTTGTTTTCCCTCTCTTGTTGCCGGGGTGGGGGATGCGCTGGGCTCCAGCCCCCAGTCTCTGCCCCAGGCTACTAACCCCTCCCCAAGGGGCATGCCCGCTCCCCCAGATTTACTGGTGATGCCCTGTCAGCTGCCTCTCCTCTCTTTTGCAGCCCAGGTGCCAAAGTCATCCTGGGGTGTCTCGCTGCCCACCAGGAACTGACCTGACCCTGTGGCCTGCAGCACCCCTCCTGCTTGACAGCAAAGCTCCTGCCAAAGGGGCCTCTGGGGCAGGAGGGGGGCGGGGTGAGCAGAGGAGGAGATGCTCCTTCCTACCTCCCCCCACTCCCTCTCCCAGGCGGGGGAGTGCCTGGTGCCTCGCAGCCCTGGTTCTCAGCCCTGGCTGCATGTTGGAACTACCAGGGGACACCCAGGCCTCACCCCAGACCAACTAAATAAGAATCCCTGAAAGTGGGACCTGCCCAGGAGTCCTTCTTATGACTTCCCAGGTGATTCTGATGTGCTGCCAAATTTGTGATGACTTAGCAGCTGGAGGGGCAGAAAATAACCCATGGGTCAGAGAAAGGACAGTGGTGTGAGGCCCACAGCTGCCCGCTCCAATCTTCCTCCGTCTTTACAACTCACTCCTAGGGCCTATGCTAGAGAATACAATAAGGGCATCGTCTGTTTGGACTTGAACACTGGCGGGGGGGGGGGGGTTGGGGGGGGAATCAGCACACACTTCATCTCATTTGATCCACAACCCTACGCAAGGGTGTTATTATCATCGCCATTTTACAGTTGGAGAAACCGAGGCTCAGAGAGGTTGAATGATTACACAAGGTCACACAGTAAGGGTTGGTGTCCAGAATTCAACCCCAGGTCCACTGTTCTACGGGCGTATGATTTAGTCACAGTTGCGGGCATATAAACCAGGGAAACGTGGGCCAAACGGTAAACACAAGTTATAAGTTGGCACAGGCAGGTAGCGTGCAGCCAGCTACGGCTGACCTGACATTTGCATTTAAGTGTAAAACCCTGGGCCATGAAGGGGACTGTGTTTCTTTCTGCCTCTCTTCTCTATTCTCCAATCCCAGAACTACCTCCTCCATGGAAACTTCCAGAACCCTACTACCTCTCCACTCACCATCCTGTCTAGTATCAGCTTGTAAAAATTCAGATCGCTGGGTTCCAACTCAGAGCCACCGATAGTCTCTAGCGATGGAGTCTGAAAAATCTACATTTTTTTTTGTTTTTTTTGCGGTACGCGGGCCTCTCACTGCTGTGGCCTCTCCCACTGCGGAGCACAGTCTCCGGACGCGCAGGCTCAGCGGCCATGGCTCACAGGCCTAGCTGCTCCGCGGCATGTGGGACCTTCCCAGACTGGGGCACAAACCCGTGTTCTCTGCATCGGCAGGCGGGCTCTCAACCACTGCGCCACCAGGGAAACCCTGAAAAATCTACATTTTAAACAAACAATCTGCAGGAATCTAACATGCACATACGTTTGGGAACCAATGATGTAGTCCCTTGCTGCTCAAAACTGTGGTCTCTGGACCATCAGTGCTGGGGGACCTGATAGAAATGTCGCATCTGGGGCTGCACCCCTGGCCAACTACCAACATACTCTGCATTTTCACAAGATGCCTGGGGCGATTTGCATACATGTTGAAATTTGAGAAACAGGCTCTATGCAATCTGCTGGGCATAAAGAGTGTCCTCAGACACAAAGGGTAGGTGCTTGAGAAATGGCTGTTCTTTTATGGGTTGTATTTGGGCCCAGTTTTAAATCTAGAAAAATGGTACAGATGAACCTATTTGCAGGACAGGAATAGAGACGGAGAAGTGGAGGACGGACATGTGGACACGGAGGGCGGGGGTGGGGGTGGGGAAGGGGAGGGTGGGATGAATTGGGAGATAAGGATTGAAATATATACACTACCATGCATAAAATAGACAGCTAGCAGGAACATGCTATAAAGCACAGGAAGCTCAGCTCTGTGCTCTGTGATGACCTAGATGGGTGGGGTGGGGGGGAGGGAGGTCCAAGAGGGAGGGGATGTATGTATACATATAGCGGATTTCTGTACAGCAGAAACTAACACAACATTGTAAAGCAATTATGCTCCAATAAAAAAAAAAATTTAATAAATAGAGTGATGGGAGAAGGAGAGTCCTGGCACCCTGGAGGGAGGGTTGTGGCCTTACTTTGCAGAGAATCCCTTGTGCATCCTGGAGCCTGCCAGGAAGGGGCGGCGCCAGTGCCTGTGCGCTTCTGGGGGAGGGGAGTCTGGGATCTCAGGTCGGGCGCACAGGCTGCAGGGACAGGCTGCGGCCAGAAGAGGGCGCCACATCCTGCCGGACAGAACCAAGCTGTGGGCGGGGAGACCTACCGGCCTGGTTAGCCTGGGACGGAGGGGTTACTGCGATGGGAAAGTCCAGGCAAACTGAAACTAGTTGGTCACTCTGGCTGGAAGAAGCACACACAGAAGTGGTGCACACATGCACATACACACGTGCACATCACACGCATGACACAGTGTACCCACACATGCACAACACTCACCCATGCACTTCACACCACAAGCACAACACAGACAACACACTTGCAAAAGTACACACGCGCCGCTTGCACAACACATTTATAACACAAGGAGCACACACCACGCAATGCACATGTGCAGCACACTCACAACAAATACGCATGTACGCAGACCACACAAACACGCCGAACAAGCCGTACATCACAGCACACACACAGGCACACAAGCACAGTAGGGGTGCCCATCACGCCACGTGCACAGCATACACACATGAACCACACACACACAATACACCCGTGCCCTTCACACCACTTACACAACGCATGGGAAAACACACAACACACACAAGCACACCATACATATCACACATGTGCACACAGTCATGACACACGTACCACAAAAACATACAGCCCAAGCACCACATAACAACACACACAGGCACAATGCCATGTGCACCACATACATGATACGTGCACGTGTCACGCAATCACGATGCATACACGCATGAACATTGACACAGCAACAACACACATGCACACATGACAAGACACCACACAGCTTGCACCCGTGCACATCACATCACAGCATACACAGGCACCAGGCACACGGGCACCACTAACACACTACACACAACACACATGCACAGCATCCATTTGACACACGCACAACACAATGCAGCCACACTTGCACGATGCGGACACACAGAGACACACACACTCACAGCTTTGGGAGCCAGAGACTCTTGATCGAGGCCGTGTGTCTGGTTGGTAAAACGTCCTTGCTCCAGGCCAATGAAAAGATGTATCAAAAGAATTGGAAAACGATATATTGATTCATTCAGCAATTGTTTCTTTACTGTGTGCTGGGACTACAGGTTCACTGCATGGCAAGGGAAGCAGGCACCGAATAAACGGATACATCAATGACCATTTAGCTTCGGTTGTCATGAGTGTTACGAATTAAGGCTGCAGAGAGCACAAACCTGTGATGAGGGGGCGGGGCCTGGATGGGTCTGGGAGTTGCCTGAAAAGAGCTGTTGCAGCCAAGACCTGGAGTCGGAGCATCAGGGCTGGGGCTTTGGTGACATGGGTGAGACTCTGAGGTACACAGTCTAAGGAGGCTTCACCCTCCAGGCGACTGCATCTGCACGCCCCTGAGGGCGAGTGGCTGAGTGGCCAGGCTCAGAGGAGCCCCATCAGGGATCTGAGAAGTAAGTGGTCCGGCTCCCAACTGCTGCTTCACTCCAATCCTCCCGCCCAGAGGGCTGGAGGATGGGTTTGCTTCCCGGGAAACTCTGGGCTCTGGGAAAAGCAGTGCTTATAGGGAAGGGACCTAGTCACCCAACTACCCAGCTGCCCTGCTCCTGGATGCTGGTAACCAGACCCCTCCTCTGCACCCCCCATGGTAATGGTGGGGAGGGCAGGGGGTCCAGGACGAGCCCACCGTTTCCCTGGGCACAGCCTGTATGTCATCCTACTTCCCAGCTTGCCTGGGCGGGGGCACCCTGCCAGGTCAGGCTGCATGAGTGCAGTGTTCTAGATCCTGGGTCCTGGACCTGTCCCCTTAGTTTCACCGACTAAGGAAGGGGGCGTAGAGTGGGGGGCTCAGGCAATTTGGAGCAAATCCCTGCTTTGGCACCTACTAGCTGTGTGACTGTGGGTAAGTCACTTGGCTTCTCTGTGCGTCATTTTCATACGCATAAAATAGGCATGATCGTAGTGCTAGCACCCATCCTTATAAGTTGTAAGGATTTTTGAGTCAATACATGAAAAGCTCTTTGATTAAAGTCAGGCACATGGCAAGAGCCACATAAAGGTTAGCTGCAATTGTTACCTTCATCCAAAATAAAAGTAAACCCAACAATCATACTATTAAAATGTGCTGGAACTGGAAGCGTCTTGGAGAACATCCACCCTAGGCCCCTCTGGGTTATAGAGATAAAGCTGTTTGACAATCCACAGAGACAGAAGGACTAGAACCCAGGACGGGAAGAGGAGGGACAAGGAGGGGTTCCTCCTTTTCTGTCTCTAGGACGGTGGTTCTCCCCTGGAGGGCTGGTTAAAGACAGATCGCTGGACCCCACCCAGGGTTTCTGCCTCTGCATCTCTAGCACGTCCTCAGGGGATGCCACCGCTGGTCCAGGGACCACACGTGGAGAAGCGCTGCCCTGAGGCAGTGGAAGCAGAATGCAGAAAGTCTGCATCCCTGAGTATGCTGGTTGCCCTCCAGGAACGGGGAAAGGAGAAGCAAGGGCCTACTTACAGTGGATGCCGTACCTCCGGCAGCGCCCTCTGCAGGGGGATGCGGGCACTGAGCGCCTCCTCCAGGCTGAGCGAGGTCAGCGCCTCTTCTTCAGATGCCCCCGCGTCCTCCTCCTCGGCCGCCCAGTCCCTCTCGGGGGCGTCCTCGTCCGGCCTCCTGCTCAGCCGCTTGATGAGCTGGTAGCTGCCACCTCTCTTGCCCTGGCTCTGGTTCCCTCTCGCCCTGGGAGAGGCCACAGCCACCAGGAGCTGATCCTCCCGCAGTGAGATGAAGGGCGGCAGACCCTCCAGAGGGCCGTACTCTTGGTCCTCGTCCTTGGACTCCAGCACCCACTCCTGGGATTCCCCAAAGTCCAGGCGGTACCCGGCTTCGGGGTCGTGCTTGGCGACCTGAGCTGGGACAGCCTGGGGCAGGGCAGGCAGGGGAGGGTGCAGCACGGCCAGCATCAGCAACACACATCCCAGCAGCAGGAATTGCAGCCTGCAAGGTCCACGCCTGCATCGCTTCCTTACCAGCATGTGGCTGGAACTTGCCAAACGCAACAGGTCATGTTCAAATTCACTGTTTCCTCCTGCTCCGGGTTCCTCCAAGCTGGCAGCAGAACCTGGCGTCCTGGGTCCACCTGGAAGGTTTTTCTGCCGGTCACTTAACCTGCTCCTTTTTTCCCCCGCTGACATTTGCCAGCAGCGTGTGTAAGACCGGCTTCCACTTACAATAAGAAAGCCACGGACCCAAGTCCCAGCCCAGGTCCCCTCTGAGCGGACGTCTTTAATTGCCTTCCAAAAGCCCGTTCACAGGGACTTCAGACTGAACTGTTTGCGCCTCCCTCCACCCCCACCTTTTGATGCCCTTTTCCTCTTTGGGAAAAATAATGTTTCCTTTCTGCTCAGGGGTCCTAGTCCCACGTGTTTCGCTTCCCCCCCCCCCCCCTTGCACGAATTGTCAGGCTGCTATGAGATGTCTGGGGGTAGCCGGTGGGTCCTCAGTCTGGCAAAGCTGACAGCCGTCCTCTTTTGGACCCTGCAAGTCGGGTCAGCTCAACAGATGTGAAGTCGGCAGCAGGCTAATTTCCTTTCACACATTGCTCCCCGCGCAGCCGGCCCGAGAAGCTCTGCCAGACGCCGCAGGCGTGCGCCTCGCTCATGGTCCTAATGCCCTCACTATTCCCAGGCTTTGTGCAACCGGAGGAACCCGACTCCGGGGAAAACAAACGCCGTCACCGCTAGGACCAAACCCAACAGGAACACCCTAGGAGTTCTGATTCGAATCTCCTTCACAGGAAGGCTTCTTTCCCCACCCAAAGGGGCGGGAAAGAATATGCCCTCCTAATTTCCGGAAGGCTGTACCTGGGATGGAAATGCAGGGAGCTCGCTGCCTATTTGCACACTCAGCCTCCGACAGGTCTGAGGACCACCGTCCTCAACCTTCTGAAAAGGAGTGGAGCGGGGGATGCTTTTGTCACAAGCCCCTCCTGCCCACAACAGCACCTGAATGCCTGCTCTGCGCTGGCCTCTGAGCAGGCTGGGGGTGGGGGGTGGGGAGTCAGAAGAAGAGGGGCATGCTCCTTCAGTTGTAAATGTCCTTCATTCAACCAATGCATATTGATGAGCACCCACCATGTGCCAAAACTATCCCGGAGACTGGGGGTATAGCAACGAATAAAACAGCAAAATGTGCACCTCGTGGAACTTACATTCTAGTGGGAAAGACAGACAGACATAATTAAAATATACAGTGGGAGGCACTTCCCTGGCGGCGCAATGGTTAAGACGCCACACTCCCAATGCAGGGTGCTTGGGTTCGATCCCTGGTCAGGGAACTAGATCCCACATCCATGCCTCAACTAAGGAGCCTAAAAGCCACAACTAAGGAGCCTGCCTGCCGCAGCTAGCACTTGGTACAACCAAATAAATAAATAAATATTTTTTAAAATAATAATAAAAAAATAAAATATACAGTGGGAGAGACAGTGATAAGGGCTAAGGAGAAAAATAAAGCAGGGAAAGGGGCTGGGGAACAGGGGCTGGGGTTGGCAATTGACACTGAGCGAGGGAAGGGCTCTCAGAAGCATTTGTGAACGAGGAGGCCTGGGCAGCTTAGTGGGGTGAGCATTTGGGGCAGAGAGCACAGCAAGTACAAAGGTCTTGCGACCAAGAGCATGCCTGGCCTTTTGAGGACCCGCAGAGGGCCCGTGTGGCTGGAACAGAGTGGGCAGGGTGGGAATGGAATGAGAGAGGTAAGAGGGGGGATTACTTAGGACCTTGGGGGGCTAAGGTCGGGATTTTGGCTTTTCCTCTGAGTAAGATGAGAGCCCTTGGAGGGTTGTAAGCAGAAGACAGACACAGTCAACTCGGACGTTAACTGGTCCACTCTGGCTGCTATGCTGAGGTTAGACAGTTGGGGAGAACAGGGCAGAAGCAGGGAGACCAACTGAGGTGTTACTGCGGTGAGACATGATAAGGGCATCATTGGAGGTGGGGCAGTGCTCGGCTTCTGGACGCATTTTAAGGAAGAACCTATACGATTGGTTGGTGAATTAACGTCCAGTGTGAGAGAAAGATGAGTCAAGGATGATTACAAGTTTTTGGTCTGAGCAGTTGGAAGAATCAAGTTGCCGTCAAGGGAGATGGGGAAGGCTGGGAGCATGGAGAGGGCAGTGAAAGCAGTGGTTCCGTTGGGGACACGCATAGTTGGAGATGGCGTTTCAACAGCCAAGGGGAGGGGAAGGGTGGGCAGCTGGATATATGGATGCTGGGGATATATGATAGCTGGAGGTCAGAGGACAGGTCTGGCCTGAAGATAAACAGCCAGACGCCAGCAGCACATAGATGGTGCCTGAAGATCCTGGAGGGAGTGATGGAGACGGGAGAGACGAGGGGAGCCAGCGAGCTCAGAGGCCTCGGACATCAGGCGGACCGGATTGATGGAGGGTGGGTAGCTGGCACCATGAGATGCCACCATCCTGATGTCTGAAGAGGAACCAGGGGTGGGGTGGGGAGGGCTGTCAGTGCAGGGTTCCTGGATGAATTGCTCATTGTTTCTGATTTGATTTTAATCTTAAATTGTGAGCATAAACATCTCATGGGGAAAAAAATGTTTTTCCTTTGGATTCAGTTGCTGCTTCCAGCCTGTGTGCGTGTGTGTGTGTTCACATTTGTTTTCCCTGAAGCCACTGAGTCAGAGGTGAAAGAGTGGGTCCTAAACGATTGTTCTCGACAGCCCAGCACGGCGCCCAATGGACAGCTCATAGGAATTGCCATATTGGACTGTATTTTCCAAATCCCACATCAGGATGTCCTGGGGATGGGAATTGTATGACTTCCAGGTTTAAGAGGCAGGCGTTCTGGGAGATGTGGTTTAGAATGTAAGGACATCTGGGGGTTAACGAGGATGATAGGATGGAGAGTTTTGATTCCAGGAAGCTTTCGGAGATCTAAGGGTGCACAGTCTCCGCCCTCGGGCAGAGCGCCCTCCTCCATCCTCTCCAGTAACACTGGCCTCCAACTTGCCAGCCTCGTCCCACCTCAGGGCCTTTACCTGGCCTTCCTTCTGCTTGATGGCCCTTTCCCCAGAAGTCCAGCCACATGGTTCACTCCCCCACTTTGATGTCAACTCCAAGATCGCCTATTCAGGGAGAGCTCCCCAACCCACCTCTTCCCATCAGAAGCCCTCCATCCACGTGTGGCATTGTCTGTCTGCTTCCCCTCTGCTTTCTCCGTGTCTCCATGGCTCTTCTCAATACTCGGTGAGTAAGATACTCATCCGTGTCACTTCTTGATCTGTTTCTATTCATTTTGCTGCTCATTATGGGTCATCTTTCACTGGCTCTTTGCATGCCTAGTCATTTTAACTTTGATTCCAGATGCTGTGAATTTTATCTTGTTGGATATTGGATATGTCCGTATTTCTATACATATTTTGAGCTTTTTCTCTGGAAGGTCAAATGGTTTGATCTTTGAGCCGTCTTTAGCTAAGGGCCAATTTCCCCCCACTTACTGAAGCAAGACCTTCTGAGTACTCGGCCTGATGCCCCATGAATGACGAGTTTCCACTCTCGCCGGTGGGAGCACTGACTATTCCCCGCCCTGTGTGAGCTCTGAGGAGTCCTCCCTCTGCTCCTTTAGCTGGTTCCTTCTCTGGCCTTGAGTAGTTTTCCCACAGGGATGTTCTGATCAGAGCTCCTGTGAAGACTTGGGCTCCTTGCAAATCTCCGGAGCTCTCTGTGTGTAGCTCTCTGCTCCCCAGGCCTCTGCTTTGCATGCTCTAACCCCCTTGGCCTCCCCAGTCTCCCAGTTCTATCTCAAGTCAGGGACACACCCTGCTCCACCTGGGATCCCCTTCCTGCACGGTAGCCTGGAAACGGTCTCCAGGCAACACACTCACAGGTCTCACCTCATTTGTTTCCCCTCTCTCAGGGATGCTCTCCCTGTTACCTAAGGACAATTCCTGAAACTATTGTTTTATACTTCTTCCAGGGCTTTCAGTTGCCTCTGAATTACTTGAGGAGGAAAGCACTTCTGTGATGTTGTCTTCATTTGGAGTCCCCTAGTAGCGGGCTCTGGGGTATAGTTCATCCTGATGCGTTCTGGTTGTGTGAATTTGCCTACTTGCTACAATTTATTTGTAACCTCGAAATTAACACTTGTGTCACTTTCACAATCATTTGTGGACGAGTGCGGAGTGGCAGAAATGTTGACTTATGTGATGTGCACATTCCCAGCTGAGGTCACACAGGTGACACTCTGACCTTGTTCCAGCTCTCATATTATAAACAAGTAACCTGTTCTATCTAGTGCTATGTTTACACATTTTTTGTGCTTTATGTTGGTGATTTTGCTGTTTAAAATGGCCCCCAAGCCTAGTGCTGAAGTGCTGTCTAGGGTCGTAAGCGTAGAAGGCTGTGATGAGCCTTACGGGGAAAATGCATGTGTTAGATGAGCTTCATTCCGGCATAAGTTCTAGTGCTGTTGGCCGTGAGTTCAATGTTAGTGAATCCACTATATATATTAAATATATTAAGGTGTCTTTGAATATAAACATATAGAACAAGGTTATGTATTGATTGGTTGGCCAGAAGACCAGGGAGCAGTGGTTCTGTATTTGCTAATTCAGTATTCATAGCAACTTTGTAGAACATCACTCCTACGAAGTCTTGTTACTGTACAAAAAAACTGAACAAGTAGTTTATTCATGGAGGGGAGAGAGGAAGAGAGAGAGGGAAGGGAAGGCAGCCTTTGAAGAGCATGTCATCAGGGCAGCTATTACTGTGGGGACCTAGAGCTTAATATCATTGGGGTTGTTTGGGAGCCACAGTAGAGCACGCCTCAGGGTGATCACAATCAAGGGAGAGGGGGTTGGGGTATTTATGCACCAACCCCCCATCAGCTGAGGTCTGCTGGGGAGGGGCACTCAGGGCCTGCTGGGGAGCAGACAGAGGTACTGAATGCCAAAGGAAGTCCTCAGAGAAAGAGGTACAGACGCTGGTGATTGAAGTCCAGCCTGGGTTTCTACTACAGGGGGAGAGGATCCAAGCATCTGCTGCAGATGGCATGACCAGGGCTTGTAAACTCAGATGCTTCCAGAAGCCAGGCAGGTAATATAAGCAAGAGCAGTAGGCCGAGGGGGGCTGCAGGACCCGAGAGTTTCTCTTCCTGTCTAACAAGAACAGCTGTTCCTCAGCTATGGCCAATTTTTGCCATGCAGGAAAATAGGCCGAGACTTGCCAAATCTTCTGGTTTTTCAAGAAAAGTGGGAAATTCAGATTTTTAAAAATGTGAAATCCTAAATTTGTAAAAGCTGGCAGTGAATTTAAAAACTTTTAAATACACCATGAAGGCCAAACAAAACATGGCGGCAGGCCAACTTCAGCCCACGGACCACCAATCTGCAATCTCTCTGGTAGAAGGTGCGCGAAACCCCACCTGTTGGGTATGAGGCTGGAGAAAATGGATCGTCATCTCCTGTGCACGCTAAGCCTTCTGGGAGTGCCAAGAGATGCCTAGAAGTCTGCCCTGACATCCACGTGGCTAGGCGTCCCTGTGTCTGTCCGGTGAGCTCACCTGACTCTCCTGCTTCAAGGTTTATTAGAAGTCCAAGGACCACCATTCCTCGTGGCTACAGGAGTTCTCCAGCGATTTCTTGTCACTGTTTTGGCATTTTTCCTCCTGTGAGAAATTAGCTGAGCCTCCTGGGCTATTCGTCTGGCATCTGCTCATCTGCACAGCCGGTCAGCCCACTCCATCACTAAGAACAGGGCTGCCTGCCCAGCCTTCCACCTGCACACAGACTAGAAATTGTCAGAGGAGCTTGCAAGTCGAGTGGTAGTGTGTGGGGAAGCAGGGCCCAGGGAATTGGCCACCATCTGGCATTTTCTGCAACTCAGAGGGAGGGAGAAGCCAATGGCTGTGCTCCCAGGGAAATGCAGAGCACCTGTCAGCCAGGGGTCAGGAGTCAGCCAGGGAAACAGATCCACCAAGAGACATAAATGGGAGATCTATGACTTGTTACAGAGATATGATCTCACGTAATCTTGGGAGCTGGCAAGCGGTCTCTGCAAAGCTGTTGTCTTCACATCTGATGCTGAAGCCTGAAGTCCACAAGACAGGCAGCTACGAAGGAAAGATAGATGCAAAGTGGCGGAAATCAAGACCAAGCTGGAACCCCAGTGTGAGATGGAACCCCACACTGATGGACTAAAACCCGTGTCAATCCTTGCTGCCTCTGTGTAAGTGGTGTGGGTATCCTGCAGAAGCAGGGGTCCTTTGGTGTGGAGCTAAACGCAGACCCCTGGCCCAGACACAGGAGCGGAAGAGCTGAAGGAGGATTCAGGGGAAGTTCTACCGCTTCCCACCAATGACGTGAGTCAGCAGATTAGCAACATTATGTAGTATGAGCTACATTAATGTCTGTTGCTTCCCTTCTGCCCTTCCAGATTTCCCAAGAATCACTCTTGTGCCCCACTGTGGAGATACTAGACCAGCTCTGTCTTCACTTCTGGGGATGCCTGAATGTCTGACTTTTGACGTATGACCGAGATAAAGGCAATGGGATGTGTGGTATGCTGTGTGAGGTCTGAACCTCTCCCGACAAGCGCAGGGTTATCTTCTTTACCAGCGGTTTGCAATGGCCTCCCCAGTTTGAGAAGCCTGGCTGGATGACTTAAAGAGCCACTTGGTTGGCTGTGTCCCCTCCTTACTCATGCCCACCCATAAATCCTACTTTCCTGTCAAAGAAAAAAAAAGCCACCTGGCTCTTTTCAGTGAGTTCTCCTAAAGCCAAGGTTCCTCACACAGATCTTGGCCCTTCAATCCAGAGATTCAGTGTGGCCTGTGTGGACAAATGTTGGGCCCCGATGCACAAATTTTGTCTCTCAGAAACGACCCTGTTCCCTTGCATTCTCTTTCTCTCCCTCCATTGGATCTTTCATCTTTAAATAAAAGTCTTAACGTAAGTATACTCTGTGGAGTCTGGAGAATCCATTCAAATATCTGAACTGGGGAAAACAATATAACCAACCCCACTGAAAATGTGTAAAAATGAGCATTCTGGGAAATGTAGGTCAGTCAAGCTAATTGATACCTTATGAAGTCATCAAAATGTCCATGGGCTTCAGTGCTCTGTGGCCACTATCTTGGTATAGGGAAGTTTGCTCTTGGTGTCAGGAACAAGCTTGGCAGACCTAGGTCTTTCCAAAGAAATCATTCCACAGCTGCCTGGGGAACCAGAACAGACAAATTCTACGAGGAAACAAAGACTTGTTGATTTCTTAAAATCCTCCCTTCTTGTGATTCTGCGGCTAAAACCTTATGTGGTTTCTTGCTAGTTTTCCAATGCTAACAGAAAGAGAATGCAGGAGGGAAGGTCTGATTCCTTTTGGGAAGGATGCTCTAGAAAGATCCAGGAAGACATAGATGAAAAAACTAGAACTGCCAAGAGCGAGTTACAACATGGCAGATTTGGGCTCCATCAGTGGGAGGACTTTATAACATTTAGTGTAAATGTCCGATAGCTGAAGGGATTGCCCTGTGAGGACCTGAGTCCAACTCCTTGACTTGTTAGCTTTGGACAGAGATTTAATAACATCCTTCCTTCCTCCTTCCCTCCCTCCCCCTGTCCCTCTCTTCCTTTCTTCTTCCTTCTTTTCGTCCTTCCTTCCATGCATCTGTCCATCCAGTAAATTTTCTCTGAATGAAATCAGTCAACCAACATTTATTGAATACCTATTATACGCCAGGTGCTGTGTTGGGCTCTGGAATCACAGCCCAACAGGGAAGGCAGTTGGGGTTATTGACCACCTGCTGTGTGCTGGGCACTGCTTGAGGTGCTAGAGATTAGAACCTAGGATAGCAGGCAGTCTGAGACTGGTGTTGAGATTCAATTCTAAGCCATGACCCTTAAGTGGATCCCCCAATTTGTGAGTCCCAGTCTGGTTGGCACTACCAGCCATGATTCCCTGACTCACAGTGACCCACGGGGCTTCTGTTGCCACTAAGACTGTTTTGGTTTGGCTGGGTCCAGTGGGGCTGGGATGTTCTGGTCTGTGACCTCATTGTTTATTATCATTTTTCAAAGCTTCTGCCTCCCTTCTGTAGGCTGGACCAGAGCCAGAGACAACAGAGTGGCTATGTGAAATAAATTCCAGCCAGCATTACTATCATCTTGAACACCCAAACAATGGGTCACATGCCTACAGCTCGTGATGTCTTGGCAGCCTGGCCGAGGCTGAGCTCTTCCATTTTTATACGCCATTTGAGATGGGAAGGCATTGGAAATGGCTGATCTGTGAATGTTTACAGGGTGAAATCCATGCAGATAGAGAGGAGATGAATGTACGAGTAGTCCACTCTCAGCCCTCAGGGAAAGACTAGGAAATACATTTAGCCTGACATTTAAAGATCTGATGTGATCCAGGTGCTGTCACTTTAGCACCCAACTCTCCCCAAACACTGTGCAAGACCTGACAGGGGAGGGTGGCATGTGGGAGGACACGTGGGTGGAGGAAGGCCAGGAGGTCAACAGTTCCCAAGATGGCGGCTGGGCTTTACCCCTTGGATGTGCCCTGTGCTGTGTCCCAGTTTGCAAGGGTGGGACTGTCTCTAAAAGAGCCTTTTGAAAACCTTGTGCAGTCTCTTTGCAAACATGATATGATCCCTGAGAAAGAGAGTGTATACGAAGCTGGAGATGGCTCTTGACAAAAGTGGTTTGCTAATAAGCAAGAGTGGGACAGATAGAAATGTAGGCCTTTGCTGGCTGTGGAGGGAAGGCAGGGCTGGATTCCTGACAGAGAACTCTCATGGTCTATGGTGCTTTCCATCAGGACTCGTGCTCAGTTATGTGTTCAGAAGGCTGCTCATGCAGATGGTTGGGGGCATAGATGCTCCAGGCAACTCTGCAATGCTTGGAGGATGGGCATCTTTGTGAATGTACCTTGAATATTGAGTAGATTGGAGGTAGGGCTTGGAGGAAGTCTATGAAGTTTGTCTTAAGAAGTTAGAACTGAATTTTTTTAATACTTTATTATTTTTTAATTTTATTGAAATATAGTTGATTTACAAAGTTGTACTAGTTTCAGATGTACAGCATAATGGTTCAGTTATACATATATATATAAATATATATATATTCTTTTCCATTATAGGTTATTATAAGATATTGAATATAGTTCCCTGTGCTATACAGTAGGTCCTTGTTGATTATCTGTTTTATATATAATAGTGTGTATATTTCAATCTCAAACTCCTAAATTATCCCTAAACCTTAGAACTGAAGGTAATGCACCTGATTCTGGGGTGGTCACAGGTGTGATGGACGTTGGATCCCAGTCCAAATTCTGCAACCTATTCTCCGTGTGAACTTGCAAGTCCCTATATATTCACGGAAGGAAAGGGCTGGCTTAAATGTTCTCCAGAGATTTTTCGGCACTATGATGGAAACTGAACATGCATTATAAAATGGAGATCGTGCCTGAGCCATTTATACAGAATCTCCCAATAGTCACGCAGCTGGAGGAAAATGAAGAAACCTTAAATATTCTACCCAGCCTCCCTGCCTTCTGAGCAAAAGCATTCTTGGAATAACCAACTTCCTGGCCTCTACAAATATAACCCCACAGAGAACCAAGTCTTCAGCCACAAAGAGCTTTACTTCAGGTGTTTAAGACGACCCTGCATTCCCAATAAAAAGGCCCATGCTCTTGGCTCAAAATATCGCTGCAGGTTTTAAGTGACATTTGCATATTGATTTCAAAAGGCCCTGCGGCAACTCTGTAAATGAATTCATTAGAATAACTGAGTCTGGTAGCTCTCCGACCCAGCAGTGACATCACCCCTACAGAGCACAGAGTTGAGCTTATGAACCAATCAAGATAATTGTGCCCTTGATTGGGAAGGATAAGTGTGCTGTTGAAGGCATTTGTCAGCTCTACAGCTGGGACTGTGTGGAGATGCCAGGAGACAGTTTCAGAGAGAAGGCCATGGGGAATTCCCTGGGTTGGGTGTTTGAGCGTTAATACTTCTTTCTCCATGAGGTAGAGGTGGCGGTGGGGCAGAAGCATGCATCCGAGATTGGAAGCCTTGCATCATGAAAGTCAGCATGACCTGCTTTGTAGAGTCTACAGTACTTTTTGTGCTCTGCTTCTTCCTAATCATAGCAGTTACCATTTGCACTTTGTTTTTATCAATATATTAGTCTCCTTTTTTGGAAAGGATTTGTGGTGGCTTGAGTGTACATTCAATTCAATAGGACAGAATAAATAGCTAAGGACACTGGGTCAAAGGAAAAGTAAGCTTAGGGAGTAAGATGAAACCAGAAGTAAAGTTAACACACAAATTATGTAAGCAATTGCAAAAGTGAACCACTCTGAGCTTCCTAGCAGCCAATGTAAGGAAGGGAACACGGTTGGTCCTCGGGTTCACAGTACCCAAAGAATAAGAATGTTCCAACTGGACAATCAATAGATCCTCCTGGTCATTGCCCATGAAACCTGGAGTTCAGGATTTTCATCTTTAAATGACAGGTACCTGGAGATAAAATGTCTGCATTGATCAGAAAGGGCAGTGCCAAATGCTTTGATAATCTAGAAAATGTTATATAGGGCAGATGTTCTTTTTGGTTTAAAAAAAATTGCTTAAACCAGGACTTATGCCTGAGTGTAGGCCCGTTCCACAGCTGCAGAAAGGTGAGCTGAAGGAGACCCCTCGCAGAGCCAAGAGTGTCCTGAAAAAAACTGTTTGGGACAAAGGGGAAAATTTTTTTTTTTAACATCTTTATTGGAGTATAATTGCTTTACAATGGTGTGTTAGTTTCTGCTTTATAACAAAGTGAATCAGCTATATGTATACATATATCCCCATATCTCCTCCCACTTGCATCTCCCTCCCTCCCACCCTCCCTATCCCACCCCTCTAGTTGGTCACAAAGCACCGAGCTGAGCTCCCTGTGCCATGCAGCTGCTTCCCATTAGCTATCTACCTTACATTTGGTAGTGTATATATGCCCATGCCACTCTCTTACTTCGTCCCAGCTTACCCTTCCCCCTCCCCATGTCCTCAAGTCCATTCTCTTGTAAATTAAAGACACTTCTGCATCTTTATTCCTGTCCTGCCCCTAGGTCCTTCAGAACCTTTTTTTTTTTTTTAGGTTCCATATATGTGCATTAGCATATGGTATTTGTTTTTCTCTTTCTGACTTACTTCACTCTGTATAACAGACTCTAGGTCCATCCACCTCACTACAAATAACTCAATTTCGTTTCTTTTTATGGCTGAGTAATGTTCCATTGTATATATGTGCCACATCTTCTTTATCCATTCATCTGTCCATGGACACTTAGGTTGCTTCCATGTCCTGGCTATTGTAAATAGAGCTGCAATGAACATTGTGGTACATGACTCTTTCTGAATTATGGTTTTCTCAGGGTATATGCCCAGTAGTGGGATTGCTGGGTCATATGGTAGTTCTATTTGTAGTTTTTTAAGGACCCTCCATACTGTTCCCCATAGTGGCTGTATCAATTTACATTCTCACCAACAGTGAAAGAGGGTTCCCTACAGAGGGGAAATTAAGTGCCCAGTGTTCTAGGTCTTAGTACTGTGGGTCTTTCACCTTGGCTATGCATCAGAATAACCTTAGAGCTTTTTTTTTTAAAATTTATTTATTTATTTATTTATTTTTGGCTGCGCTGGGTCTTCGTTGCTGTGCACGGGCTTTCTCTAGTTGCCGTGAGCGGCGGCTACTCTTCATTGCGGTGCACGTGCTTCTCATTGTGGTGGCTTCTCTTGTCGCGGAGCACAGGCTCTAGACGTGTGGGCTTCAGTAGTTGTGGCACGTGGGCTCAGCAGTTGTGGCTCACAGGCTTAGTTGCTCCGCAGCATGTGAGATCTTCCCAGACCAGGGCTCAAACCCGTGTCCCCTGCATTGGCAGGCGGATTCTTAACCACTGAGCCACCAGGGAAGCCCCGACCTTGGAGGTCTGAACAACACTGAAGTCCAGTCCTCCAGGGGATTCTAATGTGTCCCCAGAGATGGGGACCACTGCTCGGAGCATGGGGTTGTTTTGGGTGGAAAACCCCAGAGCAGCTTGCTAACCATTCACTGGCCATACCCACAGTTAATAAGCTGTCCTTGCTGGATCTGATTGTGAGTGATGGAAAATCCTGGTGAACACGGAGGAAATATGAACCTGCAGGTAGTGAAGCTGTTGACCTGCTGCATCAGGTTGTGGGAACTTAGCCAATGAGTTTTGGAGGATACCTGCCCACAGGAATACCCGAGCCCTTGCATACAGGACCCTGGTGGGCATTTGTTGTGACTTTGATTTACAGAGGCTGATTAGCCAACCCGGTCCACCGAGGCTAACTGGGTCACAGGACTTGCGTTGCTAAAACTAGGAAAGCCCCAGGCAAACTGGGATGAGTTGGTCACCCCAATGGTTTGGTCTCTTCTCAAGACAGGATCAGAGAGTGGAAAGGGTGAGTCAGGCCTGAAGCCGAGCGGGTTTGACCCTCTGTGGATGTTTATCTGTGTCTTCCTTTCTACCTGGGCTGCCAGATGCAGGGTCCTCTCCCCCCCACCTCTGTTCCCATCTCCCTGAGACATTTCTGTGTCCGTCCCGGATTCCAGCAGGGGCCCAGCCAGAGCTCTGGGGCCTCTGGGGCCTGGGAGGAAGTGGAACTTCCCCAAACTCTGAAGATCTGCTCTGTCAGACGCTGTAGGACCATGGCTTTTCTCCAAAGTCAAGACACAGGGCTTTGACACTCACTGTCTTTTGCCTGGAGCCTTTGTCCTGGAAAGCCAGTGGGCAGCCCCTGGGGTACGAATGAAACAGGCCGGGACCTGGGACCTGGGGCCCTTTGCTGCAATGCTTGCACCTGGACAAACGTCTCCTTCAGCAACAAAATACAAAGAAACTCTAAGGGACTAAAAATAACTGCCCACATGCACAGTTGGGGGCAATTATGGACAACAAGATACAAAAAGACCAAAACCACAACTGCCACTTCTGAAGAGCCAGGAGCAAAAGCAGGGTGTCAGGAGAAAAAGCAGGGTACTGTGCATGCCCCCTGCACACAACACCACCAAAGAGGTGGGCAAACCACCTAAGTCACCCTTCTGGCCCGACCCCTGGACACACCGCTACCCTCACCCCATGTAAGGAACCAGCTTGCCCCTGCCTGAGGAGTGAGCGAGCAACGAAACCTGTTACTTGTTCTCGATCCTTCCTGCTGCAGCAGGGGCCCCAGTAAAGCCTTCCCTGAATTTCTTGTCTGCTCTCTGATCAACTTCTATTGATTAAGGAGGCCAAGAACCGTGGTCAGTAACACAAACGCTTAGATGACACAGGAACCCCACAGGCAAATGGTGCCCTGCTACCAGGGCTGGTTTCAGGGACACTCACTCATTAAGGCCCCTGCCCAGAAGGATCCAGGCTTGGTTTAACAGTTCTGCTGTCATCATCTTGAGCTCCTTAATAATTTTTGAACAAGGGGCCCTGCATTTTACTTTACGCCAGGCCCTGCAAATTCCGCGGCCAGATCTGCCTGCCACCCAGCCCAAAGGCAACCCCTCCACCTTCGTTCCACCCAAACAGATTCACTTATGCTGCTTTTGCCAGGGGTGCCGTTATGGAAAAAACTGAAATTAAAATGGGAAATTTTACCCGAGGGACTCACAACCTGGCTAATTCCTGGCCTAATTCCGGAATCTCTCAATCACATTTCCAAGGGGCACAGCCCCCAAATCTGCATTTTAGGAAAGGTACCTGGGTGATTCTGATGCATGGCGAAGATTGGGCTCCAGTATTTTAGAGCAGGATTTTAAGTCAAAATAAGTAAGGGGGGAAAAAAGAAAGGGAGGGCTTCCTTGGTGGCGCAGTGGTTGAGAGTCCGCCTGCCGATGCAAGGGACACGGGTTCATGCCCCGGTCCGGGAGGATCCCACATGCCGCGGAGCGGCTAAGCCCGTGAGCCATGGCCGCTGAGCCTGCGCGTCCGGAGCCTGTGCTCCGCAACGGGGGAGGCCGCAACCGTGAGAGGCCCGCGTACTGCAAAAACAAAAACAAAAACCAAAAAAAAGAAAGGGAATAAGCTGTGAGAGGTAAGCACTTGTTGGAGTCGCTGAGTCAGGCAGACTTTCAGGCTCCTACACTTATCCATAGTGCCCTCGTTTGGCCCCGACTGTGGGGATGTTTCCCCTTTGTGGGTTTCACTGCCTGAAATAAGAAAAAAGTATCTCTGTTACAATTCTGTGAGCAAGTTCCTTGAGGCCTGGGCCTGCTCTCTGCCCATGTTTTAGCCCCTGCTACCCCTTGTAGCCAAGCCAGGCTGCCCAGCAAGAACCCCCAGATCAGCTCTCTGGAGCCTCACACCCCTGCCTGCACCACTCTCCGGTTTCACGGCTTCCCAAATGCCCTCCTTCTGACCAGCCTCTCCAGCTGCTACACCCCGTGTTTGCTTCTGATTTTGACTGATCTTGGCCCGTGGCCCTTGGCTGACTCCTTCTGGCACTCTCATGGAAGACTCCAGGGCAAACAATTACCTGTCCCCTCCTGGTCTAAGCTGTGTGTCTTTGTGAGAGTGAGAAAACAATGCCCCTAGTCAAGTCTCACATGAGTAAGAAATGTAGCAGATCTGGCTGGCTTCAGGCATGGCTGGATCTACTGACTCTCTCCATCTCTTTGCTTCGACTTCCTCTATGAGTGCTCAGAGTTGTATCTTTCGATTCTAAAGGAAAGGCATGGTGACCAACACTCCTTCCCCCATCACAGGCAGCAGGAGTTTAGTTGGCTCAGTCTGCCTCCTCTGGGGTCTCTCATCATCTGACGTTGACATCCAATGGTGGTGTGCTGGTAGATGTTTAACAACTGGCTCTTGCCAGGGGAGTGGGAAGGATGCCTTGACTTGTAGGATTTGCTGGTTTCTGTGATGTAAATACTATTATGGTGACATATTTCAAGCTACGGATATTATATCTGTCAACACAGAGTTGGGAAGAGATGTACAGTAGAATGCCATCATGTAGTATTGCCAGATACCATATTTGTAAGTAACCTCAGGCACACAGATAATAATAAAATGTGACAAGACAATTAGGAAGGGATGAATTTTGAGTAGCCATTACTTTTTCTTTTAATATAATTCATTTAAGTATAAACTTATATCATTTAAGTTTTAATAATGAATATGCTTAACAAGCAGCTAGCAAGATTCCTGAATTTCTTTTTCTTTTTTTTTTTTTTGCGTTACGCGGGCCTCTCACTGTTGTGGCCTCTCCCGCTGCGGAGCACAGGCTCCGGACCCGCAGGCTCAGTGGCCATGGCTCACGGGCCCAGCCGCTCCACGGCATGTGGGATTCTCCCGGACCGGGGCACGAACCCGTGTCCCCTGCATCGGCAGGTGGACTCTCAGCCACTGCGCCACCAGGGAAGCCCCGTGAATTTTTTTTTTTTAATGTTTTGGCTTGCTCCACACAGCATGCAGGATCTTAGTTCCCTGACCAGGGATCAAATCCACGCCCCCTGCATTGGGGGCTCAGAGTCTTAACTACTGGACCACCAGGGAAGTCCCAAGATTCCTGAAATTTAACCATCGGCTCTCATGAGCTGGTACCAGCGGCTCCAACACATCACTGCTTCTAGAACTGGGCTCAGTGACAAATGGTGAACAACATTCAATTAAGAACATCTGCTAAGGACTCCGGGTGGAAGATGGGTGGCAGGCATGCCTCGGGTTTACCTTTTCTAGAATGTCAGCGATTTTATGAAAAGAACGTTTGTTTTTTTCAATTGCAAAGAACCTAGGATCCCCAAGTGAAATGGCACAATTTTCCCTGGGGAGGAACACGTAGATTTTGTTCCTGTTTATGATGCTTCTGCGGTGGGGTCTGACTGCATCTCATCGGCGTTGCCAAAGTCAGGAAAGAAGGGAGTGGGAGCCACCTGGGGGGGCATTTCTCATTTCTGTGCCAAGGTGCTAACAGATCTGTTAATTCTGCACACCATGGAAAAGCTAACTGCTGGAATGTGGGCATAGGTTGTTTTTCAGGTTCTTTTGCTTGAGTAGAGGGAGTCTTTACGGTCAGAATTTCACAGTTTAATATCTCATTAAGACTTCCTGCATCAGCTTTCCCGTTTCCCTCTTGTTTTCCCTGGTGGAATTTGCCAGCAGCTGAGCAGATCTGGGGGCTGGCTGGTTCTCGAAGGAACCAGGCAACAGCTGCCTCTGTGGAAGCATGACACGTTAACGTGGCTTCCCGGGTGTCAAAAAGTCTCTTAAATAAGGAGCTGTTAGTTCTGGGTCCAATTTGGCTCAGTGGCTGTGGCTTGAGGAATTCCAGGTATTGATTCTGGAGCTGGAGAAGTGTCCCTGGGAACCAGGGTCCAGGGTGGCTCCCCTGCACCCCCACCCCCTCCCCTTTTGCTACACCAGTGATTAGTGCAAGAATCTGTATACAGTAGGTGCTTGTCAAACCTTCATCCCAAATTGATCAGTTGGAGGGTATGAATCACAGTGAAGAGATAATCATTCTTAGCAACAGGTTTAATTTTCACTTCTTTATTGAGTTATAATTTAGATAGAGTAAAATACATACGTCTGAAGTATACAGCTCAAACCTTTTCTGCATATACATATGTAAATATTCATGTGACCGCCATCCTATAAGATGTAGGTAATTTCCTTCACCCTAGAAAGTTCTCTGTGTCCTTTTCCAGTCAATGCCTCCCCCAGAGGCATCCACTATTCTGGTCTTGTCTTAGCTTGGGCTGCCATAGTAAAATACCATAGGCTGGGTGGCTTAAACAACAGAAAGTTACTTTCCCATGGTTCTGGAGGCTGGAAGTCCAAGAGGAAGGTTCCAGTCGATTCAGATGGCTGCCTTCTCACCCTGTTCCAGCATGACCTCGTCTTTGTATCTGGAGATAGTGAGACCTCTGTTATCTCTTCTTAAAAGGACACTAATCTTGTAGGATCAGGGCCCCTCTCTTATGATCTCATTTAACCTTAATTACTTCTGTAGAGGCCCCATCTCCAAATACAGCCACACTGAGGGTTAAGGATTCAGCATAACAATGGGGACAGGGGTGCAAGCATTCAGTCCACACAAATTAGCATTGCTGGCTCTAGAGCTTCAAACAGATGTGATCATACGGTACACGCTCCTCTGTGTCTGGCTGCCTTTGCTCAGTGTAATGTTTTCAAGATTCATCCACGTTGTTGTATGCATCAGTGATTCTTTCCTTTTTATTGCTAAATAGTGTTCCATTGTATGAATAGACCATAATTTGTTTATCCATCCTCCTACTGATGAATGTTAGGATTGTTTCCAGGCTGCCAATAGATATTTATTCTGTGTAGGTCATTACGTTAGCTGCTAGGATGTTAAAAAATGTAAAATATGTCCCTGCCCATCCGGAGCTTATGCTCGGGATCTGCGCTTAAAAAATAGCTAAGAAGGGGCTTCCCTGGTGGCGCAGTGGTTGAGAGTCCGCCTGCCGATGCAGGGGACACGGGTTCATGCCCCGGTCCGGGAGGATGCCGCATGCCGCGGAGCGGCTGGGCCCGCGAGCCATGGCCGCTGAGACTGCGCGTCCGGAGCCTGTGCTCCGCAACGGGAGAGGCCACAACAGTAAAAAAAAAAAAAGCTAAGAACATACCAACCTACCAAACAAAATAAAATATGACCCTGTGACTGACTCAGGGACTTGGAAGGAGGGAGATTTTTAAGGAATGTCAGTAAAGTCTGTTTGTAAATACATGTACTCAGAAGATGAGCCAGCTTAAAAATGTCAGCTGCCAGAGAAATGAAAGCAGCTCCAAGTGAGGTCCAAGCTGGCAGGCCATTAGGCCAGCTGCATAGGTACCTCTGGGAAGCCTCAAAATGCTTCATTGCCTGTGTTACGGGCCGAAGAGCTTCATGAAGTGGGAACAGGGTGAAAACATTCCCCTCGGAACAAAGCTGGCTCCTGCTTTGTTTTTGTGGTTTCCTCCAAGAGGGTGGGAGGGAAACGTTTGTGCTCAGAAGGACAGCTAGGCACCACGTCCATGGTCAAGAAGGGCTCTCCGTGGCCAGGGGTGATTGTTCCAAGTGATGGGAAGGCAGGGTGAGCAAAAGGGTATGGGTCCTGGTCCCAGTGTGGGGTCTAGAGGGTGCACATTCAGCTTCTCTGGCCCAAAGGTGTATTTGGGTGGGTTGGCAGAGGTTTGGCAGCTGTGACAATGTCACACGGGCAGGGATGGGCAGCTGGAATTGACAGCCCCCTCAAGGGACCTGGGGACCTGCCTGGGGTCTGTGAGCAGAGCTGCTAATATCTGTCCGTGAGTCTGAGAGATGAGGTCTTGTGTGTGTCCTCATAGACCTTTAGAAGCTCCCCCACCAAGTTTCGTCTAACGCCCTGGGTCTTGCCTTTCCCTGCCCAGCCATAGAGCAGATGGAGTTAAAGGGACTTCCGAGGTCCCTAAGCTTTCGGAGGTGAAAGGGTGACAGAATGAGTAATTGTGGGAGATTTCAGGAGAGTTACTCAGTGAAATCTCCCAACCATCGTTTTATGACCATGTTGGTGGTAACTATCCATTTCCTATTCATAATATCATATAATATTAGTGTTCTGCTTGCTTGGGGTTTAAACTCTCTTTCTTACATTTGTTTTGATTGAGAGGACAAAAACCATGTTAAAAAATTGGGAAGAAAACAAGAAAGCTTCCTAATAGCCCCTCCTCACAGATATTTTCACGTTGGTCTTACCTTCCGGTTCATTGTTTATGCACCATCTTTTCACAAATTTGCTTAAGCATTTATTTACCTGTGGCTGCAATAGACTTGACAACGATCACACTTAATGGCTGCATGATATTTAGTGTGGATGTGCCATAATCTTCTATTGCTGGACATCTCGGTGTCCAGATTTTGCTATTATCTGCAACTGAGTAATTCCTTTTAAAGAATTTGTACCCAAAGGTGCACTTACCACAGCCCTGAGGGAGGCCCAGGGTGTCATCAGTGTTTCAAGGACAGAAAGACACAGAGGACTTGGAACTGCATTTTTGTGGGTCCAAAGGGAACCAGAACCAGAGCTGTGGTGGTGGTTGGGGGGAACTGTGGAAAGTATGTTTAAAATGTTAAAAAGGCAAGAAAAAAAAGTTATAAAGGCAAAAGAAAGTATAATTCTCCTACAAGTATCTAATGAGTACATGTCAAAGTTTTGTTTTAATTCGTTCATTAGAGAACCAGATGTATAAGACGACCTGATATATGGTTAGTAAAAGAAAAAAATGGGCAGTTAAGATCGCTAAGTTCGATACAACACTGATTATTTTTCTTCGAGGCAATAAAACTACAACCTTTAGTGTTATCTTCTCTATAAACAGAAAGTCATTTTTATCTCTACAGGAAAAAAATCATTTACACCACTTGGATAAAAGCCATTTGTATCTTAATGGTTTTCAACAAGTTAATAGCTAATTTTAGAGACTTGCGAAATATGGAATCAAGAGTAAATAGTAAGTCAAAGTTATTTCCTTCTAGAAGGTCCAATGCCCCTGAGGCAGCCATTCTTTTCTGCATCCTTTTTTGCTTTATTTCTGACTTTTGGAAATTGTTTTTCTTGAAGAGAGAAGTGACCTGGAGAGGGGAGTCCATGGTGATGTTAACTGTCCCCTCCAGCTATTTCAGAGCAGGGCAGCACCGCCAGATTTTTCTCTTGGCTTGAAGCAACAAGGGGTACAGATGGCTGGTGAGGACAAAAAAAGAAGCTTGAATAATTAATGCCCTCCCACTGGGGATGGACATGGAGAGGAGGGCCCAGAGCCTGTGAGAGGGATGGAGTGGAGACCTGGGATTGGACTAGAGACCAGACCACCCCTCACCCCAGAGATTCTTCTGGAAGGCTGCCCAGAAGGGACCTTAAAAGCTCATTTGAACCTGTTCATCTCACACGTTAAGTGATCCCTTCCTTATGGAGTGGAGCTCTGCCTTGGTCCTTTTGATCCATTGACAGTATTGTTCACCATTACCACTGCCACTTTCTTATCCAAAGCATCCCTTAGTCCCCTGAACCTAGAAGCCTAAGTAACCAGCAGTCCTCTGGCTTTGTTCTTTTCCCTCCAGGCCCCTGCATTGCTTCCTCCTCCTGTTCCAGAGCAGAACCCGGCTCTTCCCAGCAGAGCAGAGTGGGGAGCTTCTGATTAAGGAAGAGGACTCCAGCCAAGGCGGGTGGGATGGGAGAGGAGAGGGATGGATTGGGAGTTTAGGATTAGCAGATGCAAATTATTATATATAGAATGGATACACAACAAGGCCCTACTGTAGAGCACAGGGAACTCTAGTCAATATCTTGTGATAAACCATAATGGAAAAGAATAGGAAAAATAATGTATATATATATATATATATATATATATATATATATATATATATATATATAAACTGAGTTATTTTGCTATACAGCAGAAATTAACACAACATTGTAAACCAACTATACTTCAATAAAATTTAAAAAAAAAAGGAAGAGGATGACAGTTCAGATGATGAACTCATCCTAGTATTCTTGGGAACGTCTAGATTGGAAAACTGAATGTCCCATGGCCCAGGAACCCACTCAGCCAGAGGCTACATCGGACAGTTGGTCACCCTAAGTCCAACCCCCTTGTGTTCTGAGCAGCTGTTGGTGCTGCTGTTGCCACCCTTAGTGGCTCTTTTAACTCTTTCCCCTCTGTTCTCCTAGTCTTCATCTCTTGTTATATCTCTGTTAAATACTCTCTCAATTTATGAAGCTGAGGCGATAGCTTAGGACTCGTACAAGTTTCCTGTGGACTTCAGTCTGGAACAGAAATGCATACGAGTTTTACATTTTTGTTTTCTAGCAAGGAGTGTTTGTGGAAGCTTCCAAGAAGACAAACAGAGTGGAATGGGGTGCATGGATCAGAAATGAATCACATCGACTTTTTTCAGTAATGACACAGAGTTGTGGAGTCTTGGGAAAGAAACAACAGAAAGAAAAGGTTTTCTGGTGGAGACCTGTGAGAAGAATAAAGGCTCCTGAATGGAGAACTGGGATTCGGAGAGAAAGCTGGACAGTGGTTGGACTCTTGAAGGACGATAAACTTGCCGTGCTTGTTAATGCCTGACTGCTGTTTACAGCTGGTGCTGTTTACACCTGGTGCTGTTTCCAAATGTTCTCCGTGAGCATCCGTTCTGCTCCAGGGTCCTCAGAAAGACAGGTTAATAGTTGACTGAAGGGAAGGGAGGCAAAGGGGGATTGTGTCAGTGTGTCCACAGCTGAACTCTTCTTAGGGCTGAAGGCACATAAGGGGGTATCATGCCCAGCTCTGAAAATAAAGCGTTATTGGCTCCAGTCAGAAACTGTCACTTTCTGCTGAGATGGAATATATTACTCAGAAGAGAGAAGCACCAAATATTATGCAGTCTGCCTTTGGGGAAAGAAAAAAACACCCACTTCTTATAAAAACACTTTTTTGGGATGAAGGATTTGATTTCAACTGGTGAGTCATCCCTGTGTTTTTTTGTTTTTTTTTTTAACCACTTAGCCAAAAAATGAGGTTTTTAAAAAAGCATTTCTCGAAGCAAAATCTTCCACTGCTTGGGTTTCTCTCATCTGACATGGAAGGCATCCTAAGTGCTTATATCCACAGCGCCAGAAGCTGCCCCAGTTTGCATGAAAGATATTGTAGGACAAGATTTATAACGATCAAGTTTCAGGCTCATTAGGAAAAAGCAACCTCAAGATACTATTTGTGATCTAGAAGTGAGAAATGATCAAGAAACAGAAAATAAAATTTAAAACACAAATTTCAATGAGTGTGTTTGAAAATGACACAGTGAATGTCAGAAGGCAAAGGAGCTGAAGAGGGCTGTGGGCATTGTAGCAGGAAGGACCATATGTCTTGGTCTAGCAAGGACAGTCCTGGTTCATGTTGGAAAAGCACCTACTTTCACTCTCAAGGATGTCTTGCTTTGGACAGTGGGTTATACGCTCGCCCCAGATGTAGTGGTTTGAAAGCATGTCTGCCGATTCTTTGACACTCTTAACCATCAAGAAGTCTGTGTCCCTTCTCCTCGGAAACGGATGGGCTTTTGTGACTGCCTGGGTGAGTGGTACGTGACAGCAGAGAATCCTGTAAGAAGCCTCGCTGCCCTGGATCTGCATGCTGGAGGCACTACATGGAGAGACCAGAGAGCAGAGCCAGAGGTGCCTGAGGAGCCCCCCCTGCTGGGGTCTTCCCTGTCAAGGCACCAGACATGTGAGTGAGGAAGGCTTCGTGATGACCCCAGCCCCCATCCAACTACAGCCACATGAGAGACCCCTAGTAAGAGCTGCGCGGCTGAGCCCAGGCAACTCTAGAACCGTGGGAGAAAAATAACAGATGATGGTGCTCTTTTATGTCAAGAAGTTTGAGGTAGTTTGTGATGCAGCGATAGTAAGCCAGATGCTAATTACAGGTTGGTTAAATACCTTGAGGGCCCCCACTGAGGACTTTTACGTTGCTGACAGTTTTCCATCATGCGCCTTCACTCACTATGCCACGGCTGCCCTGGCCCCCTTTCGTTCCATTCTCCCTAGAGCCACGTTCCTCTTGAGCCAGGACCCACTGTCTAGAATGCTCTCCACTCCTCCCTTCCTCCTCCAGGTCCCAGCTTAAAAACCCCTGCCCGGATCCCTCTAATAAAATCTTAGCTCTCTCATAGCCACTTGGGAGAGATTACATTTTCCAAAAATTGCCCGAGCCACGTTTGTGATCTTACGTGCTGTTCCAAAACCTCATCTTTCCCTTATCAAGAGGCAGGGACTATTTCCTTTCCCCTTGAAGTTGTGCAGGACATTGCGACTGCATGGATGGTACGGCATCCACCCTGCTCTCTCTCAGGACACACACCCTGGGAGCCCAGCCACCACATTGTCGGGAAGCCCAGGTCAGGCGGAGAGGCCACGTGGTGTATTCCATCTGATAGGTCCAGCTGAGGTCCCAGCAGAGAGCCGTCATGAACTGCCAGACAGGCAAGGGGGTTTTCCTTCAAATGATTCCGGCGCCCAGCTTCTATGCCACCCCAGCCAACGCCATCCAGAGCTGGGTGAGCCACCCCTGTCCAGTGATCATCAACATCACACTGTCTGTTGACTTTCAGACTGAGTTTGGGCTGGTTGTTACGCAGCCATAGGTGACCAGAACACCACTGTATTTTTATTTCTTAAAACTCTCCCAATCGTGATTAAACATTTTAAAATGATTTACTGAGTATCTATTTTTCTTCCTAAACTGTAAACTCCATGAGAGCCGGAACCCTAAGTATCTTGTCCATTGTTGTATTTCCAGCACCTGGCAGTACAATAGATGCTCTGTAATATATTTATGGGATGAATGAATGGATACAACAGCCTGAAAATACATGAGGAATGCCACCAAGGTGAAAATGAAAATCAGAACAGTTCCTGAGGATACACAGTTATTTTGGCGATTAGGAAAGTGCAGAAGGATATGCAGCTTATATAGGACAACAACTGTGGAACTTGGATGCTGTTTTGTAATTTTGCATATAACCACCATCCAATCAAATTTGTGTGTACACTAACACACACCATCTCAACAAAAGCCTTTGATAATCTTTTGACACCCTTAAAAGTTAGGTTCAGAGTAGATCCTTGGTTCGTGCAACTTCGTTAATGCATTTATCAAAGATTTAACTATAATCACATACCAAAACAAGTATCGTCTCCCATAGGTGGGAAAGTTGTTGTCAACTTAAACTCCATAGAGGAAGAGCTGTTTGAAGATGAGTATATTCAAGCCAGCAAAGTGTGAGACGTAGGGTGTTGTTGACAAGTGTTACTGCAAAACACTCAGCTATTATTTTTGAGAACACGTGGCAGACTGAGGTCCCAGAAGGGGGAAAAGCTACAATGGTGCCCATGTTTTCAAAAGGGGAGAACTTCTCAGGAAAAGAGAAAAACAGAACAAAACACCAATTTATCCATTTGTGGTCACCAGGCAGAACTCGAGGTCCTGAGCAACCAGCTTGGCTTGAGGGAGATGGATTTGGGACCAGGACCAACTCAGCCTCCAGTGAGAGTGACAGGCTGGGTAAACAATTGCACAGTGATGAATGACTGTATTTGGGCTTCTTGGTTGTTTGACTGCAGGTGAATAAATCAAATGCCTCTTGAAAGAACGGCGCCTGGCCTGAGAAGATTTTATAAACATCTCCTACTTCTGGGGGAGAAATTCATACAACCTTGTGAACTGGACCCACTCAAATGTTGCATAACTTCAACTGGTCATAATTCTGTGTATCCTGGTCAGAGCCCTCTTCCACCCTCTGGTTCAGTTTCTCCAGTGACGGTATCGGCAGTCTCCTTTAAGGTGGAAGAAGGGTGGACATCAATTACCAAGATGGGAAAGGACTCCTCGCCCGCTCTATTAACTGCTGCCACACACACCCTTTTCTTTTTAAACCCAGTATTCTGTCTATTCCATCTGCAGTGCAGTGGACTGAATGTATGTGTCCCCCTACCCCCAATTCATAAGTTGAAATCCTAACCCCCTGTGTGATGGTACTGGGCGGTGGGGCCTTTGAAAGGTGATTAGGGTTAGTGTCCTTATAGAAGGGACTCCTGATTGCTCTGTGCCCTCTTTCTGCCATGTGAGGATACAACAAGGAAACAGCAGTCTACAACTCAGAAGACGGCTCTCATCAGAACCTGACAGTGCTGGCCCCCTGATCTCGGACTTCTAGCCTCCACAACTGTGAGAAATACATTTCTGTAGTTTATCAGCCACCCCCTTTACATTTGGTTATAGCAGCCTGAGTTAAAGCACATACAAAACCTCGGGCTTCCCTGGAGGCGCAGTGGTTAAGAATCCGCCTGCCAATGCAGGAGGCACAGATTTGAACCCTGGCCCGGGAAGATCCCACATGCCGCAGAGCAACTAAGCCCGTGCGCCACAACTACTGAGCCTGCGCTCTAGAGCCTGCGTGCCACAACTACTGAGCCTGTGTGCCTAGAGCCCATGCCTTGCAACAAGAGAAGCCAACGCAATGAGAAACCCGTGCACCACAATGAAGAGTAGCCCCTGCTTACCACAACTAGAGAAAGCCCGTGCACAGCAACGAAGACCCAACGCAGCCAAAAATAAATAAATTAAAAAAATCAAAAAACCATGCACGAAACCTCTGTCTTTGGCAAATGCATCGTGTCCTCTCTTCCCTCTGTAACTTTGCCCTGAAATGCCCTACTGTTTCCCCTCCCATATATCCCATCTAACTAACTTTGACTACTCCCTTCTCTCAGGGGTCAGTTCAGGTGTTGTACTAGAGGGAAGCTGGGGGCACCCATCCAGATCCCTGTGAGCTGGGCAGGTACACCCATCCGCCAGCTGCTCTGAGTGTTAGCTTCTAACAGCTCAAAGCTAGAAGCCAACACTCCAGTGACTGGATGATAAGGAGTACAAAAGTCTGGTGTCTTTGGTTGAAGGAAGGACAACTCTGGTGTAATTCACCCTCCGTCCAGTTACCCTCCAGGACTAGAGGCTAGACTCCAGCAGGAACCCAACTTCTTCCCTTGTTCTAGCTCACTTGCCTCAGTTCTTCACAGGCTTCTTCTGCTCTCCCTCAATAAGTCACTTGTACAAGATTTCTCCTTCCAGACTCTGCTTTGAGGGAACCCCACCCAAGCAGACATCATCTCTTCTGGGAAGACTTTCCCGGACCATTTTCCACCCACACTGATTTAGGGACCCCTCTTTTGTGCACCCACCTCTACCACTGAGCTCCTCGCTAAGTCCTGGAATCACTGATTTACCAGTCAGTCTCCCTCCTAGGCTACTTGACAGCAGAAGCCCTGACCCACTGATCTTTTCCTCCCCAGCACCCAGGGCAGTATCAGTTTGGCCTATAGCTCGTGCTCAGTAAGACGTTAACAAACTGAATCTTGGGGGCCTTTTGGAAAGAGAATGTGCTCATGAAATGAACCGAGGTAAATGGCAAAACCTTATTTTGGCCTCCCATGTTGGAAGAGGGTTCAGAAGAAACCACAGAGATGGTTCTAGAAATAGGATATGGCCTTAGAATGTTGTTAGCACCATTGAAAATGCAATGTCATCTGGGATTTTGGTCAGAAAATAATTATCAAGCCAGCTACTTACAAGGTACAATGGAAGATTTTTTTTAAATGTGATACATGGGCCCTATCTTCAAACAACTCAAAATCCAGTTTGGGAAAGGTTGACTATAAATATATGAAGAGGCAATCCAAGTAGAACATGAACCAACTTCCAGCCCCAGTAAAGAACAGGAAGAAATAGGCTTAAACCATAGTGGGATATTGGGGGAAATATTTGAATCAACTTCCTGACGGTCAGAGCAGCAGAAGTCTCGCCGGCACGGAGAGAGACTCTGTCTTTGGCCAAAGTTGAATCAGGCTCCTCTGAGCTCTTGACTGGCTCCATCTTTGGCCCATGAGCACTGCAGACTCTTGGCACAAATGATTTTGTCCACTTTCTACCCTAAAAGACTTGAACAACACTAACGCCTCAAGCCTGCGTCCCTAGGACAATGGTCCCAGTCCCCTTAAGTTCCTGCCTGAGAAATCTCAACACTGCCAAAAGTATTTCCTGTTTGTTCCAAAAACCTGACTATATGTCCCTGACCTCCCTTTTCTTAGAAGCATTTACTTTGAAGAACTTGCGATTGTAAATCCTTTCTCTGTCCTGTTGTGATGTATCTTCCACAAGCCAGGTCTGTCTTTTTCAAGGACCTGAGAGCCATCACTTGAAATGTAATCACCAAGAAGTGCAGGGCCCTGTCTCCCAGCCTCTATGGGAGGGTGGGAGCCTAACTTCAATAGCAAACACTTAACCCCACATCATATCCTTCAGTACTTTTCCTTTAGCACACCCTAGTGTTTAAAGGCCTCCCATCTTCCGTTTCAGTGGAGTTGAGCTGAAGTCTCTCCCCAGCTGCAGTAGAACAGAATAAAATCTGTCCTACCACCTTTAACTAGTGTCCAGCTTTGTTTCTCTTTGACAACACCCGAGGGAAGCTGTGACTTCAACATTAGTAGAAAGCTTTGAAGAGGAGAGCAATGAATTTCCACTTCAGAGGGTCCTGATTTTGTCCTGCAATGAAGCAGGAGGTGGACAAAGTGACCCTTTCAAGCCCCTCTGCTGGCCAATTTGTCAGATCATTGGGAAGATGTCCCTTAGGAATGCCATGAGTATAAGGACAGGATCAGGCAATGTATTCAGTCCCAAAATAAACAGAGAAGTGATGTCTATAGTAAACAAAAATGAGACTGGTCCTGACTCTGCTTCTCCCTTGCTGGGTGACTTTAGATAGATTACATAACCTCTCTGAACCTCAGTTTCTCCATTCTGTAAAAAGAAGGGGTTGCACTAGATGACGTTTAGGCTCCATTCCTAAACATGATGTTTTGCTCCATTTCTCAGGCAAAATCAATTGATATGTTATGACTTCCAGAGCCCCCAAATTCCTAAATTAACAAGGAAGACCCTCCTGCTAGTTGTCCTTGATGGGTACATTGAAATGCCTGTCATCTGTGTGTTAAGATGGGAGAGGGGCTGTCTACTGCCTGCCAAGAAAGCACTGTCACACCTCTTCCAGGGCCATATGTGGCCAGGATCCCCTGGGAAACGAAAAGCGCACATGGTTGCCAGAGCATCTAACTTTGTGACTCAGAAATTGCCATCTGTGAAACAGCTTTTAATTGAAGCTCCAAGAGGCAGAAGCTGGCTGGAAAAACCTTGCAAGTTGATCCAATAGGATCATCTTCCCTAAAAGAGGTTTTTTATGTTTAATTAGTTGGAAGCCATTTTTTCACAGACGGATTTTTCGGATGTCAGTCCTTTTGGTGCCCTGCCTGTCCACTCCCTCACCCCTACACCCCCTCCCTGTGTTCAAGTCCCACAGATTCTTTAGTTAGTAGCAGCCTCTGATTTTTTTTTTTCCCCTTGAGGCTATATTGACCATCCTATGTGGAATCCAGGGTTATAGAAGGCTTTCCCCACCACTCAGGATACAGATGAGTTATTTCAACCTGGGTGGAGAAGCCAAGTGTAAGCAGGTCTCAGTTTTTGGTAATCCAAGTCAGTTACCCCTATACTCAGGAACCACAAACTCATGGTCAAGTTGGTCTGTACTGAGTCATCAGGCAGGCATGAGCCTGAAAGGCAACACTGACCAAAGGGAAACCCAGTCATTCCAGGGGTGAAGTGTTAACCCTTTGTGCCCCAGGCTAGAGAGGACTTGCCGTGGCCAGGACCAGCTCCATCAGCTGCCGGCAAGAGGTGGGTGAAGGAACCCAGAGTCAGGGGCTTCTTCCGACCTGGGATTTGTACTGCTGCAATCCCCCTTGTGTCCCCAGGGCGTGCAGTGTGAGACTCTGTTATAACAAAATGGGTAGAGTCAGGGAGTGGAGACAGAATTAGAACCGTGGACAGACCTGGCTGCAGCAAGTGAAGATACTGTTCAACGTGCTTCTAGGTTTGCAGCTGGGCAAAATACTCCATTTCAACCCACAGGCAGATAATAGTATCTTCATTTTAACCCTTTTATTATGGAAAATTTCAAAACATACAAAAATGAAGAGAACACTTAAAGAATCTCAGTATACCAGTTACCCAGTTTCAACAATTATTAACTCAAAGCTAAGCTTGTTTCATCTATACTCCACCAACGCCCCAGCCCCACCTCACTCCCCGTATTACAGCCTCACACTTTGTAATCAAGGAAAGCAAGGCTCAAGCACAAATGAAGAAGAATGAATTGGGCCAGTTATTCTCAGTGACTGGAGGGAGGGTGTGGGTGGAGGAGGTATATCACATTCTTTGGGGTGGCATGTGTGTGTTTTGGGAAAAGCAAGAAAATACTGCACTGTTATTATATAATTTTTATTTGGAACATGAAAATATAATACCTATTGTCTTCATAATATAAATTACAGAAAATAAAGCTGAACGAAAGTTTTCTCAAAGCAGGTGGTGGGGACGACATAAAAAATTCTCAGTCTGTGAGATCTCTATATTTATCAGAAAGAGGTTATGGGTCAGAATAGGTCATAAAGTACAGGATTAGAATTTGTCTAAGGTTCATTTCCCCTTTGACCTTCCAGTATTTATAATCCTAATGCCTGGGAATTGGAGGCAATGGCTCCTTCCCTTTATAGCATCTAGCAGAGTTCTGCATAACCAAGAGGCTTCAAAAAATGCTTTGGAGAAGTGGCCTTCCCTACAGTTGTAATTAAAAATAGGACCCAATGGGAGACTGAGAGGAAATTGCTCATAAATATCTTACATATGGCATTTCCAAATTGGAGACATTGCTTGAAAATAAGTAAGGCCTGTAGTTTTCAAACTCTGTTCCTTGGGACCTTATGGCTGCATGAGGGGTTTGGCAAGGATTGATGTGTCTCAATCAACCTTGGAAAAATTAACCCTGTATCACTTTTGTTTTATATTTGGATTTTGCTTTAATTTTTCATTAGATTTTTCATAAAGGGTTCTGCTGATGAAAAACAGTGGCAGTAGTCTCCTGCCACGGGGAGGAGCTGGTGGTGCAGAGAGGGGATGTGACTTGCCCTCACACAACAGGGCAATGGAGTTGCTGGGACCGGGGCCTGGTATCCAAGGATCTATGGGCAGTTGACATGGTTGCTGGATTGGGGGCCACAGAAAGTACCCAAAGTAAGTGGGAAAATCCTTTGGAACGGAAGCACCGCCCACTCAGGCTCTCCTGCCCCTCAACCCCATCAGTCTTAAGGATAATAGAGGAATTTTGCAGGGGATGTTTGGGAAGGTTCCTGCAGAGGAAACCATTGTTCCAGGACATGACATGATTAGAATGCAGCCTGTGGGATTTTCTCTGATGTGCTATAGAACCCTTGAACTGTGGCCCTCATAGCACCCTGGTTGTTTAGCCAAGTCCAAGTCAGAGGTTACAAATGAGTGGTCAGGAGGCTGAACACTACCCCCCAGACATGTTTGGTTTAGCCTTGTTTGAATATACATATATTTTTGATACTGTACCTATTACATATATAAGCCATGAAAGAGGGGACATCACTACAGATCTTACAGTGTTTGAATATTTTTTAAGTCACCAACACTTTTAAATTGGGGGATTAAAAATTCTGAATTTCTGGTGTATCTTCAAAAAAAAAAAAAGAGAGATTTGGCGATGGAATACTGGGCAACACTGGCAACACATTCTTGTCTCAGTCAGCTGGAAGCTGGGGCTTTAAACTGAACATCTTTTCTCTTGTTTGCTTTATTCCCCACTGCTCCCTACTGCCTCACACCCAGCCTGCTACACTAGTTCATTTTATGTCCTGGGCCCTGTAGTAATCTGGATTGGTGACCTAATACTCTGACAAAGGGTTTTAAACAATGATTCTCAAATATTAGCATCTGAATCCCTCCATGGTGCTTGCCTGAGTCACTACCCTTCAGAGATCTTGATTTCAGTGTATTGATGAGGTTCAGGATTTACATTTTAAACCAGCAGCCCAGAGAGTTCTGGTGCAGGTGGTTTTATGGTCACAGTTTAAGCAAAGCTGCTCTGTAACTGAGGTTCTTAATACGGGCTACACGTTTGAATCACCAGGAGGAGACTTTACAATGTATTCAGCTTCTACCTTCAAACAACTGAATCAGAGAACACTAGAGGCCTGGCCCAGATTGGTTAATATTTCTTCATTTATTTTTTAAAATTCCAAAAATACAAAAAATTTGAAAGAAGTGTTCATGGGACTCCTTTACGCCTCTTACCTAAATTACCAACTATTAACATCTTGCTACACCCATACCATATCTCTTATTACACACGCACATACACACACATTCCCTTTTGGCCAAACCATTAAACAGTAGTCTGCACACATTGACACTTCACCCTTAAATGTCCCTTAAGAAAAGGGACATTCTTCTCCACAAACACACTGTATTACCAAGACTGAGATAACCACTGTTTCCTCGAGATGAGATTCGGGTCAAGTACTTCCAGCAAGAACCCCACATAGTGATTTTGTGTGATGTTCTGTACCTCCCATTACATCACATCAGGAGGCCAAAAATGCAACAGTTCATGAACTTTAGTGTGCACCTGGAAGGTTTGTTAAAACCTAGATTGCTGGGCCTGCCCCTGCAGTTTGAGGTCTGTGGTGGGACCTGAGCATTTGCGTTTCTCGTAAGTTTCCTGGTGATGCTGATGCTGCCAGCCCAGGGACCGAACTCAGAGACCCACTGACCTCAAAGCAAGCTATCCCGTCATTGGTGGTAGGCATTCGTACTTGAAAAGTTCCACCAGTTGATTATAAACTACCAGCATCGAGAACCACTGCTAGCCTGGCCCACCACTACTCAAATATTGTCCTCGGAGCACCAACGTCCTCATCTCCCAGGACCTCGTGAGGACTGTGGAATCTCAGGTCCCACCCAGACCTGCCAACCCAGAAGCTACGTGCTAACAACATCTGCACTGACCCATGCGCACATTGAAGTGTGAGCAGCTCTGCTCTAGAGCACCTGGAGGCTTATTCCATGCTTCACCTGGCCGGTCGTGACTTGGCACCCAAGGCTCTGTGGAAGCCCACGATGGGGCATGGGCTGCTGCTTCAAGGTCACAGACCCAGCCCTGGAGGGGGAAGAAGAGAAATAAAACCTACCAGTTGACTCTGGGCCAGCTCTCCCACCCCCGCTTCAGCTTTTAAAGTCTTTTTAAGAAACTACTCACTTCAGTCCCATCTCTAAATTTAGTGCCTTGTCTTACCAGCTCCTCTGGTTGGGCCTCCTCCTCACGCGTGGCTTTGTTGGATCTGACTGTTTCTGAGTGAGCAGCATTTTGCTAAGCCCTGAGGGTATAAAAGTGACTAAAACAAATTCCCACCCTCAGGCATCCTGCATTCTGGTTCCTTCTTTCCCGACTGGCCACCTGCCCAGCAACGTCATGTCCCCAGCGGGGTCCCCGTGCGGTGGCCTGTTGTATCCGTTGCAGGGCTGGGGTGAATGAAGAGCTCCTCTGACCTTCTTTCTCTTTCCAGTTTGGACCTAACTTTTAGAGACTGGGGCTATATGGGGCCATCTATCAGCTATCATCAAATAGTCATTCAGCAAACATTGACACTGGGCCTTTGGTGCTGTGGAGGGGACAGATGTGGTTCCTGGCTTCTGATTACCTACAATATGGAGGAGAAGATGAGGCACTTAAGGAAAAGGAAATAATACCAGGAAGAATGTGTATGGAGACATTTGTGAGATTTCAGACTGGAGAGAAATCACTTCCCACTAAGGGACTAAGGAAGGCTTCGTGGAGGAGGTGACATTTGGGAAGAGGCCGACTTCATCTTCAGGGTCAGATAGAATCATCGGGTGTCTTGGTTTTGCTCTGAGACAGGCCCAGGAGTTGCTTGGATTCAGACCATGTTTACTGCCACGCCACCTTCACACCCCGGTGGCCGAGGAGAAGGCAGTATATTTGCTCATAAAGCGTTTTACAAGCCTGGGCAATGGGGCGTGGATTGTAAAGGGTTCTAACTAATTCCGTGCTGCCGTGGAAATGGCTTCAGCAGGTGGGAGGAGCAGAACCAGCCAGGGAACGTGACGACCGGGGATTGAAAACAGCCATCAGAAGGATCGACCCACACTTTCCGCTCCTGGCAGAGAGCAGGCCTGTCAAGAGTAGCAGCAGTTGGTTGAGGCAGGGGATCTCTGAGGCAAATGTGGGGCTGGCAAGTCATTGTCCTGGGAGAAGTTAAGTTGGGGGATGATCTGAAGGAGAGTGGTGAAGGGGCCGTCTCCCGTCTCCGAGCCCTGGGCAGGCGGGACCATGAGTCAGTTCAGGAGACCCTGCCTTTGCTGGGGGTGGTCGGGGAGGCCTTCAGGGGAAGTGAAACTTACAGCCTGAGTTGGAACTTTCCTGGGAGATGAGGGGTCGTGGGAAAGTACAGAACAGCACACAGGAAGCAGGGAGATGTGCGTGTGGGGCTGTGTCCTATGATGATGAGACCATGGCGGCCCCTGGCCCAGGCCTGGCCCCAGACAGGACCTCGTGGCGGGTCGCATGAATGGCCCCAGCTCTTCCCCTGGCCCTGCATCCACGCGCTCTGCTGAGACACTGTGCTGCCCTCGGCCTCTGACTCAGCCGTGTGACCTACTCTGGCCAATAGATTGAGAAAGAAGAGACAACCTGCAATAAAGGATCAACTCAGCAAGTCTGAGGGGTCCACACTTTCTTTCTGCACATTCCAAAGAAAGTCTGGGCCCTGGGCTGGTTCCTCGTTCCTAGGAGGTAACTTCTAAGCCCCAAGAATATACTGCCTGAAAGAGTGTCTTTGTTTACCTGGAGGCATTGAGCCAGGCCAGATAGTGACACTAACAATATGATTTGTGAGGGGGCTTTGGACTACATAGTATCAACTTGACCTCTGGAGGGGCTGGAGACTAAGGTCAGGCACATAGCAGCTGTCAGCTGTGCCTATGTGACCAACCCCCGGTAAGAACCCTGGACACCAAGGCTCAGGGGAGCTTCCCTGGTTGGCAATATTCCACGTGTGTTGTCACACATTGTTGCTGGCAGAAATAGGTGCTGTCTGTAGACCTCCACCGGGAGGGGACAGCTGGTACCCTGGACCATCCCCTATGTGTCTTGCTCAATTGCTGATTCAATCTGTATCTTTTTGCTATAGTAAATTATAACCATGAGTGTATCAGCTTTGCTGAGTTCTGGCACACCTGAGGGTTGGCTTTGGGGATCCACACACTACAGGCAGTATGTCAATTCTGAGCCAAGGCTTTGAAAGGCTTTGTAAGTGTTTCTGCTTATTCTCTTGCACTCATGCAATTGCCTTAAGAAAGACGTGCTTGGGTCCGCCCACTAGTCCAGGAGAGGAAAGAGAGACACTGGAGCAGGGCCACTTCCAACAGGTCCATCCTAGATCAGTTGACCCCCAGCTGACTGTGATGACTGAGCCAAACAGGAACAGCAGAACCACCCAGCTGAGCCCATCCTGGAGTCCCTGACCCATGAGAAACAATACATACTAGTTTTCAGCCACTGAGCTGTAGAGTGATGTGTCCTGCAGCAATAGGACTGATAAGCCCCCAAACAACAGTGGTGGTTCCAGCTCTGCTCTAACTGATGTCAGGGTCTCTGCAAGCTGGTTGCCCGGAGGGACTCTCCATCCCCAACTTCCAGGCCAGGAGAGAATCACAAAGTAGCCAGCGATGTAGCTTCAGTCATGCAAACTGCAAGGGATCCGTTTTTCCAAAGGAAATTATATGGAAGGCCTTATGGGCCTGCTGGGGAGGAGGGGCACAGGTGAGGGGAGATGAGATGTGGTCTGAAAGTAGGGCAGGGGAGTGGGCCCCAGGGAGAAGTGCAAAAGGGGAGAAAGGAGAGTAAATGGGAAGAAAAGGGCTCTATGGAGTGAGGGGTGGGGAGGAATCTTGGGAGTAATTTTTTAGAACCTTTTGTCAGGCATATATACCCTCACACTAGGCAGTGTGTACCTTCCAGAATGCTTCAGGTTGCCATCCTGGATGGCATAAAAATAAATGACTGTTGAAAAGTTTGAAGTCCTGAGGACATAGCATAGTTTGGGGAGAAAGGGCAGGGATGGAAAGATGGGTTAGAGGATTTAAGTTCTCATGAAAATATGAACAATACATGGTCAGTCCTCGTTATTTGCGGATTCTATGTTTGCAAATAGCACCTACCTGCTAAAATTTATTTGTAACCCCCAAGTCAAATAGTTGCACTGCTTTCATAGTCATACTTCTATTTCCCCTAGGAGCAATGTTTCAGTATTCACTAATTCAGTGTTCCTGATCTCTTTAGAGGACATAATACCATGAATAACAAGAATCAACTGTATATTGGTCTAAAGCAATATATATATACAATATATTGGTGGGCACACTGCTCTGTCCAGCCACTCAAAAAAATGACCATAATGGGGAAGTCCTTTGAATGGCATGCACAAGATAGCTGTCCCAGATCTTAGTTTTTTGGCTGGAAAAATTGGCCAAGAATTCAGAAGAGGCAAAATGAACATTATTTTTCCATCAAGCAGAACCGTCCATCATCAGAGCAGTCCAGCCTGGAATCAGACCGACGGGAGAAGTCAGGGAGAACCTTCCCCAAGCAAATCAAAGGGGAGTCCATTCAATTCGGGAAATGCCCTTTCATTACCTGGGATTAGCCCTTGCTAGATACAAAGACTAGCTCTGTGCTCTTCAACCCCACAGTGGTGTAGAGAGAGACCCTCAGGTGATGCTGCCAAGTTTTTATCCATGCAAAAAACTTACAGTGACTATGCTTCTACAATAAGCATACCCACTGTTCCAGTGAAAGCTGTCAGTATGTGGTGTTGCGTGATTGTGTGATATGCTAGGATAGTTCAGGGTACCACTGGCTGTGAGAGAAGAGGGAGTTCACAACAAACAAACAAAAATCCTGTGCATTTACTGGCAAGCCTTCTTATTATCTGAAAGAGCACTGAAAGCAGATGATGTTAAAGGAAAAGAAGTAAAGAGTACAGTGACTTGATACAATCTAATTCCTTCAGGTGTCACCAAAATTTCCTATATTTGAAAACAGGGATTGGCTGAACCATGGGGTATAGAAGTATGTTTACCTTTAGTAGATATTGCCAAACAGCTTTCCAAAGTTTTGGTATCAATTCACATCCCCATCAGCATTGTAAGATAGTTCTAGCTTCTCCACATCTTCACCAACACTTGGCATTATCAGTCTGGGATCTTGAATCTTGAATGGAGGGTCTAAAGGGCAGAGAAAGCTGTCAGAGCTTGTCCGTTCCAATTGGATCACCCTGCCAAGGTAGTTTAGCAGTTCTGATGCATGGTCCCCTGGAGCACCATTTCTATGTTTAATTCTTCTGCCTTCCCAACAATTCTCCCTAATATCCTTCTGTAAATTCCATGTTGACTTACCCTAACTTGAGTCAGTTTCTGATACCTGTAACCAAACAACCCAACTGATGCATTAGTCCTAGCTACTGGGGACTCTAAACTGCGTCCTGGCCTCCCCTGACCTGGGCAATAAGGTACAATATCATGGACCACACACTGTAGCCAATAAAATACTTATTATCTCCAAGCCCACCAGGAAGGTGCTGCTTCTTTATCTTTTCAGGGTAACTTTGCTCTGCCCAGAATTCACTTTCAAAACCTATCCACTTGGAAAAATAGGACGAAGATTAAATATCACCTTCTCTGGGAAACACTTTCTGACCACCTCATGCAATTCCTCCCTACACGGCTGAAGAGAATTCTGGTCACACCCTGTCCAGAGCTGTCCCCTCATAAATTCATATGTTGAAGCCCTAACTCCCCAGTAACTTGGAATGTGACCGTGTTTGGAGATGGGGCCTTTAAAGAGCTAATTGAGGTTAAATGTGGTCATATGGGTGAACCCTGACCCAATCTGACAGGTGTCCTTATAAGAGATTATAACACAAAAAAAGACAGTAGGGATGCACACACACAGACAGAAGACCCTGTGAGGAGGACACAGCAAGAAGGAGACATCTGCCAGCCAAGAAGAGAGGCCTCAGCAGAGACTGGCCCCACAAATACCCCTCAGAGCTTCCCCTGGCTCTTCAGTTTGGAGCTGTCACCACCTCTCAGCCATGTGGGCCTAGAGCTGGAGTAAGAGCCATCAGTGACTTCAGCCCTGGACTTGGGTTTCTAGAAAACACCCAGCTCAGCTCAGCTGTCTGCAGCATCCGGGCTGTTCCTGGCATAAAGGTTCTCAAACTTTGGCATGCATCCCAATCACCTGGCAGGCCTAGGAAAGCACAGGTGGCCAGGCCACCCCCCCCCCACCACTAATTTCTCATCCAGTAGGTCTGGGGTGGCGCCTGAGAATTCACATTTCTAACAAGTTACCAAGGGATGCTGATGCTGCCAGGGCAGACATGAACCCAGGCAAAGGCAGGCAGGCATTCCAGGGAAGGATGACAGACACGCTTGAAAGAATGTTGAAGGAGATCCAGGCGGGGTGAGATAAAAGGTGATATGGATGGATGACTCGGTCCAAGAGTGCTCAACATGTGCTGGGCAAAGCCAGACAGTGGTTACAGCAGCCACAGGGTGAGTGTGGGAGATGGATACAGATGAAGTACCAGGACCATCCCTCAGAGCCCAGGTTCATTTAGACAAGGAGTGGCCACCAAAGGGCAGATCCCAGTTCATTTTCAGATCTGTGAACATTTCTGGGGATCGTACGGTTTAGCGGCTAGATACTGAGCTAGAGGCAGCAGCTCTCATGCGGAGGAGTAAGATCTGAGTCCTGGCTTAGCTGTTATCAACTGTGTGTCTCAGCCATTTAACCTCTCCCCCTGGGTCTCTGCTACTTGATTTTCAACAATGCTTCAAGGTTGCTTCAAGGATCAAGTGAGGTTTGGACAAAGGAGCACCTCGTAAATTATGATATTCTACAGAAGCACAAAGGATGTAGATACTCCTGGGGATGTAGAAATGAACAGGGCTGGTCCTTGCCCACCGGCAGTCATGATCTCAGAGAGGCAGCAGTGAGTGGTGGCCTGAAGTCAGATCTTAATTCCCTGCCCTGGAATTGAACCTGGGGAGCCTGGTTGAAAACTAGGAATCCTGGCTACCAGACCCCCTGCTCTTGCCCGCAAGTGAAAAATGCATTTCTCACCACGGCAAAAACTGTAAAAACAGATACAAAGTTTATTATTAGAGACATAGCACAACAACAAGTGGGAGAGCACACAGAGAAGCAGTTTGTTTAGTTATGACGGAAGCAAGGCAGAGATGCCCACCCGGAGAGAAAGGGTGTGGGCGTCCTCCCCAATGACAAGGAGCACTGTCAAGAGGCGGTTAGGTCACTTATCTAGGGCAGTTCTTCCAGGTCTTTGTTTACATTTGGCCCGTTACCTGGTTTCTTTTTCCACACCTGACGTGCCTTAGGACCCTTCCCAACATGCGTGCGCAACTTTTTTCCAAGATGGATTCCAGCCCAGAGGCCTATGGGATGGCCTTGGCATCACATATTATGGGGTGGTGCTCCCTCCTTTTTACCCCCAAGGAGGCTTTCTGTGCATATGCAATGTTTCCCTTGCCCCAAGGATGGGAAATATATGACCTCTTGATATTTTAACAGGGTTTAGTCCCACTCTGTCCCTGCCATAAAAATGTCCGATGTCTGGTTGTTTACCCTATTTCTGTTGCTGGTTTTTATATTGAGGTGCAGATCTTGAAACATAGACAGGAGTCCGGTCATAAATATGTAGTCCTGGAGCCCATTTTTCTCTTGCTTTAGGAAATGTAAACAGGGGGCTGGTAATGAATGCCCGGCCTGGAGCCCATCTTCTTCTCACCCCAGGAAGTGTGAACAGGACACCAGTTGTAAATGCCCAGCCTGGAGCCCATCTATCTCCTGCCTCAGTCACACTCCAGAGCAGGAGGTCCTGTATCCAAATACCTCCAAATCCCTATAGGACTTTGCTTCTCTCCATCTCCTTTGCCACCACCTAGCCTAAGTAGCATCATCACCCTCCCAGAACACTCAATAACTCCCTAGCTCTTGTCCTCTAAGCCAACTATTTTTACAGCAACCAGAGGAATTGTTTAAAAATCTAATCAGATCATGTCCTCACAGACTTAAAATGTTCCAATAATTTCTTCCTATTGCCTTGATACCAAATTTAACTCCATAACCTACAAGACCGTGTGATCGGGGTGCAAGTCCATCTCTCCAGCCCAGCTCATGCCATGCCTCCCAAAGACACCAGCCTCCATTCCTTCCTGGAATGCAGCAAACTTCTCCCTGTCTCACGGCCTTTGTTTGCCCTCTGTCCTCTGACAGAGGGTTCTTTTCCTCCCCTCTGTCTTTCTGTGCCTGCTCATCTTTCAGATCTCAGCAGCTGTTTTCAACAGCCCCACAATATCAATTAGATCATCCCATTACTCTCTCTCAGAGCATCCTCTTCCTTCATTTCACAACTCTTTGTAATACATATTTTTTCATTTGTTTACTGTATGTCTTTCCGACCAAATTAATAGGCTCTAAAAGCTGGCATTATGTCTATTTCATTCATTTCTTGTATCAGTCAGGGTGTTTGGGATGAAAGCAACAGAAATCAGTCTGGCTGATCTAAGGTAAAGGAGATTTGTTGGAAGGACGTCTGGAATTAATAGGCCAGAGAACAGGGCTTGGAAACAAGTAGGAGCAAGACAGCTCTAAAAAGTGGGAAATTAAAATGGCAGGAAATGTTCTAGTAAAAACAGCCTGATTGTGGTGTGAGCTCCCCAAATGCCAACTTGTTTTCAGTCTCCTTATTAATCTGTTTTGATTTAAAATCCAGAGTGAGAACATTTATTTGGCCTGGCTTGGATCATGGGCTCACTCTTGGCTTGGGGAGGGAGAGAAGCCTCATCAGATTGCATCCAAAAGAAAGAGGTCATCTCCCATCCTCAAAAAAAAAAAAAGAGTTGCTTGGGTTATGCTTCCCAAGGGGAGAATGCACACTGGCTAGCCTCAAAGGAAGTATCTGCTAGGCCACCATAGTGATCCCTGCTGGGTATCCAGACAGGGTAGCTGCCTAATAACATATTTGTACAATGAATGAATGAAAACTTGCTTCTGGGCAAAGTTCAGAGCTTGCTCAGTGACTTAAGAGAAGAGATTGTCAATGCCAGTCTTGGTGTTTTGGAATAGAAATCTCTTGGTGCATTTAGCAATACTTGGAAACATGCATCTTGAATGGAATCAGTAAGCAACTGGGGACCCTAGGAAGTTGTATAGCTTCAGCCATGGACAAACCCCAAACATTCCTGAAATGTCATACCCAGTAGTATTTTTAATTACCTCAGAAGATGGTGATTGCCTCTCTGGGTAAATTTCTTTGGCATTAACAGGAAAATTTCCCCTTCAATTTTTTTTTTTTTTTTTGTGGTACGTGGGCCTCTCACTGCTGTGGCTTCTCCCATTGCGGAGCACAGGCTCTGGACGCACAGGCTCATTGGCCATGGATGACAGGCCCAGCCACTCCGCGGCATGTGGGATCTTCCCGGACCGGGGCACGAACCCGTGTCCTCTGCATCGGCAGGCGGACTCTCAACCACTGCGCCACCAAGGAAGCCCCCTCTCCTTCAATTTTTAAAGACATACAACCCATCACAATTTGGGCCACCTCACAGGAGACTGGGCAGTAGAACAAGAGTCATCTGAAGGAGCTTTCTATCCTGGTGTCTGAGGAGAACCAAAAAAAAATTTGCGGCCTTCCCTTAAAGTAGATGTATTAATTGAGGAGAAAACGAGGTACGTAAGAGAGGCGTGTGGAGCACTGTGTGAGGGCCTGGTCTCATCTGGCTGGTTAGTGGAACATTCTTATGCCTCATGGTTTAAGGGTTTCTTTTTCTTTTTGAGATTTGAGGAGGGAAGTTCTCAATTTCCAGAACAGGAGAAATGAAGACATCTCCAGATTTCATTTTCAAGGCCCTTTGGCTACATTCCCAGATCCAAAACATTTTCTCCAAGGGTCCTCAGCCAGACATCTGGATTTCTAGATGAGTTTTGTAGCCAAGGAAATTTTAGACAGGGGATGCATTTCAATATTTTGTAGCCTTATAAACCATCCTGAAACAGTGATTTAAAACAAACAGCAATTATTTTTCATGATTTAATTTATTGTTTTTCATGACTGATACCAGTTGAATGGTTCTTCTTTTCCACATGGTATGTCTGAGGTCACTCATGGGCTGTATTCCACTGGGGCTCTATTCAGGGGGCTAGGTCTTGGACATCGGAGATGGCCTCTCATCCTCCAGGACTTCTTACCATTCTGTAATTTAGCCCAAGCTTCTTTATTTATTTATTTTTTAATTTATTTATTTATTTTTGGCTGTGTTGGGCCTTCATTGCTGTGCGTGGGCTTTCTCTAGTTGAAGCGAGCAGGAGCTATTCTTCGTTGTGGTGCACGGGCTTCTCATTGCGCTGGCTTCTCTTGTTGCGGAGCATGGGCTCTAGGCACGTGGGCTTCAGTAGTTGTGACTCGCGGGCTCTCGAGCACAGGCTCAGTAGTTGTGATGCACGGGCTTAGTTGCTCTGTGGCATGTGGGATCTTCCCGGACCAGGGCTCGAACCCATGTCCCCTGCGTTAGCAGGCGGATTCTTAACCACTGTGCCACCAGGGAAGTCCACAAGCTTCTTTATAGCATGGCAGTTGGCTTCCAAGAAAGAGCATTTCCAGAGGACAAGACCCAATGTGAATTCATTTATCAAGCCTCTGTTGGCACCACTTTGCTAATGTCTCAATGACCAAAGCAAGTTCCATGCTCAAGTCCAAAGTCAGTGTGGGAGAGAAGTACACAAAGGTGTAAACACCAGAAGGTGTGGTTCATTGGAGGCCAGTGATGTAACAATCCAGCCCAGGAGAGCAGGGAAGTTGTGCAGGCTGAGTCTCCCTGGTTGTCAGTGTCTAGGTAAGGATGCTATCTGGTCTATGGCTCTGCAGTTCCAGAAATTCAGTGTGATTAGGGTTGCATCTAGCTCTACCTTTTTCTGTGGAATTTCCTCTCATCCACAGACCCTTCCAAAGAAAGGAATTAAATTTGTAATGTTATTTCAAGATCCTGTATCCTTGGCCACAGGTGATTGGACCAGAGTGGACTCCTGACCCAGTGGAAATCAAACCGTTTGCTGGGCTGGCCCAATTAGATTGTCTCCTCTGCCTCTGGAGTTGGGATGCTGAAAGGTTAAGGTCTAAGTTGGTGAAGATGTTACAGAAGATCTTCTGGGTACCCTAAAATGAGCTATGTCTTCTGAAATATGTTCCAAACTCCTGAGAGGAATGAGACAGCTAGACCATAGTAAAGAATTTTTAAGGAACAGTGACAAGTAATAAGGTGTTAGAGGGTTGCAGAAAACAAAACAAACACCATAAATCATTATTAACTCATAGATATTGCATGTTTCTTCTCATCCGATTTTATTCCAATGATCTATCAGAGAAGACTATGCCCGCAGTAGACACCAGTCCCATGAGAATAAGACATGTGTGGAGCAGGTCAGGAGAGGCACTCAACCTAGGTCAGCCTAGCCACAGTTGACTGGCAGCCCCACAGTTGTGAGTATAAATATTTGGGGGGATGTTTGTTATGCAACATTATCGTGCCAATAGCTGACTACTACAAAGCTCAATGTTAAAGGTCCTGGTTGGCCAGTTCTCTGCTCCACTGATCATTCAGGGCCTCTGTCTCCATCTTGTGAGTCCATCAACCCCTAGAATTTCGTCCTCATCTACATGTTTAAAGCCTTGTCACAGGCCTATGCAGGATCCAGCTTTCAGGAGAGGAAAAATTTATGGAGAATCACACAGACAATATTTAAAGGCCAAAACTTGGAAGTTGAGTGCATCACTTGCATTCATCTGGCAAGAATGGAGCTACATGACCACATCTGGCTGCAAAGGTGGCTGGGAGGTGTAATCTCTAGCTGAGTAGCCCTGTATCTAACAACTATGAAAGAAGAGTAAACAACTGTGTGTGAACAATTAGCAATCTCCACTCATAGATGGGAAAAATGATTTAAAAATCTGTGAAGATTTTCATGAATAGCAAGATGGTATGAGCTATTATAGTGACATACTTTCTGAAACAAACTAGACAGTGAAACAAATTTTATGCTAACTTCTGTAAATCACAATGAGAAAATGTGATGACCCTGTAGTGTTCAATTCATGGTCACCTTCCAGGAGGGACAGAGACAAATACAGATACAGAACATGAACAGAATGCTGAAGGTCTCAAAAGCAGGTCATAAGCAGAATGGTCGAGGACCTTGGGGACTTTCAAATTGAAAAGAATAGTTGGGAAAAAAAATGGCTGCCCTCAAACGTCTTAAAGTTTGTCATGGCAAAGAGAGGTAAGGTTTATACTGTAAAGTCTCCAGGAATAAACAGAAGATAAGAAGAGGAAACTGCAAAGAAACATATTTATGCTCACTCTAAGAAAAGAAGATTCTAGCAAAGAGGTCCAAAATGATTTATACCTCAGATGCATTTTGGACTAGAAGATACAAAAAAAAAAAATGCTAGCATTTGCTGAGTACCTACGGTATGCCAGATACTACTAGGAACTTTCACATACTTTATTCCTTTCAACTCTGAAAGTCTATACATTGATAAGGCTACATCCTACATCCTTCTGAAATCTTCTAAAGAGGCCACTTGCCTCCAGTCATTAATTACATACATTAATGTGTAGTAGTTCCTGAGAGTCTTCTCTTTGTCCGACTTTGTCTCCAAATTTCTGGAGGCAATTTATTGCAGCTCTACATACTTTTCTTCAAGCCCTCTTTTTGGGGACTCACCGACAATCCTGCAGAGAACATATATGACAAGTTTGTGGAGTAGAACCCTCATAGGACGAAAATCCTGGGGATGTTGTATATACACCAAGTTGTGGGTTCTGTGGTAGATGAAGATATTGGTGAGGGAAGGGAAAGGAGGAATCCTATCACTCAGTAATTTTCCAATTCCCAGCAGAAACCTGAGATCTTTGAGGGGGGGGTTATGGTCCTGAGTAGCACAGCTTTGTGGTGGCCCACATGTCTACTGAGTTACCGCCTCGAGGAGTCTGGAGGGTGCTGCCAAGAAGGGGGAGTGGTCTGGTTTGGAAGTGCTGTCCAATGCACAGACATCCAGTATTTTCCTCAGACCTCTTCTGGGAACCCGTGGGGAGAGATGCCTTTCCTGATACACTGGGAGTTAACTGGAGTCCATGAGTCCTTTTTTTATTCCTTGTACCTCCTGAGCCAAAGTTCCCAGATCTCCCAGATGTTTCCACCTAAGTCAATCCCAATCTCTAACACTGTATTCTTCTACCAGTGGGAATCCCAGGCAGGAGACAGAAAGTGACATGAGGAAGAGACTCTAAAACTCCAAATCTTCTTAAAGCTTGGGAGAAACTTTAATGTTTTGTACACACCTTTGGTAAGTGATAAGTTCTTCCTACATGTTCCCAGGAAGTTAAGAGAGAGTCAAGAGGGTATGGTAGGAACCTATTTGACATGTAAATATTGCAGTTAAGCTGCGAAGAAGGTGAGCAGAGGACATTTCAAGGCCTCTGGAGTCACAAAGCAGCAGGACGGACGAGGTGCTTGGGGAACAAGGGCATCCTGTCTCTTGCACCCACGCACGCTCCACCTTCCAGCCCCCAGTCTCTGCTGTGTCTTCTAAACCCTAATGCCTCAGATTGGCCAAAGTTTTAGTAGAGGTTTGCTATGTCCAGGAGCCACAGGCATCTGGTGTTCTGGTGCTGTGACCTCACGGAATAAAATGCTCACAATTCAGTTCAGCCTTTCCAGCAACAAGAGCTCCAGTCTGCTTCCTCTGATTTATTTAATGGAAAGCATACTTCACCACAGCAAGCAATATTTTCTCCCAAGACAATAGAATATAGAGTCTAAAGAGAAATGCATATTCTTTTTGACTTTCTAAGGCCCTCTCACCTTTGTCTTCAGCTACTCTGGTAGAAAGTGTTATCAACTTAGCTGAGAACGTTCCAGAATGGATGTGAAATCCCTGTGTGAAAGTAAACAGACTAGGAAATATAGTGTGATTGGCACCAACAATAAGGGCACATTTGAAGTTCATGGTTTGTAAAATGGGGATGATAATAAAAATACTACATCAGGCTGTTGTGAAGATTAAATGAGTCAACTTATGTAATCAGAACAATGTTTGCCATGTGGTAACATGCGGCCGTCTCAACCATTATTAAGAGTAGAAAGGGATAGATTTGTTAATTCAGTAGAACTTGAGCAGTAAGTGACATTCCAGTTGTGTTATATTACTTATTATCACATGGAGGTCTAATAGTAAATATAATTAAAAGTAAATACAACAAATAGAATAAAACTAGGAGGGGGCAGAACACATTTATCTTGAGATGAGATGACTTGGAGGCATTCCATATCTCCTTAATGGCTGCCTTTCATTAATTTAAGCATTAGAGATCCAGGTAGCTGTCAGTCTCATGGGATAGTGAGTGGAAAGGGGGGTGGGTGTCGCTTCTAAGATGCTGGCAATAATTCTATTTCTTGATCTGGTGTTGGTTACATAGGTGTGTTTAGTTTGCAAAAATTTATCAAGCCCTATGCTTGTGATATGTGTACTTTTCTGTGTATATATATATTATACTTCAATAAAAAGTTTTAAGCACATAAAATTTTAATTTAAAAGAATGTAAATGAACATAGAAACAGAGAGATGAATGTCTGCTCTTGTCAGTAGCCTTTAGAGAATGATAAAACTTATCCTTATTTGAATTTTCCTTCTTTTGGACTTAAGCTATCTTTTTTAAAAAACATAATAAATTTTATTTATTTATTTATTTTGGCTGTGTTGGGTCTTAGTTGCTGTACACGGGCTTTCTCTGGCTGTGGCGAGTGGGGGCTAATCTTTGTTGCTGTGCACAGGCTTCTCACTGTGGTGGCTTCTCTTGTGGAGCATGGGCTCTAGGCACGCAGGCTTCAGTAGCTGTGGCACGCAGGCTCAGTAGTTGTGGCTCGCGAGCTCTAGAGTGCAGGCTCAGTAGTTGTGGTGCACAGGCTTAGTTGCTCTGTGGCATGTGGGGTCTTCCCGGACCAGGGCTCGAATCCATGTCCCCTGTATTGGCAGGCGGATTCTTAACCACTGTACCACCAGGGAAGTCCTGGACTTAAGCTATCTTGAGTGGGTTTCTTCAGCCTAGGGGATCAGTTGCTGATGCCCAAGGCCCTTCTACTGGAAGGCAACCCTCCACAAGGACAGAGATGGAGGACCTCAAACTCCTCCCTGCCCTTCCCCCCCATCCTGGCCCTCTTCAAAAACAGATAAATCTATTCTCTGCAGAAAGTTAAGTAAGTTAAGAAAGTTAAGTAATTGTCAACTCTAGCATTCCATCAAGATCAAACCTCAACATTTATTAAATTCCGCTAAGAGTCTTGCATTCTTTGAGGAAAGATACCCTGAACATCTAAATCACTAGTAACTTTCTTGTCTAACAAGTTTCTCCAAAACAGAGGCAGGGTCTAGCACTTCAGACAATCTGATCTCAACTCACCCACCGAATCCTCTGCCTCCACAGAGGGGACACAGCTTCTCTCATCCACCTGGGGTGCGACAGCCTCAGCCAACACAGCCTCAGGACCCACAATCTGAGATGCCCAGTATTCAGCCCAGACACTTTGGACAGTGGCTAAAGCTACGCTTTAGAAGTTGGGTAATTTATTCCCCCACCTCAGTCCCCTAGATGGCTTCATGAAAAAAGAGAAACCAGCTCAGAGTCCAGTTCCTCCCACACAACTTCAAGAGGACAGACATGCAGCCCATGAAGCAGAACTGGCAAAGCAGTGAAGTGTTTGCAGCCGCGTAGAGATCAGACCCTCAGCACGGAGCCCCAGACCTCTCCAGATGGCCCAGCAGCCCAAATCTAACCCAAACCCAGACAACTGAAGTAGTGTCTTCTCTCGACAGGCTCAGATCTATCCAACCGCATCCAATACAGTAAATAGTCATCGTGAAGCCAAAGCCACGGAAACTCAACTCTGGGTGTCCGTTCCTCATGTATCTTGTGTGACTATTTTCCCTCTGACCTTTCTTCTTGGATGGAATTAATGACTTCACTTGCTTCCAACCACAGTGGCTAAGACTCAAAGATGGTGTTTGCTTGGAAATAAAATTTAACTTCATAGCATCATCCTGCCTCTATGTGGATCATGTGTCTCTGGATCTCCTTGTATCATTGAAAAAGACAGAGGGAGACCTGGAGACAGGATGCTTCTGGGAAGTCCACTTCATGTCATGGCAGAGTGAGAACTTTATTCATTTATTCAACAAATATTTATTGAACACCTGTTCTGTGACACAGACTACGCTAGGTACTGGAAATACCATGATCAAGATAAACAAAGTCCCTTCTCTTACGGGGTTTGCATTCTAGACAGAAGGAGATAGACAATGAACCAGTACACAGATAAATTTTTAAAGATAACTTCATGTACTGATAAGAACCATAAATAAAAATGAAACAAAGTGATGGGAGAGAGGTGGGAGTGAGCGGCTCTCTGGGGAACATCATTTAAGCTCAGATTTGAATAACAAGAAGGTACATCTAAAGATCTGGGAGAAGGGTATTCTAGGCAAAAGGAGCAGCAAGAGCAAAGGCTTGAAGGCAGGGACCGCCTTGGTATGTTCAGGAACCGAAAGAAGGTCCGTGTGGCTGGAGTGAAGGAGACAGTGATTTGTGATGAGGCCAAGCAGGTATGTAGGGACTTGATCCTGAAAGACTGTGAGCTGTGATAAGAAATAAAATCTGCCTGCCTGATGTGGCCAGATCATTGAAATGTACCGGGGAGCCCCAAAGGAAAAGAAAATAGTTTTGAGTGTGAGGGAGGGCTTGTAGTAGCGTGGTTAGGGGCTCAGGCTCTGGAAACAGAACTCTCTTGGGCTATATCCCAGCTCGACCACTATGCTGTGTGAGCTTAGGCAAGTGGCTTAACCCCTCTGGGTCTCAGTTCCTTTATTTTTAAGTTGAAGATAACAATAGTTTCTACCTCAGAGATATTATTTTGTTTGGAGGATTAAAGAAGTCTATATATATAAGGAGCTTAAAACAATGCCTGGCATGAGATAGTGCTTGCATTTTAATTTTTTCATTGTTGCTATTGTTATTGTTATTATTATTATTGTCATAGACATTGCTAATGAGAAAAGGACTTTCAATGAATTCTTCACTATGTTATATTTTAAATTTAAAAATGACTCATGGAATAACATTGCCATAGATTGTATTATCTGTCATTAATTCTCCTTTCCCTTCTTTCTCCTTCCATGGCTAGGGTGGCTTAAACAACAGAAAATTATTTTCTCAAACTTCTAGAAGCTAGAAATCCAAGATCAAGGTGTTGGTAGGGTTTGTTCCTTCTCAGGGCTGTGAGAGGCAGATCTGTTCCAGGCCTCTATCCTTGCCTTGTCTTCTCCCTGTGTCTTCACATTGTCTTCCCTCTGTCTGGGTCACTGTGTCCAAAATTCCCCCTTTAATAGGACACTAGTTATTTCAGATTGAGATCCATCTTAATGACCTCACTTTACCTTGATTACTTCTATAAAGACCCTATTTCCGAATAAGGTCACTTTATGAAGTACTGGGGGTTAGGATGCCAACATATGAATTTGAGTGGACACAATTTAACAGCTTCACTGACTGGAATACACCTCCTCATCCCACTTATTTTGGGTTTGGTCATGTGACTTGCTTTGGCAAATGTAATATGGGCTCAGGATGAAGGTACATGGAGCACTTTTGTACCTCACCTAAAGTCTTGAGTACAGCCTAGCCAAGCTGATCCACATCTGGCCTACAATCACCCTGCAAACCAGCTGGCAAGAAATAAGTAATAGTTGTTATAGACCAATAGAAGTGTGGGGGTTATTTGTCATATAGCATCATCACAGTAAAAACTGACTAATACAAACATTTTCACTCAGAATGTAATAATCAACTGTTTTCGTTTTCACATCTCTATTCTTGATCCTGATGCCCTACATAATTTTTTACTGTTGTTGAATCATGTACCATTATCATTCCAGGCTCTGATTTTTATTTTATTTTTTTTTCTATGTAGCACATGTCAGGCACTTTTCAGGCTGCTACACAGTTATCATAAGAGTAAATTTCCTGTCTCCATGGCACCTCATTCATCTGTTCCTCTCTGGGGATCATCTGTGAACTCAGGCCATCTCTACCCCAGTTTGCTTGATCCGGGGCTTTTCTAATGCCTCCAGATTGTTGCAGTTATAAACACTGTCATTTTGTGCTGAACATAAAAGGGTCGTGGTGAAGCCAGGCTGCCTGCAGTCCTGCCTGCTGACCACCAGGAGGCCTCCAGGATGGGCAGCTGGTCAGTGAGTGGTCCTCAGCCCAGGTGAAGTTTAGGAAACCCAACCGTGTTGGTTCTCCAGAATTAGCCAGCTGCAGGAAGACAGTGATATAAACCAAGCCTGTGCATTCCCAGCGAGAAGCTCCCACGTCCAAGAATTAGATGGCTTCTCTCCCATAACCAGGCCTCCACTTTCCAAATACTGTTGTCCTTGAAGGGCTAAATCTCTCCTAAGATTGGCAAATTTAGAATCAGAACCAGAGAGAAATGAGACATTTGAGGGTTATTTCACCCAGCCTGGGAGGGGGTCTGATGCATGACCGTGCAGGACACCCGGGTCTCCATCCTGGGGCCTGTGCTGGGCACTCATTGGGTCCAAACTCTGACACCTGGGTGTTTCTGCACTCTCTCCAGAGGAATCAGGGGGTCTCGGTGAGGGAGGCGGGGTGAATTCCCCTTGCCAAACTGCTTCTGTGTAGCTGAGAAATGTGACTGCCACCACTTGGCATGTTATACTTGGGCTAATCTCAAATAATCCACCTGAAGAAATATTACAAGAATATTCGGAGTTGGATGACTTGGGTTCGAGTTTTCATCCCTTTTCAGTTTCCTGGGTGACCTTGGCCGAAACACTTAACCCCTCTGAGACTCAGTTTCCCCATCTACCCCTGCAGACCCTCCAAGGCCATTAAGGTGAAGATGTTTTGAGGTCTAACAGTGTTGTAAAGATGTTAGTTGTTGTTCTATTCAGGATGGCTGTCTGGGGCTCCTCTCCCTTCCACAGAATTCTCCAGGCTCACCTGACGCCTCAAAGTTAGCCTTGTTAGAAGCCTCCGGTGTCTGTTATACCCCAAAGAGGCCCATAAAAAGTCCGTCACAGGGCAGGGCAGTAGTACGGGATAAAACAACTGCCTACCTTCTACACACATCTCTGCAGTTCAGTGACCCGAAATTCCATCCTCTGCCTTCTCTCTCTTTTTTTTTTTTTTTTTTTTGCGGTACGCGGGCCTCTCACTGTTGTGGCCTCTCCCGTTGTGGAGCACAGGCTCCGGACGTGCAGGCTCAGCGGCCATGGCTCGCGGGCCCAGCCGCTCCGCGGCATGTGGGATCCTCCCCGACCGGGTTACGAACCCGTGTCCCCTGCATTGGCAGGTGGACTCTCAACCACTGCGCCACCAGGGAAGCCCTGCCTTCTCTCTTGAATGCTCATTAAAGAATGGCTTTAATTTGGGGGCCCAGGGTGATGTTGGTGCTGTACAGGGATGCTAGGGAAATGTCAGAGTGTGCAAAAGTCAGATGCACAGTGACGAGAATGGATGATAATCATCAAGATTATCTTATCTCCTGCCGTTCAGTTACCACAGTGCTCTTGTAAAAATACCAAAAAAGCAGCAAGTAACGTTCAGTATTTTTCTACTGAATGGCATCGCAACAACGTTTCTCTGCAGTTTGTCTTTGTCTTCATCTTCTAGGTGTATTGAACGTGGAAGGTGCAAGTGACAATTAGCATCGTGTGTGTGCACATGCGTGCACTCGCATGCACGCACACATATGGGGAGATAAAGAGAGCAAGAGACAGAGGAAGAGACAGAAGGAGAAAGACGGTGGCTAGAAGGAGAAGGGGAGGAAGACGCGTTAACTAAATGCTCAAAATGATAAGACAGAACAGAAGGGGAAAAGGAGAGGATGACGAGGAGGAAGGAAGGGGGCAAGAAAGAGCAAGACGAAAGAGCAGGGAAGAAAGAAGAGACGGTATTAAGTGAGGCAGAGACACGCTTTCCCGGGTGAGCTGGCTCCTCAGACTGGTTTCTTGAAATGAGCCACAGCTTCACGATGTCACCCGCAGCGCTGGTCCTAAACTTGGCAGGTTCTGAAATTCAATTTTGTTAGAACACCTGGAGATGCTCACAGGCTAGCAAAGGATGGTGAAATAAATTCCAGAGGAACATTTCATTATCAAAGGTAACACCTTTCCAGTATTTACACATCGATGCCCACTGTCCTGAGCCCCCTATTCCTGGACTCAGAGGACATAATTAGGCTCAGCTTGAAACAATGCCCCTCAGATAGGAACTTGAACCCACGCAGCCGGGACTCAAACCCAGCCTAAACCCACGGTCTTCCAACTGAGATCACACACCTGGTTTTAGGACTTAATGAAGCCCAGGTTCTTGATGTCTCATCGCAGAAAGAATTCAGTGAGAGACAAAAGTGATAGGTAAGAAGTGGATTTATTTAGAGAGAAACACACTCCACAGACAGAGTGTGGGCAGTCTCAGAAGGTGAGAGTGGCCCCAGGGTATGGGGTTGTCAGTTTTTATAGGGGTGGGTAGTTTCATAGGCTAATGAGTGGGAGGAGTATTCCAGCTATTGTAGGAGGGGGAGGGGATTTCCAGGAATTGGGCCACCGCCCATGACAGGTCGGCCTTGGAACTGTCATGGCGGCTGTGGGTGTGTCATCAGCATGCTGGTCTGTTACAGTGAGCGTATACTGAGGCTCAAGGTCTAGTGGAAGTCGACTTGTCCGTCATCTTGGACCCATTTTGTTCTAATCAGTTTATGTTATGTCCTCGGTCTATGTCATTCTTTCAAAGGTTGTGCCCTGCCTCCTTCCCTCCTATTTCAAGCTCAGAGCTCTGGCGAGTGCATTTCAAGCTCAGAGCTCTGGCGAGTGCAGTGGGACATTTTGACGATCTCCCAGAAGGGCCCAGACTCTACTTTTTTCTGGCCCAAATTCTCATTTCTCCCTGTGACTCCCCACGAGGTAGGTGTTATCATTATGCCAGTTTTTCAGTGAAGGGAACTGAGGCTTGTAGACACTAAGGAAGCTGCCCCACATCAGACAGACAGTGAGGATTCAGACTTGAGTAGTGTAAGGTCGGATCTTAACAAACGGCACCGCGAAACGGAGGAAAGCTTCAAGTGAGCTTTATTAGGGAGCGCTCCCGGGCGAGGTTCGCTGATCCGAGAGAAGGGGGCCAGAGAAGTCGCACCCGGGCGAGGGTTGGGCAAGATTTTATAGGGGAAGAAGGGAAAGGGGTGTGGTGAATCTGGGAGGGCGCAGGGTATTCCTTATTTGGTGGTCTTTTCGGGTATCCTGGGGGACCGTTAGTCCCGCCCCTCGAAAGGCGGGAAGGCTGGGCCGGGTTCAAAGTCCCCAGGTCAGTTCCTGGAACTGGGTGGTCCGGAGAATTTCGGTCTGATGCAACCAGTGAATCTGATTGTGTTCCCCTGCCTCGGGCCAGTTGGCCTTACAAGTAGGACTGACTGCGGGGCCTGAGGAGGTAACAGGTGTGAGGATGGTTAAAACCACACCTGCCACATGGTAGACACTCAACACAGCCACCACCTCTGCTACTGGACGCCACCACTGCACTCAGGGAGTCTGACGATTCCTCCACTGCCAACCGAATCAATTCTCTCATCTTTGCTCTTTGGATCTCTTGGTTTAGCTGTGGATGCATTTTATTAACTAAGCCTAAATCACATATCGGAGCTTCCACGATGTTCTGAGCATTACTACAAAGTGGGCAGGAAGTGTAGCAATTCCCAGAACATCATGGAAGCTCCAGTAGATGACTTGGGCTCAAGGCAGAGCTGTTGTTGAGTTGGAGCACAAAGATACAGCCAAACCAGCTGTGAAAATATTGAAATACTTCCACACTAATTGGCAAGTATCACTATCTCTAGTCTCCAGGTGCCCACCACCATCCAGGAAACTCCATCTCTCCCCTCAGCACCCTGGACCCCACCTTTGATTCAGCGACCATGAGAGTTAATTTTATGTCAGCTTGACTGAGCCAAGGAGTACCAGGTAGCTCGGTAAACATTATTCCGGGTGTATCTGTGAGGGTGTTTCTAGATGGGATTAACCTTTGAATCAGTAGATTGAGTATACCAGATTGTCCTCCCTACTGTGGGTGGCCCTCATCCAATCAATGGAAGACTGAGTAGAACAAAAAGATAGGCAAGAGGGGACTTCTCTCTGACTGACTGTTTCAAGCTGGGACCTAGGTCGTCTCCTGACTTTGAACTTAGATTCAGACTGGAACTTACACCATCTGTTCTCCTGGGTCTCCAGTTTGCTGACTGTAGCTCCTGGGACCATTCAGCCTCTATAATCATGAGAGCCGATTCCTTATGTATTGGAATATATATACATATATTCCAGTTTGAATACATATTTGGAGTTACTCATATATAGTGTTCTATTTCTCTGGAGGATCCAGACTAATACAACAGTGAAAGCGTTGATGCCTGACCCAGCAGGGAGTCTCTGGGACCTTCCTGCAGCCTGTGTGGAGAGTCATTATGTTACCCAGTGAAGCTCTCTGCTCACCGCATGAGAGGCCAATAAATTGGAAGACGAGGTATTGAGGCAAGGAATATGACTTTATTCGGAAAGCGGGCAGACCAAAAAGATGGCAGACTAGGGTCCCCCAAAACCCAGATTATCGGGGTCTGGATGACAGTTTCTTTTATAGAACGAGAGGGAAGTAAAGTAAAAAGGCAGAAAATAGAGAGGGAGAGGCAGGGAGGAAGTAAAGTAAAAAAAAAGGGCCAACAGTCTTGCAAAACACCTCCTGGGGCTTCCCTGGTGGCGCAGTGGTTGAGAGTCCGCCTGCAGATGCAGGGGGCACTGGTTCGTGCCCCGGTCCGGGAAGATCCCACATACCGCGGAGTGGCTGGGCCCATGAGCCATGGCTGCTGAGCCTGCGCGTCCGCGTCCGGAGCCTGTGCTCCAGAACGGGAGAGACCACAACAGTGAGAGGCCCTCTTACCGCAAAAACAAAAACAAAAACAAACAAACAAACAAAAAACACCTCCTGGAATGGCCAGCGTCAGGGAGGGGATGTGTAATTTCTTCTTTCTTGCAGCCGTTCACAGGTGGGTAGGGTTCCCTGAGGCAGGTCATTATGTGTGATTATACTAACAAAAGCAACAAAAAGCAAAGGCTAAAGTCAAAGAAACAGATCCAACATGGAGTCAAAATTGGCTCTTCCCTGTTGCAATTGTGACTACCTCTGAGTGCACCAGGTGACAGCATCCAGGAGAGCAGGAGTCACCGTGTGACCTTCCCCTGCATCCTGCCAGGTTCCGGGCAGCCTGCTCCAAGATAGGGCTGCTTCTCCTGCCCGCCCAGTGCCAGTGCCTGTTTCTCCGGCCTGAGCCAAAAGGCTTCCATAAGCCATTGCCATCTGTGAGTGAGAGCTACTGAAACCAGGGCGCGGAGAGGGGGTGAGGCGGGGTTGCTACTAGGAAAGTCCTATTCCATCAGTGTTTGTCTTGTGATCAATTGGTGTTTAAGATCCAGAAACCAGATCCCTGTACCAAGAGCCCATGTGAAAGGAAAGTTAAATTTTGCCCCTTCACACACAGGCTCATATGGGAAGGAACTGCATGGTCTTTTCCACGCTGCATATATTTTCCAGTATAATCAGACATAAGAGAACAACGTATTTAGTCAGATAAGGAAGTCAGTTTGTTACAGAAACTTCCATAGGAGCGAAAAGACTCAGACACATCCCAGGTGAGGGGGCAAACTCCCAAGTCTGTACGGAGCTGCAGTTCCAATATGCCTTCTTCCCCCGGGGCCCATCTCAAAGCATAAAGTGGTCAGAGGTTTCCCCCAGTACCCCTGGCCATACCCCATCACTGGAGTGGGGTCCAGTGGTCAGGAGGAATCAGAACTTGACCCGACATGACCTCCAGCCCAGCTACCCATAAGCAGACTGTCCATGGCCTGTGTTCAACAGTGAAAAAATCTCAACATAGGGGCTTTAAAAAAAAAACCAAAATCAGTTCCTGTCTCTTAATGCAGGTTTAGCTGCAGTCTTCAGGGCTCTGATTTTAGTTGTTCTGTGAAGGAAATATGTGAGAGTGAACATGTGTCTGAGTATGTACTGGGATAAAAGAGAGAGGACGGATGGGAGAAAGAGCACAGAAACGACTAAAGCCGCATTGGAGGCCGATGGAGGGACAGGAGACTAAGACATTTTCTATCGTGGCTTAACACAGGCAGTGCATCAGAGCTGAGCTTTCAGCTCTGGAAGAGGCCTGTGCACAAGAGTATCAGCGGTAATCAGGGAACTCTAGCAACACAGCCCCAGCACAGGGCACAGTCCTAGAGGCTCCTGGGTCGGCCACTCTCTGTCCCCTTTCATGCCCAGGCTAGACAAGGTGACCAGAGACCAGCGCCTGCTTTCTAACCTTCAAAGATGTCACCTTTACCTTTCTGCAGCTTTGGCATTCATCCTGTTCTGTACTCAGGGAAGGACCCAAGAAATCCTGTTGGTGCCAAGATGTTCAGTAAACTCCAGATCTGGGGCTCTTGGCTGACGCATGGAGGCCACAGGATGCCAGGGGCCCCCCCAGAGAGGAAGAGCAGATTCCCGAGGATTCCCCAAAGATGAAGCTCACCAACCGGGGGGCAAGAGCGTAGGTTCCTCCTCCCATCTCCGCTGACAGCGGCCCAGGCTATGCGCTGCCATGGCAATGGGGAGGGGTGGGAAATGGAGCAGAAGAAGAGTTTCCTTGGCTTAAACATTGTGTCACCTGGACTCACGATGCCTCCTTGACATGGTGAAACATCAAAAAGTCATTCGAGTTTCCGGAGGCTCTGTGAGCCAGCCTGACCCCTGATCCACTCAGAGGAATCTTCCAGTACCCGTGGCACTAACACGATGTGAAGGAATTCTCTCTGCTCTGAGCAGAAAGTGGGCTGCAGCCGGTTGTATTTTCCAAAAACAGTTGCAATATCTCTCATTGTGTATATTCTTCTAGAACAGGGGTCCACAGACTGTAGCCTGCAGACTACCTACCTGTTTTTGTAAAGTTTTCTTGGAAGAAGGTCATGCCCATTTTGTCAACGGCTGCTTTCATATCGTTGCTATGTCGGCAGAGTCGGAGTTGCAACAGACACTGTATGGCAGGCAAGTCTAAAATATTTACTATCTGGTCCTTTAAGGAAAAGTTTGCCAAACTTTTTTCTAGAACCTTGCTATCAAGCAGTTGGGGTTGGGGTAGGGGTGATCTATGTTCCCTCCCTTTGGACCAGGGTGGAACTCTGTACCACCTTGACCCAACAGAGTATAGCAGAAGTGATGCTAGGTGACCTCTGAAGTCGGCTCATAAAAGGTCATGTGGCTGCACCCTGCCCTGTCCAAATAACTGCTTCTTGAGCCATGCTGGATTCCAAGCTGAGATCCTTCCGAAGGGCAATTAGAGGCTAACCCGGTTACTGTAGTTACACTGTGAGGAGAGTAAATGAGCCCCCTGAATAGCATTGTTACGGATCTCTTGGACTTCTCTGTCTTATCTGAGAAGCAGGCTATACTGATGGAGGGCAGAGATCAGTCAACCAACCAATCTGGTAATTACCTTTTACTCAGCAATGAAATAATACACAGCGTAGATTCTTCATCATGTGGTACATAAAACAGGGATAGACTCTAGTTGTAATGACAGCTACTAATAAAAGGTAACTTTCTCATATTTTCATAGCTCTTTAGTATTTAACGAGTGTTTTCATGTACTTTGTTTCATTTCTCCCCTTCCAAGAACCCTATGAGAGACACAGGAATCTTGAAACTGAGGCAGAAAGCTGAAGAAAAAGAAGTGGGGCTTTAACTGAGCCTTGTCAAATGGGCCACACTGGAGATAGAGAGGGAAGAGGCAGAGGGAGGCCACAGCAGGTGGAGGTGGAAGCAGGTGTAAAGGCTTGAGATGTTGTGCGGTCCCAGCCTGGGAGCGTGGAGGGTGAGGGCAGAGCCATGACCTGCTGGTCCCCAAGCTGCTTGGAGAGAAGGCGTTTCTAGGCAACCTGACCTGCCTAAAAAATCTAGATGTTGGCCTTCTGAGACCTCCCCGAATTGAACTGGTTACCGTGAGTACTCTGGTACCATGCGTCTCCCTGCAGCCCAGCAGATTTTGCTCCTGTCTGCCCATTCCTGTGCTCTGTGGTTCTCCAGCCCCATATCACATTTTCCTTGTTCCAGAAGTGATGTGGGCATGACAATCGCTGGAGAGGAGAAATCACTGTGTGTCTCTGTCCAGCCTTGATTCCCTGCCCCATCTGTATGACCAAGCCAACTTCCCCAGTCTCCTGCCGTCTTCCCTCCAGGCTGCTGGGTCAGCTCCTCCCTGGGAGACCCTTTTCCCCTCCACTCTCTGGGAAAGTCTGGCTGGGAGGGATCTGCTGTTATCATGATGTCATGCTCTCCTAGAGAAGTGAGATGAGTTTTTTAAAAATATTTATTCAGGGCTTCCCTGGTGGAGCAGTGGTTGAGAGCCCGCCTGCCGATGCAGGGGACACCGGTTCGTGCCCCAGTCCAGCGGAGCGGCTGGGCCCGTGAGCCATGGCCGCTGAGCCTGTGCGTCCGGAGCCTGTGCTCTGCAACGGGAGAGGCCACACACACAAAAAAAAAATTATTCATTTATTTTAAAGTTTTTTAACTGAAATATATTTGACATATAACATTGTGTAAATTTAAGGTGCATGTTAATTTGATCCATGTATATATTGCCATATGGTTGTCACCGTAGCAATAATTAGCACCTCTATCACTTTACATAATTACCTTTTACCATTTACCATTTCCTTTTAGTAGCTGGAATAATTTGAGATGAGTTTTTTTATTCCTTTAGGCTTCTCAGCCCCTGTCTTTGCCAGGCCCCACTCAGCCATGGGAAGTACAGGCCAAGGCTGCCCATGTTGTCACCCAATCATGGAAACCAGCTTCCTAATGACCACCTTGGGAACTCAGGCCGAGACTTGTGCCCACTGCCAGGCACTGGTGTGAACTGGGCATCTGAGTACCGCCCGGCCCCCCTTCCCTTGCCTCTGCTGGGCTTCCTGCGTGGATGGGAAGGGCCACAGCCTCAGGACCCGGTCTGCACTCAAGCTCCCCTGAACCCCACCTCCGTTGTCTGGGGCTGTCCTAGCCCCTCCCAGCAGCTCTTCTCCCTTCCCTCTTCCTATGGCTAAAATGAAACAAAGACAAGCAAGAAGGGGGAAAGCCGGTCACTGAAAATGAGTCACAAATTTAAAAGATGCCTTTCTTTCTGGGAGGACTCAGAGGGGTTTCCCCTGCAGGGCAGCTTTTAGTTTAAAGACTTGCCTTTATCCAAGATGCGTCAGTTCCCAGGATGCCCCTCAGCGAGGTCTGTGCAGCTAAAGAGTTGAACTGTCTCGAGAAGCCAAATGGACAGCCCAGAGCACCTGGAGGTACGCCTTTAGCAGTGCACATGCTGCAGCAGGCACTGACGTGCCACGTCCTCCCCCAAGAATTGTGGACAATTCCAAATGGATTGGCTGCTCTGGGGAGAGGCACACAGATTTGACTGGAAGATGGGGGTCAGGGCACCATTGGCAAAGTAGCCACTTGATCTTATGGCTGATTTAGTAGCTGTTTCAGCTGGTTTAAGTGCCTTCAAGCATTCAGCAATTAACCCCTTCTTAGAATGCTCTGGAAAATGACATATCGTTTAGGGTCCACTGGCAATCAGCTCAGATCCACAGCCTGCTATCTCCATGCTTCCCAGCAACTAATGAGACTCTCCAACAGTGAGTAATGGCACCTGTGTAAACAGATTAGGTAAAATTCATTGATTTGTGTGACACCCTTCTGTGGAATTTTTCTGAGGTAAAGGACTGTCTTTAAAGAATTAATTGCACTTGACTTTTTCATTATTAAGGGTGAAGGGGGTGGAAGTTAATGAGCCTGAAGGCCTCAGAGCTTGGATCTGCAGAGGTTTAAACTCTGAGCACCTCGGTTTCCTCCTCCAGAAGGAGGACCTACATTAGCTGCCCCTTAGGGATGCCGTGAGGATCACATGGGCAATCTGCATGAAAGACCTTTGTAAACTCTAAGGTGTTAAAGATTACGAAAACTAGTCTCCCCTTTCCTAGCCCCTCTCTTGCTTCCACACACACGTAAACTCCAAGCATGCAAACTCAGAGTTTTTGCTGGGAAAATTCCAGATGATCAGCCCCGGAAGTGTTTGATCTTAGCTCACCTCCCTGTTTACACCTTCATCCCCAAACCGAGCTATGATTAGACCAAGAGCTCAGGCTAACTGAGTCACAGATTTGGCAGGCTTTGCCTCTAGTGTTTTGACGTGTGTGTGTGTGTGTGTGTGTGTGCACATGCGTGTGTCCTCCTGAATATCAGGCACAATCATTCACTGGGGTCACTCTGATTCGTGACATTTTAAAACTCGAGGCACTCTGCAAATGTTCCCCCAGGACATTCCACCAAGGCCCCTTCGGGCCACAGCCATCTCTGTCCTCTCTTTCCGGTGGACACTCAATAAAGAGCTGAGGTGGGGCGGGGGAGAAGGCCCAGAGGGTGTTAGGTTGGGCCTGGGTGCTCCTTCTGGATTCAGTTTGTTGGATTCTTGCGTATCTGTTGCATTTGGGTTTCTAAAACTTTACCTATTTTCTTTCCCACACATGATCTTTACATCAGCATGGCAACAACGATTCCTGGTCCTGTACAAAGCTGCCCACGTGTCACACCAGCTGCTACCACGGGAAACCTGACTGTGGGCTCTTTCACCTCTCCTCCCCGGCATGTCCAACTTGGGACTTTTTTTTTTCCCCGCCCAGGGAGATTGAACCCAGGCCCTTGGCAGTGAAAGCGCGGAATTCTAACCACTGGACCACCAGCTAATTCCCGAACATGTGTCCTTTTAATGCAGGACAGAACTCCCCAAGAAAAGAATCCCTGCCCCCAAGATAAATGTACTAATTCTAGAGACAAGAGGGAAGAATCATAAAATCATAAAAATTCACTTGGGATCCCAAATATAAAATTCGTCCACAGCGCCTTCTCCTTCCCATTCAGGAAAAGTGTTCTGGGAACATGAACTTGGGCAGGAGCAGGGGAAGGGTGAGGCGTGGCTATGACTTCTCTGACCAGATCATTTCTACCAGCTCAGTCTCTGGAGCTCCAACACAACTTCCCGGCAGCACCACGGCCTGAACATCCAGGCTGACATCTCTGGTGGATGTTGGGAGAGAGTCATGCCCTGGGGTAGGCAGCTTCACGGAGAGCTGCAAACTCAACACTCCCTGCCCTTTCCTTATGCTCATCCTGGTGGTGTGAATCTCGGAGGGCTGAGGCCAAGGAGCCCGGCATCTGGTGAGATCCTCAGTAAGGGCCCAGTTGAGCAATTTCAGGAAAGCTATAACCCAGGGTGTGTTCAAGATGAAATGTTTTCTGTCATCACTTGCAATCAAAGGATTATAAATGGAAATCATTTTTTAAAAATACATGAGCGATTATACTCCAATAAAGATGTTTAAAAAATACATGAATCATTACTGGTAGAGCTATTAGCACTCTTTCCCCCTCACCGCCCCAAAAAATGGTCTCCATCGTATAGACCATGAGCTGTCTCAGCCTCCAGACCAACTATTACCCCCATTCTCCTCTCCCTGGACTGCTCTGGACATGTCCTGACTTTCCACACCCACCCCTATCCACCTCAGCCCTCAAACCCTCCCACTGGGCCCTTCAGAGCTCATGTTCTACCATCAATGAAAGCTTCCAGAGGCTTGCCATCTTCTCTGAGCCTCCTTTCCGCTTCTTGCCCTAACTCTGGAACCGGGTCCGCCCTGAAGACCCCGGCAAGTGGAGGCTGCTTTGTTCTCACAGCTGTCCTCCGTGACTTCCATCACCACTTCCAAGCCATTTTCCATCCTTCTCCCTGCAAAAGTCCCAGCTCCTTTGAAGTTCACGCTTTTAAACTAGAGGGTCCAAATCCCTCTCTGGTCCTGTCATCTAACAATCCCTAAGTGATTGCCTCTTACTTGTGGAAGTTTCTTGCACCTGGCTCCCTATCGCTCTCTCCACCCTGGCTCTGTAAACACAACTTCAGTACACGTACAGATGACTCATCCAAACTCATCCAACACTTGGCATGTCTATTCTTTGACTCCTTCACCTCCTTTTCTCTTTTCCTCTAATGCACCTCACCAGCCACCCTCCCCCTTAGTCATTATCCTGGCCTTGTCACCACTGATAAAACACCACCTTCCTGCTCACTTACTCGGACGGCCCATCCCAAGTCACCAAGCCTGCTTCTCCATGGAAACTTTCAGATCAGAAGCCACTGTTTCCTTATCCATTACCCCCCTCAAGTCCCGATGTTCCTCTCCCCACAAACTACATTCTGGGATCCATCATTACACTCAATGCCTGCCAACCTCTCCCCACCCCCTCTCTCCCTCCCATGTGCTCACCTGTTTAAACCCCAGCTCAGGTCAAATGCATCTATCCACCCACTCCATACCTCTAGCCAAGTAGCAGACTCCTGCTGGAGCAGAGCACACAACTGTGCCAACTGGTCTCACCCTAAATTCATGATGCCCACAAGTCTTCAGAGGGCCTCACCTGGACTGCCAAGGTAGGCTCTTTCCCTCCTGAATACAACCCTCAAGGGCCTTCTTTTCTGTCCTCAGACCGCCTGTATCCCCTCCTCTGGCTTCACTCGCAGATGACTATCTTGTCTGGTGTTTTACTGAGAAAACAGAAAACAGAAATTTTCCCATCTTCCTACCCCCAAATCTCTCAGTTCACCTGCACCCATTCCCAAATGCTCTGCTTTCCCTCCTGCTGAAATGGAGGAAGTATCCCTGCTCCTGTCTGGAGCCAACACCTCCCTCTCGCCTTCTCCACGTTGTCACCACTGGGGTCGGGATGGGGCAGAAGAGGGTGCATCTAGGGCCCTTGTGAGTACACGCTTTCCAACCCTCGGGGCCCCTCTTGCCTCATTCCAGCCCTGGCCTACCTCTAGGTCCCTCAAAGCCATTCCCTAACCTTTTTTCCTATCTTTTCCCCAGACTATGACAAACTCCCACCTCCTTTATGACATTCCACCACAATTATAATTAAGTAACTGTTTAATTCTTCGTTGGACATCCGCCTCCCATACTGGAATATAAGCACCCGAGGGCAGGGAACAGCTCTAGCCCATTCACTGCTCTAACACCGCTCTGTGCCTCAGTTTACCTATCTGTAGAATGGGGATAATGATGCCCCCAATAAATGCTGGGGCCGTCTCCCCATCATCCAGTAAGTTCTCAGCCCATGAGAGGTACTTCATCAGTAATTGCCGAGTAAGTCAGTACATGAAGGAATAATCCCAGGACTGATGCATGGATGAAGATTCGGCAGGGTTGAGTGCTTTTCTGAATGCAGTAAACTAGGAAGAGGTGGCAGTAAGATGACCTGAAGCTACAAGTCTTCCCCTCTTCGTGGTGGTTGGTGAAAGGCAGCCATATCTTCCTCTCCTGCATCTGTGGCTGCCTTCGTCCCGGTGTCCCAGGTGCCTATTATCAAGTCAGGTCCAACAGGCCCTTTCCTTCCCAGCCCAAGGGGGGCCTACCTTGTAAAATCTGTGGCAGAACAAAATCACTAGTGCAGTCTTCCCCTGACACACTGGGAAAGGCTCCACAAAGCTCTTCAGGGAGATCACAAGGCAGGGAGACTGTTCTGCTTTGCTGTTACTAAGGAAACAGATGCACCCGCCCTCGCGCTCCTCCCCTCGGCCTTCAGGACTTCTCCACTCCTCCCAGGTCCCACACGGCTTTATTTTATTTATTTATTTATTTATTTATTTATTTATTTTTTGTGGTACGCAGCCCTCTCACTACTGTGGCCTCTCCCGTTGCGGAGCACAGGCTCCGTCTGGACGCGCTGGCTCAGCGGCCATGGCTTATGGGCCCAGCCGCTCCGCGGCATGTGGGATCTTCCCGGACCGGGGCACGAACCCGTGTCCCCTGCATCGGCAGGCGGACTCTCAACCACTGCGCCACCAGGCAAGCCCACCACACGGCTTTCTTGAGCAAGCCCCTCAACTCTGTCCCCTCTGTCTCCGTCCTCTGCTTGCGGAGGGAGGAGAAACCGAGTGCTTACAGGCCAGGACCCAACGAGGCCCCGCAGCAGCTTGTGCCCATCAGCGCTTAGGGCCCACCTCTCGCTCTCCATTTTCTCCTCCTCAAATGTTTGCAAGCACGGACACCAGAAAATTCCAAGATGCGGGCTCTGGTTTAGCTGTATGGGACCGTCACAGAGTCTCCGGACTTTTACCAGGAAGGGGGTAAGAGCTACAACCACAGTACCCAGAAGCAGAAGCAAGGGGCTTCTGGAGGCAGATCCTTGGTCTCTGGCTTTGATTCCCCTCTCAGCCCAGCAGCCTGGACTACGGGGCTTGAGGGAGGTGTGTGGACACGGCTGCGTCTGCAAGAGCTATTTTCTTTTATCGCTTGCCCTCACCCACTGCGTCTCTTCCAACCTCTCTCCCTCCCTCTGTATAGTCACTGCAACTTTCTTCAGGTTTCCCTTGGGGTCTGGCCGGCTAAGATTTGGTTTCACCCTCAAGGTGTTATGGCCCTGCCTGTTCCCCTCTTTGGAAGCGTGACCCAAACCCAAATGCCGCTGAGCTGGGAGTGGGAGAAACAGCCCCGTGTTTCCCAGCATGCTAAAGCTGTCCCGTGTCTGCTTGCTCTACCCACCAGCCCTCACTTCAGGGTCATCTTGCTTCAAACCATCACTCTTGGTACCCTTTCCTCAGCTCCCTGAGGGAGACCTGTGCTGTTGTTTGTTTTTTAACAAAACATGTTACAAACATGTTTATTCTGAAGTAGGAATTAATAGAAAAATATGGACTCCTTCCAAACCTCTGTATTTTTCTGAAAGGACACTCCTGGGTCAAAAGGACATTTTTGTTGAGAGCAACTCCTAAATGACTGGATTTCTAGTCACAGAACTACCCTTTTTTTTTTTTTTTTTTTGGTCAGAAATTCGGTGTTGGCTTTAACAGGACATTGAAAACTCACATTAAGAGTGGTGGCTCCTGTGTTTCTGACTTTTAAGGGGCTCCTGCTGGTACACTGGCCATTATTTGTCCAAGCCTCCTGGCTGGGTTCAAGACATTGCTGTTGGGTGCTCCATTCTGTGATGGACTGAATGGAACAGTGAGGTGAAGCACAGCAGGGCACGTGGGGCCTTGCCTACTTCTTAGCTGTGTGATCTCAGGCGAGCTACTGTCCCTCTCTGAGCCTTAGTGTCCTCATCTTTACCATAGGGATAATCCTGCCTTCCTCACACCATTATGGTTAAGAGATACACTGAGGTCATAATTTATTGTGGTAACTGAAAATTGTGGTTAACTGTAAATGGGTAGAGGGTGGCCCACCAGGGTTTCTTCCCTCTTCTTCAACAAAAGAAGCTGTCGAGTCACAGTTGAGCAAATCTTCACGGCCACTCCTTGCTATGAGGATGTAACCACAGATGCCCCTGCCATGGGGAAAAGCACCTCAGGAAGCTGCTCTTCTTGGGACAGACAAAAGTCTGAGGAAGAGCTGCACAGTTTATACAAGAATCCCAGGGCTCCCTTGGAAGAGAACGGATTGATTATACCTCACTACATCAACCACGGCCAACAGCAGCACTAGCCACCTCCACCAGGAATCACACTTCTGCACACAGTCACACCACCAACCACGATCACCACCACTGCCCCGCCCCCACCATTGTCACATGACAAATCTCCCTACCATCACCAACCCCACCACCACCACCATCACCACCAACACCTCCACCACCGTCACCAACCCCACCTCCACCACCGTCACCAACCCCACCACCACCACCATCACAACTCCACCTCCACCACCATCACTACCTCCACCACCACCACCATCGCCAACCCCACCACCAACACCATCACCACCAACACCTCACCACCATCACCAACCCCACCTCTCCCACCATCACTACCTCCACCACCACCACCATCACCAACTCCATGAACACCACCATCACCAAACCCACCACCACTGCCATCAACAAACCCACCACCATCACCATCACCCCCACCTCCAACACCATCACCACCCCCACCTCCAACACCATCACCACCCCCACCTCCAACACCATCACCAACCCTACCACCACCACCATCACTACCTCCACCACCACCGCCATCAACAAACCCACCACCATCACCATCACCCCCACTTCCAACACCATCACCACCCCCACCTCCAACACCATCACCACCCCCACCTCCAACACCATCACCACCCCCACCTCCAACACCATCACCAACCCCACCTCCACCACCATCACCACCAACACCTCCACTACCATCACCAACCCCACCTCTACTACCATCACCACTCCACCTCCACCACCATCACTACCTCCACCACCACCACCATCACCAACTCCACGAACACCACCATCACCAACCCCCCCACCACCATCACAACCTCCACCACCACCACCATCACCAACTCCACGAACACCACCATCACCAACCCCCCCCACCACCATCACTACCTCCACCACCACTGCCATCACCAACCCCACCTCCACCACCATCACCAACCCCACCATCACCACCATCACCAACCCTACCATCACCACCATCACCAACCCCACCTCCACCACTGTCACCAACCCCACCTCCACCACCGTCACCAACCCCACCACCACCACCATCACAACTCCACCTCCACCACCATCACTACCTCCACCACCACCACCATCATTAAACCCACCACCACCCACCACCATAACCAACCCCACCACCACCACCATCACCACTCCCACCTCCACCCCCATCACCATCTCCATACACAGCTCATCATGGTTATCACCATCAGCACCACCATCATGTCACCTCATCACCAATACTACCACCGTAATCAACGACACCCACCCCCCACAGCCAGCGCCTCCACCATATTCTCAACATCAGTATCATCACTAACAGCATCCGCACCCCCGCCTCCACTGCACAACCCGTCACCATTATCATTTCCCCTCTATTTTCGCCAGCGCTCTGCCCCATGAAATTCAGATCTTTATGTTTGGAAAAGTGTATCTTGGCCTAGATCCATGGACCCAAAACCCTAAAATAAAGCTGAGAGAGAGAGAGAGAAATAGTAGCCTGGCTTTGACCCTAAAAGAGGAGAGGGGGAGGGGAGTGTTCGTTTTGCCTTTTTGAGTCCAGGGGTCTTAGGATCTACTCACACATGGTGAAAGAAAACAGTAACTGGCCTTTGGGGCTCAGAGCTTCTATGGCTTGGGGAACCCTTCCAAAGAGAAAAAGGAGTGTTGCTCCTCCCTAAAGGATTGCTAAGTCTATCAATCTGAAACCCACCATCTCATTAGGCAAATAGACTCCCAAAACTGTTCCAATTCCCCCCTCATAGGACAATCTGTCACCAAAGGAAATGGCAGGGTGAGCTCAGCACACAGAGTGGGACCAGGCTTGGTCCTTCAGTGAGGCTTCAGTGAGGACCAGCCTTGCAGGTTGCTGGACACGAATTCTGGGCCTTCTGATACTCCTGTTTCATGGACGAGGCCCCAGGGGTTCTCTCTAGGGCCCAATGTGACATCTTAATATTATCTCAAATAAGAAAAAGAGAGACCGAAGGACAGAGTCAGGGAAAGAAAAATACAAATCAGAGGCAATTAACATGCAGTGTGACTCTGGTATGAATTTCCAATCTCTGCTCTTGAGAATCAAAGGAGCCTCCTCGGGAAGTGGGCACAGACCTCTGAGTCCTGGTCCAACCTTCCCTCTTCTTTTTCACCTGGTTCTGTGAGCCTCATGATCGCCTCTGTGTGTCAGGCCTTCCACATCCCTAGCTTGTAGGCCCTGGGAAGGGCACTTTCTCAGATAGAAGCGCCCTGTGTATGTTGGCTTTTACACTGAGATTACAGAGGATTCCCACTCTCTCCAACGTCAAATTTTTCCTGGTTTTGACCTAAAGGTACAGAGCTTTGTCAGTTGTTTTCGTAACTGTAATCCTGCCTTTGCTCGGGGCACATGAAGGGGGTCTGCCCTCCTTCCCCAAGTGGGCTGTAAGCTGCGCTCCTTGGTTGACTGGGATGGCCCTTGTTGTGCCTGAGCTGCTCAGCCCCAGGCCTCTCTCTGCCTCATGTAATTTCCATCTGCCTCACAAGGGGACCAAGAGATTTTAAAGCCTGCCCTGTTCACTGGGTGGCAAGAGATGGAAACAGCCTGCAAAGGTGTCTCCTGATTCGTCCTCAGCTCTGGCACAAGTCCAGTGATGTGCTGTCAACCCCCCTCCCCTACCAGCTACAGCTGTTGGAGGTTTTTACTTTCCTGTCTTGTTATTTAACTACTGCATGCCCACTTTTGTGCAAGCTACCTGGGCGGCTCTCCAGCCCACACACAGCCCAGCTAAGTCAGGACCCAGAAATTCACCCTGGAGCAAGGTAGGTGGCAGCTACCACCAGGGTAGCTGCCACTGTGAGCACAATTAGTGACACAAAAGGTCCAAGACAGACTTGTGTCCCTAAAGCCTCCAGCTGCCTGGGGCTGCCATCTTAGGCCAAAGCTTGAGTTTTTAGTTCATAAAACACTCAGTCCTTAATATCAAAACCACCAATTAAAGTGACCCTGTTCAAAACATGTAAGGGATACACACTTAGAGGGAGTAATTATGAACCCTGTAGTTTGGGATTGACTGTGTTTTTTTCTTTGATTGTTTTTAACATTATTAGGCTTAGCAAGAATCTCTGTTATGTTTATACAAATTTTATGTGCAATATGCATACGTGTACTATGATTTTAAAATTTTATTTTGTGACAAAAAGCCCTGAGGATCTTTTGAAGAAAAACACAAATAACTGCAAGAGAAATAATGCAGCAATGATAAGATCCCTAAACAGCCCACACAGGAAAATTAAGGAGAAAATTCTAAAGTGTCCTATTCTGGCTCCAGCTAAGTCCTCCTCAGAGAGCTGAGATAAACTCTGTGTGTGTGTGTGTGTGTGTGTGTGTGTGTGTGTGTGTGTGTGTCTGAATGGGGGTGGGGGCATAATGTGTGTGTGGGTGTAAGTCATGTGAGTAAAGTGTGAATGTGTGTGAGTGTGAATGTGGGTGTGCACATGGGAATATGTGTGTGGGCATTGAGTGTATGTAAATGTGACTGCATTTATGTATGAGTTGTGAATGTAAGAGCTCACTGTATGAGTGTGAGCATGAGTGCATGTACATGTAAGTTATGAGAGTCTGTGTGCACGCTTGTGAGTGCAAATGTGAGTGTGGATGTGATTGTGTGAGTACAAGTTGTGTGTGAAATGAGTGTGCATGTAAGTGGTGTGCATGTGAATGTCATTGTGTGTGAATGTGAGTGTATTTGAGTGTGAGTGTGTGCATTTATTATGCAAGAGGATCTAAAGAAGCACCTTTACAGGATCTTGACTTGGAAAGCCCATCATTTCTGAGCACAAACACAGCTCGTCCCGGCCCAGGGAGACCTGATGGGAATCGGAAATGGCGAGGGTGCCCATCTGTCCCACTGGCCCAGCACAGAGTTCACTGATGCCCATGGTCCTGACATAGCTCTCATCTTTTGTAATCATCCTGAGGCTGTGGTTGAGGTCTAGCTTACACGAGTAAAGTACACACCTCGTGAAAGTACTGTCTGCACACACACACACCCAGAACTACCCCCAAGATCAAGTCACACAACAGTCCCAGCACAACCCTCCCTTTTTACTCTCAAAATTCTCCTGGTTGGGAGGGGATATGAGGATATGTGTATACGTATGGCTGATTCACTTTGTTATACAGCAGAAGCTAACGCACCGTTGTAGAGCAATTATACTCCAATGAAGATGTCGAAAAAACAATCATTTTGATGTGACAGCCACCACCATCCATTTTAAAAGTACAAGACAAGCTCTTTAACAATCAGGCATTTAGCATCATTCCTTTTACTCCTTGAAATTATATTTCCATCTCACTTCCCCCACAGAATTTTATCCTGATGTAATACACTGATATTTTTATACTTGACAGTCTTTTATTGATCAGTCTCTCATATATCACAGAAACAAAACATGTATGCAAATTTATTTAAAATTTGTTTCCTATAACCGTAAATAATAAATAATTATTTTTAAAAAATCTCCTGGTTGGAATGATGAACACTTCGGTCCCCCTGGGGAAGTCTCACCAGGATTTCTCCTAGGCCCCTGAAGGAGGGTGGATTCCATCGTCCATTAGCATGACACCATCTTCTGGCCTTTGGGTAATATTTTACACATGCAGGAGAATCAAAGTAAATGTATTGCAGCTGTTTGGAAACCAGGGATGGTTAGATGACATAGGTTTGACTTGATGGGCTCTGAGGATGTGTGGATTCTAGAAGGTGGAAATTATTAGAACAAACACCTTGGTGGAAATTACCATTAATTCAAAGTGTCTGAACTTCCCTTTACCCCATCTCCACCACTCTGGCCTACCTCTGCCAAACTTTCCTTTCGTTAAAGGAATGAGTCATCCCCAATGGGAACCATATGGAAACTATGGGAAAGAGTATGGGATCTGGAGTCGGCCTGGCTTGGCCTTGCAACTTGACTATACCATCAGCTAGCTCTGTGTCTTTGGGTAAGTTAGTTAACTTCTCTAAGCCTCAGTTTCCTCATCTGTGAGAGGAATAACAATTTACTTTGCAGTGTTGGGGTCAGGATTAGATTTAATGAATATAAGGTACCTGGCACATGGGCACCAAATGTATATTAACTGATATTTAAGTCAGATTTAGGGATCAGAATAAAAGCAAAGAGGCAGACTAGCTTTTCCAAAAGTGGCCACAATGCTATTTCCAGTCCCATTCATTCTTCCAGAATTTTGCCCCTCCCCATCAAGAGACAGAGTCTATCTCCCCTCCCCTTGCACCAGGCAGGACTCTGTGACTGCCTCAATGAGTAAAATGTGATAGAAGCAATAGTACATGACTTCTAAGGATAGGTGAAAAAAGCTCTCTCTCTCGAGATGCTTACCCTGGGAATCCAGCCACCATGCTATGAGGAAGCCCAAACCCGCCCACACAGAGAGACTGTATAGAGAGGCCCATGCGAAGAGGACCTAAGGATCCCCCCAGCTAAACAGCACTACCAACCAGCAGACATGTGAGTGAATGAGCTTTTAAATGATTCCAACCCTCAGCCCCTGAGTCTTCCCACTGAGGTCCTAGAAATTGGGAGACAAATACAAACTGTTTCTGCTGTGCCCTGATTGAATTCCTGGCCCAGGAATCTGTGAACATAATCAAGGCCTATTTAAGCTGCTAAGTTTGGGGATAATTTGTTATACAGCCATAGTAACTGGGACTCAATGTAATCAGGGTTTTGTGGATGGAGCTGACATTACTCACTTATATCTGCATCAGGCAGAGTGAATGTGAACACAGCTCTCTGCTTTGGTGCCTCCAAACCTCAAAGGTAGAGAGTCTGTTGTACACACTTGTCCTGTTGCTTGTGATTGGAGCCTGGTGTACATGTTCATGCTGACAAAATTGATTGGCTCCATTACTCAAATCCAAAGTGATCTCCTATATCCAAACTCCTAGATCCCTGTCAGTTCTTTAACACTGACCCCTTACTAGCCTGTGGGAAATGGAACCAGAAAATAATGCAACTATTTCATAACCAAAGATGCCTGAAGTTATACATGCAAATTGGTTGCTATCCTCTTCAAACAACAGTTGTGCAATGTCTAATCCTATTTCTCTATTTTCTGTCTCACAGAGATGGAAACTTTACCCAGTGCCATGAACACATTTGGAGAAGGAAAAAGACTAGCAAGGCCTTCAGTGACAGCCAAGGGCCGTCAGAAAAATCAGGCCAGAACGTAGGGCAGCAGCAAGACCAACTTTCCAGAAAGCCCAAACCAAGGAAAATGGGTTAAATGGGCAGACCATGCCCATAGAGCTCTACCATGGCCTAGAACATGTCACGTGTCATAGCAAAGTTAGTATAATAGAGTTGTGAAAGCGTGGGCTTTGGGTCAAACAAACCTGGTTCAAATTTGGTTTCTCCACATAGTGGCAGTATGACCTTGGTAAGTTCCTTACTGCCTCAATTTTATTACCTGTAAAAATAGTACCTACCTGTGGCAGAGGCAGCTGGTGGTCTACCAAAGATATGTATTCCTCTTGCAACTTCACTTATGGCTGGGAAGAAGCTGCCCAGCATCTAAGTTGGACCATGTGACCTGATGGACTAATGGGACCAATGACCAATGAAAGCAGAGGTTCTATGTGTCCCTACCAAGCCAAGGTGCTGAGATCCAGTGTGTTCTGCCTACACTGTCATTCCCTTTCCTGGTGGCCTTGGAGGCCCCAAGTTGAAGATGGTGACTTCCTGGGATAGAGTGAGGCTGAATCCCTGTGTCACCACTTGGAAGAGAACCATTTAATGAAGAACATGCACAATGGACTTTGTGTGAGTGAGAAATAAACTTTTACTAGGTGAAGACACTAAAAATTGAGGTTGTTTGTTACAGTAGGGAGCCCACTCTGACTCATACATTGTTTTAGAGAATTGTGACGTACATAATTACGGATACTGTAAACAGTTGTATACCATTTGTCTTCCCCATTTGACTTATGGTCCACGAGGGCAAGGACTGGGCCCTATTGACCCACAGTGTGCAGTGTATACCAAGCAGTGAGTAAATTTGAACTGGTTATCTGCAACTTGATTAAGAGAGGCAAATTAGAATATGGACTCTTTAGCAATAGGAGAAAGAAAATGTTGAGGCTAAAAAAGAATATTACATCAATACTTCATCCCCAAATATTTAAACACTTGTCAAAAGTACCAAAAAAAACCAAAAACAAAAGCACCAAAAAAAACCCCACCTAGCAATAAAGTCATAATTTGCCAATTTGGAACTTTGATGCCAAAAGGGACCAGAGAAATGCATTTTCTCATTAGCAAGTTTTAGAAACCAATGTTTACTATCAGATTTTCTGTAAAGTTCCACAAAGCTTTTCCAAGGTAATTAAATGGTTGCCTTAACCACTGGTTCATGTTTCTAGCAGATGAAGCTGAGGAATCTAAGGGATTCCTGTGTAAATGCAAACTCAGTAGGAAGAATTGTATCCAGAAACAGTACCTTATCAGTAACACCTGAGCTTTCTCTTTGAATTATCCATGTGAACAAACATAAGTTGTATTTATTTTTTTAATTAATTAATTAACTAATTTATTTATTTTTGGCTGCGTTGGATCTTCTTCCTTTCTGCATACGTGCTTTCTCTAGCTGTGGCGAGCGGGGGCTACTCTTCATTGCGGTGCGCGGGCTTCTCATTGCGGTGGCTTCTCTTGTTGCAGAGCACAGGCTCTAGGCACGTGGGTTTCAGTAACTGTGGCTCACAGGCTCTAGAGCGCAGGCTCAGTAGTTGTGATGCTAGTTGCTCCGTGGCATGTGGTATCTTCCTGGACCAGGGCTTGAACCCGTGTCCCCTGTGTCCCCTGCATTGATAGGCAGATTCTTAACCACTGAGCCACCAGGGAAATCCCATAAGTTGCATTTATATAGCATGTTTTTTTCTGTTGCTTCCACTGTGTTTTCTCAACAACCCTAAGAAGTTAGGGCACATTTTATTGTCATCATTTCACAGATGGAAAATCCATGAAATAAAGAGAGTTGTGATTTGGCCAGCATCTCACAGCTCTTGTGAGAATCAGAAAACAGGTCTCCTGAAAAGGCATAGGACTTTTTCTCCACCAGACCTCCCAGGTTGATATGTGTTCATCATGGACGATAGCCCAATAGAAACCAAATCAAACAAACTGTTTTTGAGTCAGTCTGGGTAAGGTCTCAAGCTTGGGATAAAAAGTCTCAGTTTTATGGGATAAAGAGCAAACTAAGACACACTCATAAAATCCAACAACAGCACCACTGGGGAGAAAATAATTTAAATAGATGAGCAGTTAAAAAATAAATAAAATATTAACATGGCAATTCCTCTTAATAACAGAAGAGACAAGGTAAGACAGGGTATGACTAAATAACAAATAAGGAGAAAGTCCAAGAAGTGTGATGACCGTTCAGAGGAGGGAAAGAGTCCAGAGGCTAGAACACCAGAAAGACGGGGTGCAGGAGCTGTCATTTTAGAAAGGGGTAAAATTACGGAATCAAAGTGTCTTATCTGCTCAGCACCCCTCCCTTCTTCTCTGGAAACATTCCCCTTTCTCTGGGGAATTTTTCCTTCCTTTATTCCATTCATCTGAGATTGATTCTAGATGGGACTGCTAGTGATAGCATCCTACACCTTGGCCATTGGAGTGGGCGTGGGACCCAGTTCTAGCCAATTAGAGTTCTTGAAAAAGAAATAACTGTAACTAAGGGAAGGAACCAATCCTGCTTGCATGTAATGTGAGGAGGACCTGCCATAGCCATGGGTTTTGCTCTGTGGAGGAGACTGGGCTTGAGGAAAGCAGCTGATATTAGAGAAGGGGCAAGACGGTATGGGTGACATTGGAATGTGGTTCCAGTTGTTCCCAAAGCTTAGCAGAACCCTGCCTTCCCTGCAGGTTATAGTAGCATGGAGTCAATCATTTCCTCCTTAACCCAACGGTGGTCCAGCAGGGCTCCTCTCATTTGCAAGCATGGTCTTGACTATGGGAACAGGTGGAAAGGAGAGAAGAAACTGCCTGCTCTCAGGCAGAGGCTACAGACAAGCTGTGTGGGAAGTGGGGCACAAGACTTCTCTGGGGACAGTGAAGAAAGCAGTATTTCTAGAGGTGGGAATCAGATAAAGGACGAGTAGGACACCAAGCTATGAGCGGCTTGAATTTGAGACGATAGTAGAACGTATCCATGGAGACCCTGAGCTGGCAACCAGGATGTGGAGGTGGGTCTCCAGAGAGAAATTATGACTGATGCAACTATAAACCTTTGGTCTTTTATACACTCAGTCAAAAGGACTCCAGAGAGAAAGGGCTTTTTTATGATTTAAAGTGGTTCGTGAATTTAAGGGAATATTATTAATTTTGTTGTGCCATCTGCATGGAGGTAACAGTTGAAGTGGATGTAGAAAATTCTCAAGGGAGAGAAGGGAAGAGCGTCTTGGATAAATGTTCCCAGTTAGTCAAAGACAATAATAAGAACATCAAGGAATTAAGACAAGGCAGGGTCACAAAAGCCAGGTAAACAAAGAGTTTGAAGAGGGAGAGGTTGAGCAGTGGTGAAAAGAACAGGGAAGCCAGTGAGAAGGTTGATGAGAAATTCTATGGGATTTGAATTTGAGGAGCAGGAAGTTACTGATGAATGAACTTGGATGTAGCAAGATGCCAGCCAATGGATGGAGAGAAGTTACAGGTGTGTGCTGTTGGTGGCCACCCATATTACTTGAACCTTCCAGAGGGGGGCGCTCCTGTGACTTTCCAGTATGGAATCCGCATCTCTGGGCCTGAGGGATTGTTTCCCCAGAACGAAAGAAGGTCACAATGCCCATCAGGTGAGCCAGAAGTAGCAGAGAATTAATACCTGCCAGGAGCAGCCCTTCAGCTTAGGAGCTGGTGTATAAATATCCCAGCTCTCTCGCCTTGCCCTGGGGGTGGGAAAATTCAGAATAGATTCTGCACCATTTCTCAGAGTTTTCCCCCCAAATTACACTCCAGGTGCCCACGGTAGCCACTGTTAACAGTACACTCTTTAATCAGCTGCATTCCTTTTCTTGTCTACCTTCCTAGTCTCCTAACAGTGTGTTTCCTGCACTTCCTAAATATACTACTTGTACTTGAATCCCTGTCTCAATGTCTGCTTCTGAGGGCAACTAAGCTGAGACAAGCGATCATGTAATTTACAGCCCAAACTAGGACCCTTGTGAGAGTGAAAAGGGGAGGGAACATTGTTAATAGTTATGCTCAGACATATGCCTGGAGGTATGCCCCCCCCCACCCCGCAGTTATATGCTTGTCCTTTGAGAAGCTGGACTGGGGACGGAGGAGGAAATGCAAATTTCAAATACCAATTCCTTATGCTAACAGAGAGTGCAGATTTGTGGAGAGTAAAGCTGCCTTTTATTGGGTGAGTATTTGCACCCTATGCCCCACTACCTGGAGGGCTCTGAAAAGGAATATGTCAGCCCAAGAGTGGGAAAACATCTCAGGAGGAGAATGGGCCACAGAAGTAGGTCAGTGTCCGGCCCTCAGGAAAGCGAGGCTCATGCATTTCTGTGATTTTAGTCTCCGAGGCTGCGAGCCATGCCGTCAACCTTAGTCAACAAGACACTCATCTTACGGCCTCGCTGGGCGCCCCCTTCTTGCTTCCTCTCTGCTTCCGTTAGTAAGGTCACTGCGTGCCTCTCTGCAGCTGCACAAACAGACAAACTTCCTCTGACAGCACATCCATGCCCTCTCTGTGGGTGCCCTAGCCCTAAGGATATCGTCTGGAAACCTGAATCCTTTAATACCCAGGGTCTTTCCACTTCAGATGCTTCCATGTCTATCGTTTTAGCATCTCTCCTCTAAAAAGAGATTTTTTTTTCTCTGCAAGAAAGTCTTTGAAGAACGCCACTCCATCGCGTTGCATGGTTGCCGAGGAGCTGCTGCCGGGGGGAAGCGTGTTCTGGATGTGAAGGTGCTGAGGAAGGACAAGACGCGAACATTTTTTCCCCTCCCTGTGCACGTATTAATCCCCATCCCCGCGTTAAGACGCAGCTTCTGTGTGATGTCGGTGGTGTGGATGAAGTGTCTCTGACGGGGAGGGACCTCTGCCCTCCAGCACCAGGTGTTGGCCTGTGGTGCCTGCTGTTCCCCGTGGCTCTCAGCACCCCCGTTCCTGGGAGATGCGTCTCATCCGTCTGACAGCTTGCCCTTGACAATCTGGCTTCTGCCGCTCCGCTCCCCTTGAGCGTGGAGTTGATGAATAAAGAGATAGATTAACACAGGCTATGCCAAGCACCTTCTGTGTATGAACTCATTTCATCTTCACAATTCCACGGAGTGAGTCCTGTTATTAAGCCTGGGCCACAAGTGAGGACTGAGATTCAGGGAGGCTAAGTAGCTTGCCCAGGTTCTCTCAGAGAGTAAAGTTTGCAGTTTGAGCAGCAGAAAAGGAAAAGCCTGTGGGATACTCCATTAGATACAGAGGTAAGGCTGGCTGGTTGGCTGGGCTGGTTAGGAAGGAAATGCTCTGTGGGTCCATATTCCACAGAGTTCTCCTTCGCTGACTGGATTAGAATTCCATTCTGTAGCTATGCTCCTGTCCTAGACCTTGAGGCCCGGGGGGACGATCTCTCGTGGATGGCCCAGGCAAGAGCTGATCAGACACCACCTTGGCCTCCAAAACCCAGCTCCCTTCCCAGACCTCAGCTTCGCAGGGTTTTATCTCCTCTTAAAAGCCACCCAGACTTTGTCTTTGTGTCACAGGTCAAATGCATTACCTCCTCAGGAAAGGCCCTAAAGACCCTTCTACCCTCCCACTGCCCGTGGATCCTACTCTGCTACATCCCTCTCCACCTGGCCTCTGCACAGAACCTTGCCTGTCCTCCATCATGGTGGAGAGACAGACATGGGGCGAGTGGGCCTGGACCAACAGTAGGCAAGCAGGCCCCTCTCACAGGTGCTTTGGGAGTGTCACACCTTTATTCAGAGGGCTCGTTGCTGAGCCAAGCTACCTGCAGCTCCCAAATACACTCATGATTTCCTACCTCAGTGTCTTTGCTCAGAATGTTCTCTCCACCATGAATGACCCATCTCTGAATGTCCAAACTCCATCCATTTGTTAAGGCACAGAACCGTGGCATCACAGTGCCTGATGCCTTCTCGGAGCCCCTCACTGGAAGTCCTCTGCACCCCTCTGAGCCTCTGTCTGTACCCCTCTAAAATCACACATGTGCTGCATTCTTCTTGGAAAAACGGAAGAGATGTATATTTATAGTCATATTTCCTTTTCTAGTCTGTAAGTTCATCAAAGGCTGAATTCAACCGTGCATTTTCAAATGTGCTTAGCAGAGGGCTTAACATGTCAGGTGTTTTTGAAAGAAAGAGGAGGGGATACTTAGACAGGGAAAAATGCAATATCTGGCAGGGAAACCTTTGGGAATTGCAAATAACATATTTGCCAAATAGATGATGTCCTTGATCATCAAAACAAATGGAATATTTATACTCCAATTCCTGTCCCTCTGTGGGCATGGGGTCCAGGGTACCTCTGAGAATCCAAATAGATCAACTCTCCCATTCAGAGTCGATTCTATCATTTATTTATATTAGTCGTGGGGGGAGGCTTGAGAGAGACAGTTTCAGAGCCAAAGCTGCCTTGGCTTCTCTTCTCGCTTCCATTTTCCTTTCTGATTAAAAATCAGTGGAATTTTGAGAAGCCAGTTCCAAGGCTGTGCAATTTTCCCCTTTTAAAACGTCTGATACTGAATTGATTACGTAAGATTTACAGCAGGCTCTTCACTCCTTACTCTTCAGAAGCCATGCACCTTCCGAGCAGATTCGCGGGTAGTCGTAGTAGCAGTAGCAGTAGCAATGGTGGTACCAGCAGCTGTATTCATAGTAGCAATAGTAATAGTAGTAGTACTCACTACTCTGGGCTAAAAAAGATGCCAGAGGAATGGAAACATCTTCAAAGGTAAGTCCCAGACAGCTCATGATTTTGAGTATCACCATTGACTAGTTGTGTAACCTGGGACTAGTGATCTCACCTCTCTGAATCACCGTTTCCTCGTATGCAAAATAGAGCTAATACTTGTAACCACTCCACAGTGTGGTGGTAAGGATTAAACAGGATCGAGCATTTAGAACAAACAACCCACCACCTGGCACAGAGTAAGTGCCCACTAATAGCTGGCTGTTAGATACACTCTTGAAAAAAAAGCTGAAATAGAACCAAAATGTGAATATCTATTGCTTTTATACAGCTGGTGAATCTTTAACTTTTTTTCTGTGCTTCCCACATCGTTTCTGATACTTATCTACATATGTACCTAACTCAGCCGTTGCATCACCAACTACTGTCTCTATTTAAATGGTGAACTTCTAAAAGGCAAAGATCCCTCCTGTTCTATTTGTTTAAGTAGCATGATTCCAGGAACATGTGAGCACTTAATATATTCTTAGCTCAGCAGTTTCTAACCATGGGTCAAAAATCAAATTGGACTGCGGTGGTTCTTAAATGCTTTTGGGGTCATGAACGGTTTTGAGAGCAAAATGAATACCGTGGACCAACTCCCAGAGAAATGCACAGACAAGCGAACCATCCATACACTGCATCCCTTCCCTCCCTAGGCCATACACTGCATCCCTTCCCTCCCTAGGCCATACACTGCATCCCTTCCCTCCCTAGGCCATACACTGCATCCCTTCCGTCCCTAGGCATGAGGCTCCCGGATCAAAGTCTTTAAACCAAACAAAACCAAAACAGTTCATAAACACTGCCATGTGCCAGGGGCTTCATAAACTACATCTCATTTAAGCTTTAGAAAGATGCCAAGGCGAAGGGACCTCTCCTGCCTTCTGTGTGGGTCCAGAGATGCTAGATGTCTAGTACGTGTGAGGTCAGACAGCTGAGTGTTTTCACCACCACCCCCCCCCCGCACCGGCTCAATAGCCCTCCTTGAGGTGTGGAGGGGGTGGTCTCGTGGGTCCACCAGAGATCAATGGCCGATTCACGGGCGAGAGCATTTTCATGTCAATTCTGCCGGTGAGGACACTTGGGCATCCTGAGAAGGCCTTGTGGGAAGTAAAGGTGGTAAAATCAGGGCACCCCAGGTCATCGGAGCCTGAGGACGCTTTCCTTCATTCTCTCATACATCTGAGCATCGCTTGTGCCAGGCACTGGGCCACAATCTGATGTATGCCGCATTATTAAAGAGCCCATGGCAAGTAGGCCTGGATTTCGATTCTAGCTCTATCAGTTGGTTGCTATGTGACCTTGAGGAAGCTAATTAATACCTTGAGCCTCAGTTTCCTTATCTGTAAGGTAAGGTCAATCCACTCTTCATTGTGGGGCTGCCCTACAGATCCAGTGGGCCTACGTTAGGAGACACAGGGGCCTGCACAGACTGGGTACTGTTCAGAGGTCACTTGCAGACAAATTGGATCTATTTTAGGTTGTCAGACAAGAGACCCTTAGAGAAAAAAATAAAGTCCCGTCCAGGAGAGGAGCCCAGGAAAAAGGGCAGAGGAGGGCCCTGCACTAACACAGGGAACTTCCTCTTCTCTCCAGACCACTCAGCTGACGTGCCTCTTTGTTTTCGTACCGTAAAGGGCAAAATATTTTCCTGGCAGTTGGAAGCAGAGTTTTGCCGTTAATCTTCCCTCTGCATGCAGTTTCACCGAGATCCAAAGTGACACAAAACAAATCCTAGAATTTCACCCCAAGGAGATGGAAAAATACGTGCCTGCCAGACTGGGCAAGGCCGTCTCCAGGCACAGGAGCAAGAAGCGCTTTCATCGGGGGAAGTGTCAGCACACCCACAGCTGTACCCCAAGCCCACACACAAAAGCAGCTTCCCACAGACCTGCCCAAATATTTGAACGCAGTCCTGAAAGAGTGTTTTTAAAATTTCTGGACATCGAAATAGAAAAGACATGCCTAGGAAATACGAAAACTGCCACTGGGGGGCCAGCCAACCGCATGAGCCCTGTCTTCTGTCCCACAGCCTCCATCAGGGGCTACACCTCAAATTTTACCTTCTGGGGCTTGTCAGTTTCCTTCCAGCCACGATGGATGACCTTTAAAATGGATTTCATCGGCCGGTGCAGTCTTGATATCCTGTCCAGATACGGGCACTCAGATGTGGAATGCATCCCCTCCACACTTACAGAACAAAATAAACAGGGAGAGGAGAACCAAGCCAGATCTGCTGGCCCAAAATCTAGTCAGGACTGACTGGAAGTAATCCCTGCCTTGATCAATGGGATGGTTGTTTTGCCACTGAATAGCTAGCTATTGATTGTGCCAACTGGCCTTTCTTTCACACCAGGGTGGGGCTTGGGGTTGGGAGGGTCAGTCTGTCATCTGCATGTGAGCATCTTGGCTGTGGACATGTTCCTGCTGCTTTGAGGCTGCCGAGCCAGCAGGGGAGAGAGAGGAGGGAGGAAGATGCTCCTGACCTGTGCATCTCTCTCTCCACAGTCATGGAGCCGTGGGGCTGGTTCCTGTCCAACCTCTACAATGCATGGCTTGGGGGGATGGTGGGGGCGGGACTGACAGCACGCCAGCCTCTCTCTAGTTGATCTCTAAGCCTCTCTCCCAACCCCTTCCAAGGAAACTCATCCCTCTTCCCCCATCAGCCAAGGAACAAAAGCCTTTTCCCATAATGATTCAGGGATAAGCAACCCCCCCCAAGAAGTCACAACCTACCAGTTCCACGAATCCCAGTTTGGGCTCATCTGGGACACCTGCTGCCTAAACCCACAGGCCCTACCCACTGCCTAGCATGGCTGAGAGCAGAGCCAGCATTTACATTGACCCTGTCATATACATCTCCCCATTTAATCTTCATTCCAACCCTAAAAGGAGGAGGAAACAGAAGCAGAAGGTTGAGCAGCTCTCCCAAGTCACCCAGCTGAGAAGCAGGGAGCAGGAATTTGAACACCCCTCCCTCCCCAGTTGGGCGGCCTCCCCCTGGTTGGATGAGCCAATGGCCCCTCTGAGCTGCAGTTTTCTTCTCTGCAAAATGGGTTGTTCCGATATTTGCATGAGTTCACGTTTGCAAAGAGCCTCACCATGCTTGGCACGAAAGGCCTTTTCCTCCAGTCAGGTAAATATGTGAGCACTGGTGGAAGATGCATGTTGGATAAGGAAAGTTTTCAGGATATGAAAGTGTACGAAGTTTATCTTCTCCGCCCAGATATAGCCTGACCTTTTGGAGCACATTTTATTGGTCAGAGAAGAGGCTCACCACCCTCTTATCTCACTGCCCATATGCCCAGCATTCTCCTGTATCCTGTTATCCTGTCACAGAGGGAAACATCCAAGATGGCAGTCCCATGGGAATGTTGGGCAAGCGTGCTAACTATGAGGTCTGGGGCATCGGAGTTTTTTAAAAGACCATAAGGAACACTTGGCTCTAAAGGATGTGATTACTGTGGTGGATCTGAGGCACTGAGACAGCTGGGGTTCTGCCGTTTAGACAATCTGTGCAGAAACACGGTCCTCAAGCAGTCGTAAACTGGAGGCACCACTGACCAAGAACCAGCAATGGCCCATTTGTGAGAAGTGCAAGTGCAGACAGAAATAAGGTAGAAGAAGGGTTGACCCTGCATTACCAAGTCCCCCCACTCACTCTCAAGCAATAAAGATTTCTGAAAGGGTACGTGAACTGGAACCCATTCTGGGCGGTGAAGTAGAGGTCTTGAGTTCAAGTTCTCTGTGCCTAGTCTAGACCCACTTGCTCCGGCTGCCAGGCTCTCCAAGGAGCGTCCTCTAATGCCTCCCCTCTTGGCTTGCTCCCCACTCACCCTTGCCCTTGTGACGGACTGACCTGGAGCCCCTGGGTCATCACTGGCACCTCCTGCCCTTGGCTTCCCCACCTCACCTCCACAAGGTGTCTCTCGGACACTTGGCCACAGTGGTGAGCCACACTGGGCGTGACACCTCGCGGCAACTGCGGGGCCCGGTCCCGGCAGGGTCTCCCTGACCAACAGGTCTCCCCACTTGCCCTCCTTCTCTTTTCCTTCTAATCTGTCCCACAGCTGCCAGAGGAACCTTTGTAAAGAACTGCTGTAACTGTATCACTTGCTCCCTCCCTTCCTCTTAGCCCCGACACTATCAGCTAGAAAAACCCAAAAGGATAAGGGCCTCACAGCATTGAAGTGAGGATTAAAGGCCAACGACTTTATGGATTCCAAGCACTGGGCCTGGTAACATATGCACATCATCCTTTCTGATCTTCTCATCAACTCTGTAAGGAAGATTCTTTTCCTAAAACCATCTTGTAGCTGAGGAAACCGAGGCCCAGAGAGCTGAAGAGATCTGTTCATGATCTCTTGATGACTGTGGGCAAAACTGAGACTCAACTCCAGGTCCCTCTGAGGCAGGAGATAGACGGAACCCAGGCTGAGCTGCTGGAATCTGTCTTCTGTGGGCAGATACTCCAAGATAAGATAATGGCAGGAACAGTGGAGAGCTGAGCCTTGCCCAGATAAGAGATAAAGAGACCACATATTTCGCGTTCTCAAGGACAAGGAGACCTTCCTGACTACACATGCACAGAAAGGCTCCTAGAGGGCCAAAAAGGAAGGGGGTGCCACCCCATAATAGGTGATGTCAACCTACCCACAGCCCTCTTCGCTAGAATCCACCTTGGCTAAGAGATGCTCGCACACACAGAGGAGGACCCTGAGATATACCAAATACGGAATCAGGATCAGACAAAGCAAGATGATTGGTCAGAGGAAACCTGGAAGAAATGCCCCATGTAAGTGATTTAAACTACCACGAGGGCATGACTCTCTCTGAGCCTGCCTGTGTGTGCCTATTGACGCGTACTTTTTTCCTCCTAATAAACACTTTACTTGTTTCACTGTTTTCCATCTCTTTGTTGAAATTTATTCCTACAACGCAGACAAGCCAGGGCCTTGTCACTGACCACTGGACATCTTGGTCTAGTGGCTAGGATCCAGTTCTCTGACTGCCACGGCCTGACTTCCATCTCTGGTTGGGGAACTGAGACCCGGCTTCAAGCTGCTGCAGGCCAAGGCCACCAGAGATCACTTCTGGTTTCAAAGTCTGACTCTGAGGTCATAAGCCTCGCTCAATGGTTCCCTTCTTTGTAAATGTAATGGCTGGTGTTCTCCCCTCCTCAGAGACATGCTTGGAGAATCAGATGAGTTATAAACCCAGAATGGGAGGCCTGGGAGGGGCCTCAGAGGTCATCTGGCCCAATCTCCTCATTTTACAGATGAGGAAACTGAGGTCCAGAGAGGCAACTTACCCAGGACCCCATAGCTACTGCCAGAACCTGGAGCTATACATTTCTAAACACCCACTTGCTTTATCGTGAAAGATAGCATGCATACAGAAAGTAAAATGGCTTAATGCAATACTAAAAAATGAGCACCTTTGTAACCACCAGCCACGTCAAGCACTAGAACGTTTCAGAGAGCCATGCGTTTCCTGTTGGAGCCGAAAGTATTCAGGGAGGATGGAGCAGTGAGACCGGGTGCTGAGAGGAGCAGTTATCTGGGGCGTCTCCCTGTGAGTCCTGGGCCCTGGCAATGGAGGAGGAAGAGAGGGACCCAGACCCACAAAAATATAGTAAGTCATTTAGAAAGTTGCAGACAAGAAAGTAGTAGCCTGTATTTTTAGCATAAGCATTTACTGGAGATGGGTGCTTTTAGATAAGGATGGTGGAGAGACCTGGACCAGCCACTCACTCTTTTTTTTTTTGCGGTACGCGGGCCTCTCACCGCTGCGGCCTCTCCCGCCGCGGAGCACAGGCTCCGGACGCGCAGGCCCAGCGGCCATGGCCCACGGGCCCAGCCGCTCCGCGGCATGTGGGATCCTCCCGGACCGGGGCACGAACCCGCGTCCCCCGCATCGGCAGGCGGACTCCCAACCACTGCGCCACCAGGGAAGCCCCAGCCACTCACTCTTTAATCAGATCTTTTACTAAAGTTACTCAGACTAACCAGACACCATCATAAGCACTTTTGAATATGAAATCATTTAATTATCACTTATAGCCCCACAAGTTAGATATTGTTAGCCCTACTGTACAGATAAGGAAATCAGTGCAGAGAGGTAAATTTCCTTGCCTGAAATCCCCTGGTACTAAACAGGCCCAGTCAAACCCAGTTATGTGTTTGCCTAAAACTTTTTTCTTCTTTTCTAAGTGGATTCCTCACCATGTCTCAGTTTGCCTGTCAGCAAAATAGAATAGTTACACAAAGCATAGCACTGAATGAAAGCACTGCCTTCTCCTCAAGAGTCCTCTTAACGTCAAGTACTGTAACTTATTAAGGTACTTATATAGTGTTATATTTGAGGAGAACTAAATTCCTGTGTTTTTAAAGAAGCATAGTTATTCAAGATAGAAAAATGGGACCTGAATAAAACTTTTCCTCACAGTGGAGTAAGACATAGTTAATTTTAAATTTAGGAGACCAAGAAAGACCAATTTGAAGAACAAGGGCTTAAACTGGATTAACTTTACAACAATTGTAACATGAACTAAATGATTGGGGAAATTGGAATAACTTAGTTCCCAGTGGGTTAGACTATACTATTTGCAAGTGCCTATACCGTATGCAAGTGATCGAAACTTACACCATATTATAAGGTAAAGCATGTCCAAACTACCGTTTCAAAGTACTTGCTGGTTTAATTAATGATAATTTATTCCCAAGTTAGCATCCTCATCTACATTTGCAAAATGCACTTTACTTATTTCACTCATTTGTGGCTCTAGCATTGGTTGAGTTATTATAAAAGGATTTCTAAGTATGTACATGATCAGAAAGCTACGTGTTAGAGCAGATATGAACGTAGAACATATAACTTTTGACCCAAGGAATTCGTGGAAAGCCCCAAAGCACCGTGGAAGCAATACATCAACAGTGTTTACAGCCTGCACCTTGAAACAGGTGCGTTGGAGACAGAAGACAAACTTTGAAATCTCTACATATGGACTTAAACTTTATACTAGTTGCTAGAGCTGGAGGCGACTTTAGAACTTGCCTGGCCCTTCTTCTAATTTTTTTCTTTTTTTTTGGCCACACTGCGGGGCTTGCAGAATCTTAGTTCCCCAACCAGGGATCAAAGCCCGGGCCCTGGCAGTGAGAGCGCCGAATCCTGACCACTGGACCACTAGGGAATTCCCATCCTTCTTCTAATTACAGATGTAGAAACTCTGGTCAAAGGGAGCTCACGTGACTCAGTGGCAGAACCAGAATGGCACCCAGCCCAACTGAATTGGGTCTTCCCTGTGTCACAGGACCTCTCAGCCTCCTGCTGACCATTTGCCACTACCTTTTTTTTTAATCCACTGTTCTTTTTTTTTTCATGTCTGTAGTAACAAGAATGGTTATAGGAGGCCACCAATACATAGCAGGATGGGTGAAACCTTTTAGTTTTGATATACTGATTTTTATAACTAAGATTTAAAAGAGGAGAGCATGTATATAACATTAGCAAACATTTTTCATTGTACCTACCATGGGTCACACATTCTTCTACGTGCTTCAGATACATCAACTCAGTGAATTGTCCCAACAATCCCATGAGGTACACTTTATGATTAACTCCATTTTTCAGGTGAGGAAATTGAGGCATAAAGGACATAAAGTTAATACGTGCCGGAGTTGGTACTTGAACCCAGACACGGCCCCCAGAGTCCCTCCCTTGACCATTGTACTGTACTACCTTTCTGTCAAGTCAACATTGCCTAAACAGGATCAAACTAGTCAAAAAACTCATGCGAAAAATTTCCTATTTCTGTTGCTCCCAGGTCTCCCAGACTGCAATTAATTGATTCTTTTGGGGTTCATTTACGCTGGGAAACAGGAGCTCATTTAGATACATCTAGAAGCCAGTGAGGAAAGAAACGGCCAGGTGGAAAACCCAGATCCTTAAGTCATGCACCACAGGGATAGGGCTTTGACGCCAACAGGCTGGGAGTTCCCTTCACTCCAGTATTCTGTTTAAAGAATAAATTCCTAAACATTTCAGTGGTAAAAGCATTTTAACGACAATCCAGTCTTCTTCTCCCCTATTCTTGTCACTTAAAAAAAAAAATTTGTTAATGGAGCAGATGCCTAGAAAGGGCCACAGTCTGATAACTCTTGCAAGGTCTTCCCCGTTTTCCTACCCTCTGAAAAATCAGATCCTCTGAATACAATAATAATAGAGCTGCAACTGGATTTGCATTTGAGGTACAAGGTTGTTGAAAGGAAAAGCAATTAGGGCTTGTCATCCCCAGCCTCTCAACTACAGTGTAAATGTGATGGGTCAGGGGAGCGAGGATAGTCTTGGTGATTTAACTGAACTGCCAGCCACACTATCTTGTGTTGATAAAATCATTATGTATTTTCTCCTGTAGATCACTGGGGCATGGACTTTGCCGACTTACTTCTTGAATCCCATAGCACATGATTTCCACGTCGTAGGGGCTAGTAAAGAGTTTATTATTATAATTGTTCTCTCAAACTGTCCCACAGTTAATGCTGTTTTTACTCAGTAGTACGTTCCTATCTCCTGGCATTCTAAGGAAATAAGAGTTAGAGATGAGTAGCCCAGAGGCAACCGTGGTCCATTGCATGCTGGGATTCAGGTGATCTACAGTGTCCTCATTCCATTGTGCTCGATCAACATCATCTACATTTGGGCTAATGATAAGTTGTCAGTAAGTAGGTAATTTGGACCATTTTGATCAGGTTGTGATTTTTTTTAAGTTTCTTTTTAAAGTTACATACCATAAAATTCACTTATTTGAAGGTACAGTTCTATAAGTCGTGACAACTGTATACCGTCGAGTAAGCGCCATAACACTCAAGTTACCTAACAGTGCCACCGCCAGCAAAATTCCCCTCATGTTTCTCCTTGGTAGTCAAACCCTCCCCAATCCCAAACTCCTGGAAATCACTGATGTGTTCTCTATCTGCATATTGAATTTTGAGAGTCCTTTATATATCCTGGATACAAGTTGTTTGTCAGATACAGGATTTGTAAATATATTCTCTTAGTCTGTGACTTATCTTTATTTTCTTTTACAGAGCAGAAGTTTTACATTGTGATTAAGTCCACTTTATCAATTTCTTTTGTGGATTGTGTTTTTGGTGCTGTTATCTAAGAACTCTGCCTGACCCAAAGTCAGGAAGACTTTCTCCTATGTTTTCTCAAAGTTTTATAGTTTTACATTTAAGTCTATGATCAGTTTTGAATTTATTTTGTATAAAGTGTGAGATAAAGGTCAAGGTTCATTTTTGTTGCTACTACTATATTTTTTGTTATATTTTTAAAACAGGAGTCAGTATTACCTATGTCTTCAGAGGAGACAAACCACAGAGCAGTTTATTTTAATATTTTTAATAGGCTGTATATGCATATCTTACAGAATTTGGGGTATACAATGAAAAATAAGTCTCCCACCTTGGTCCCATGGGTCACGTAGATGCTACCATCCCCCTATCCCCCTCAAGACTACCATTGTTATCGGTTTCTTATGTATCTTTCCAGGAATAATTTATACATTTACTATTACGTGTCTTTTTAAATAAATGAAAACAAACTATTCTTACACACACAAAAGAAGCAATAGAACATTCCAGCATGCCAGAAACCCCTCTCATCCCCCTTTCCCTGTCTCCTCTTCAAGGTAACCACTATCCTGACTTATAGGAATCATTGACTTGCTTCTCGTCATGGTACCGTCACCATCCCTGAACACTATAGCTTAGTTTTTCCTGACCTTGAATTTTACAGTGTAATATCACAGTACATAGCCCTTCGTGTCTAGCTTCTTTCATTAAATATTGGGTTTGAGAGTTTCATTTACATTGTTGCATGTAGCTGTAGTTTAGTGATTTTCATTATTTTGTAGTATTTGTACTGGGTTAAAGAGTGTCCCAAAATTCATGTCCACCTAGAATCTCGGGATGTGGCCTTATGTAGATAGGGTCTTTGCAGAGGTACTCATTTAAAATGAGGTCATACTGGATTGAGGTGGACCCTAAGTTCTATGACTGGTGTGCTTACAAGAAGACACAGAGAGGAGAAGGCCGTGATAAGACAGAGGCAGAGACTGGAGTGATGCAGCCACACGCCAAGGAAGCTGAAGACTGTGGGCAACCACCATAAGCTGTGGGAGAGACAAAGCAAAACCTCCCTCCAAGCTGCCAGGAGGAACCAACCCTACCTACATCTTGATTGTGGACTTCTAGCCTTCTGAATTGGGAAGCATAAATTTCTGTGATTGGAAGCCACCCAGTTTATAATAATTTGAGTCTAATATGGTATTCCACTACCTTTTGAGTCTAACACGGTATAAATCAGCCACAATTTGTTTATAAATATACCTCTACTTCTGATCCATTCTGTAGCTGAGATAGTTTGGTTAGTTTCAGTTTGGGAGCAATTATGAGTAACACCTCTGGGAACACGGTAGTTCACGTGCTCTGGTGCAAATGAAAGACACACCTCCATTGTACCACACTGCTTCCTGAATGCTCACCCTTGGATGGCTTCGCCAGTAGAAATTCCTGGTCCCAGTCCTGAAGCACACTCAGGTGAAGGAAGAAAGGACAACAGTGCAATCAGCAGAGACCTTCTGGTGATGACTCTCGACTGCCCCAGCTCCAGCCCAAGCTTCAGAATCAGGGGACCCTCGACCTCTCCTGCCTGACGCCTCCTCCATGCCTCCATCCCTGGCCTTGCTGTGGCCCTGACCCCAGCTATCACTTCCTGTTTGCAGGACACCCCACACACAGTGACTTTGGCCTTGTGTCTGCTCTCTGATCTCCCTTTCAGTCCCTTTCTTCCTTTGCTGGTTGACTGGGTTTGGGACTGGACCCTGCTCTATTGTCTGTCCCATGGACTCAGCCAACACGTCTCAGATGGAAAGTCCTGAACAGAGGGTCCCTCGTGCAAGGAGAGGCTTTTTGAAGTATTTTCTCTCCACTGAGCAGGAAATCCATTGGCTTTAGAGAATGGCCTCCCCAGGGACGGTGGAAGGTTGAGGGCCGAGAATGCAGGCATCTTGGGGCAGATGAGGTAAATGGCATTTGCAGTAGAAATGGAGATGCCAGTGCACATGGCTGCCACAGCATCCCCCAGTGGCAAAGTCACAGGGAAAAAAGAATGTGTGTGTCAGCTGCCAAAGGGCTGAGGTAAACGACTGCCTTCACCCAGTGCCCGCTCCTCAGGATGAGTCACTTCCTAAACCTCCAGAGCTGTGACTACGACTGTTTATCTGACACGAACACTGAACTTGTTTTCACGGCTGCAGTACTATCCCAAAGTACACTGGGTTGCCTTTTTCCTGAGTAACAACATCCTCTTGTTATGAATTCTGTATTTCATTTGGAACTATCTTCATAGCATTTGTATTATTCTGTACAACTTCTGGGAAATTGTGAAAATAGAAATATTGAGGTAGATAGAATTCTTTTTTTTTATTTTTAGGGATATTCTACTGTTTTGATTTTGAAATATGATGACAGATCTGTGGTTCACTCTACCCATCAGTGCTCTGAAGCCAGGAGTTGAGTATTGGTTCTGTGAGGATTTCAGCAGCCAGTATTCATTCACTGTTGCTCAAAGTTCTCCTACAGAGACGTTCTAGGGAGGTGGTGAGTGACGGGGGTATAGCTGAGAACCGAAATGCTTAGGTTCATGGTAATGCAAACATTTTTGTAAAGAACCGTGCGTTCTCAATGTTGCCAATGTCTTATCTCCCAACTCATACGTTAAGGGGTGAGGGTGGGAGTACCAGTGAAGGTGTGACCAGGGACGCAGAACCATGATGAGTAAAATGGAAAAACATAGATTTGCTCTATAGGGATATATGGTGGGAGATGATGAAGATGTCCGTGCAGGGCTGTTACCTCTGTATTTGGTGGGGATCAATCCTGAAGTTGCTGTAGTTTGTCAGGCCAGGCAGTTTGGAAGGAATTCTGAGAAGCGTAGTTCTGGTAGCTAAGTTAACACTATACAAAGCCATCCCCGTGGTGGAGTCAGAAGCACCAGGCAGATGTTAAGTCCAGAGCTCTGTTACGTAGGCATCGCTAAGCTAACATGCATATACCACTTACCACATGCCAGACATTCTTGTAAGCACTTGATATATATTCACTTGTTTAATGCTCTCAACAACCCTATGAAGTAATTTTTTTCATTATCCCTATTTCACAGATGAGAAAACTGATACATGGAGAAGGTCACGAAGCTAATAAATGACAGGCAAATCCTAGTACAGTAGCAGGAATGGGGGGAAGTCTTTCCTTATTTTTTTATGGCCTGCCATTCTTTAATCCTGAATCTTGCTTTGTTTTACTTTTCTATTTTTAATATACTTGTCCCTCTCCTTATGAGACTTTGAGGGGATCTGACTGAATTTTCTCATGAATGCATTATTCCGGTATGATTGTAGCTCCCCTCTACCCTGCAAATCATATGAAAAAGAAACCTATGTCTTTTCTCATCTTCTCTTCATTCCTGGCTTAAAATCTTCTTATTTTCTCTGTATTCCAGAGTAGAAATCTTTGCATGGGAAGAATTCACCAAAGTATTAACTAGGTTCACATCTGAAAGTCATATAAGGAGGTAACTAAGAGCATGGAATTTAGAGCCAAATTTGAATTCCATCTGCACTGGGCAGTAGCTGAATGACCTTGGCAAGTTGGTCTATTATTATTATCTGTTTCAGTCAGTTATTGCTACGTAACAAATTAACTCAAATCGTGGTTTAAACAACAATTATTAACTCTTGCTCCTGTGTCTGAGGGTTGGCTGTGGGTCTGCTGATCTAGGCTGGCAGTACTTGAGTGGCTCTGCTTCAAGTTAAAAGTCCAGCTGGGCTTGGCATCTCACTGATTTGGGGCTCATGGGGATCCATGTGTCTTGATGGTTGCTAGGAGGCAGCAATTCCCCAGGACAAGCTTTTCTCATGGTAATACAAGAGGTACAGAGAGAGACAAGGAGAATCAGGTACTACCCCTTAAGACTAGGCTCAACTCTTTCCACCCCGTTCCATTGGCCCAAGCACAAGTCTAGGTCAGGGAGGTACAAATATACAAGGCAAATATAGATGGCAGAGGGTGTATACAGCGGGAGGGGGAAGGACTGTAGCCAATCATGTACATTATTTAATAACATTTTTATTATTAAAAGGCAAACAACTATCCTTAGGTTCTCCTTGAAATACATTTCTAGATCTCGGAAGTTTAACTTTCAGAAGAAAAGCAGAAGCGAGTGGCTATTTCAGATTCGGACAGTTGACTAAGTGGTCAACATCCAGAGAAGAATTTTAGGCATGTTTCTCTGCTCTCTTCCCAACACCTCTAGGTCAAATTCCACCTCATGATATCCATCCTCTATCTCTGTGATCCACGGGCATAGGTCCATTGGTTGATGTCATCTGTATATTGGTATTCCTCCAGGATCGATTCTGGTGTATTTGCAGACTGACCTAGGAGACAGAGGGTCCATTCTAGGTTCTCACCAGCTTCCATTTCCTTTATAAACATCTCCCAAAGACATTTTGCCCCCACACGTAGAAGTTGGACCATCATTCGCAAGGATTTTGGGGACAGATTGTGCCTCTAGGGAGAAAAGTCTGCTCCATCCTTTGACTCAGGTGTGTCAGAAGCACACAGCTTGAATTTTCTTGCTTCTATGTGTCTGCATCCTATATATTCTTATTTACTTGTACATGAGTCGTTTGTTCAAAAATGTTTTGTGTTCATGGTGGGGAGTGTCATCCACATTTCCTCTCTTGGGTGACCTTTATGCATGTTTTTTCTTCCTGGAAAAATTAAAAACATTTTTTGGAGCTGAATGAACATTGGTCAGCTGAGTTCCCTGTAATTGCGGCAGGAACATTTTACTTGCAGAAGTCTTCACAAAAATAGCATCAAGTCAAAACCAAATCCCATTACCAATTCCCAGGATACTACAAACTCCTGGAGGAAAACAAGTCAGGCTGCCTTCACATTTTAATAATCACAAGGCCTGGCACAGTTGGAATTCAAATGATCTTTGTTAATTAACTGAGTAAATTCCAAACCTATGTGACACAGAGTCCGTTGTGGCGACGCTTCTGAAAACAAGAACACTGCCAGGTTGAGCTGCTGTGGATGTAGGCGTTATTTTCTAGGGAAGGATCAATTCTAGGCAAAATCATAACACAGACAATTCTCTTCAGATTTCAGAGTCTCGATTCCCTAGGCCCTCCTTCTCAAAACGCTGCTTCCCTATATTTCTCTGGCTTCTTCCCATGGTGCAAAAATGTAAATAAGGCTTAAGGCTATTTGTTTATTTTTTATCCACAATGATTTATCCAACATCTATTAGAAGTCTGGTACTATGTTGGTTTTAGGGATTAAAAAGTCAAACACAGGGCTTCCCTGGTGGCGCGGTGGTTAAGAATCTGCCTGCCAATGTAGGGGACACAGTTTCGACCCCTGGGACGGGAAGATCCCACATGCCATGGAGCAACTAAGCCCACGTGCCACAACCCCTGAGCCTGCGTTCTAGAGCCCGTGAGCCACAACTACTGAGCCCACGCACCACAACTACTGAGCCCACGCACCTAGAGCCTGTGCTCCACAGCAAGAGAAGCCACCACAATAAGAAGCCCGCTCACCACAACGAAGAGTAGCCCCTGTCCGCTGCAACTAGAGAAAGCCCGCGTGCAGCAACAAAGACCCAATGCAGCCAAAAATAATTAAATTAAATAAATAAATTTAAAAAAACCAAAAGTCAACCACAGCAGGGTAACTGCCCTTAGGCAGTTAATGGGGGATATGTACAGTATAATGGGGGGTATATACATGTAAACATATGATGATTACACAGCGTGACAAATTCCCAAATGCTACGGGAATCCAGAGGAGGGACCCCTAGTCCTTCCTGGCAGAGGTAACATCTAAGCTGATTCTTGGTAGACAAATAAGAACTGGGGTTGGGGTGCAGTCCCAGCAGAAAGAACGGCATGTCCAAGGACTCACGCTGGAGAGCAGCGAGCATTCTTGGAACGCCGGGAGTTCACCATGACTGCGGAAAATAGTGTCTGTTCGGGTGTGGCCGAGCTGTGGCCAGAGAGGGAAGCAGAAATGGATCATGCTTGCACCTCTTAAGCTGTCTTGCGAAGTGTTGATTTATCCTGAAGGCAATGCAGAGTCGTTGAAAGTTTGTAAATAGGAAAATGACCTGATCAGATTTGTGCTTTAAAAAGATACAGGCATGAATCAGGGAGACCAGTTATGAGACCATCGCAGTGATCAGGCAAGAGATAAGTGACTTTGTCTGGAGGCCCCTGCAGGTTAGCTGTGACACAGGATTTCACCGTCCAATGCCCCACACAAGCTCTGGTCTATGGGCCTTTAACACATTACAAGCTTTGGCTACTCGGTTCACTCTTGACTTAAATAGCCTTCTTTGGTGATCATTTCATCCTGCCAAGTTTGGAGTTTACAGCCTACTGTGTTTGATAGCTTTTCAGTACATAGTTTTCAGACTTTTAATTTCTTTTTAAATGGAAAACTGTGGGGATTTTTCATGTTTGAAACCTGAGAATGCATGAATGACTTAGTTCAAACTTCTTCCAAAATATTGACTTTGGGTAAAGACCAACTATCCAAATTCCAGGCTGGAGCTCAAGAATAGGTTGGACATCTTTGTTGCTTCTTCTCCTAAAAAAACAAAATAGGAGAGAGGAAGAAAGTGAAGGGAAAAGAAAACAGGAGGTTTCTCGTTTCATCATTTAAGAATTAATATCTGAATAATAAAATAATATCCACGTGAACTTCTCTAATTGTGTAGAAAATGACAGTATCAAATTCTGAGTCCTCAGATCAAAATATCACACTCAGTACTGCCCATCACACTGAGTCCTCTCCTGCCCTCCAGGCTGTGCTTGCATCCTCTCCCTAAACCACCACCATCACTAGAGAAAGGTCCCAAGCAAGAGTGGCCTGGGCTGCTTGTCACTGGGATATAAAGGAGTTCTGTTCTAATGATTCTTTACAAAGAAGCAATGATCAAGTAAAATGAAAATTTTGCTCTTCACTTTCCCAGGCCTGGCTACCTGTACCTGATTCTGAAGCTCTATAAGGCCACGTGTCATGCAATGGGATATAACCTATTTGCTGTCCCCTCACAACACCCCTATACTTGGATTCTGGACACTGGAAATTTAGGGGCTCTTCTGCACAAAACCACCCTAAAACATAGGGACGTAGAACAAAATGGTTCATTATTTCTCACAATGCTGTGGATTGACCAGGCATTCAAATGCCTCACTGGTGCTGGCTGGGATGTTGGGATAGTTAGGAGGAACTCAGTGGCTTCACGCACATGACTGACAGTCGGTGCTCAGTGTCAACTAAGAGCTCAGTGGGGGCTTTTGGCTGGAGACCTCTGTTCTCCTCCATCTGGGTCTTTCTCATGCTTAATTGGGCTTCCTCACAATATGGCAGCTGGGGTCCAAGAAGGGATGTTCCAACAGGTGAAGATGGAAGATGCTATTCTCTTACATAGAGTACTTCTGCTGTGTTCCATTGGTTAAAGCCAGTCACACAGCTAGTGCAGATTTGAGGGGAGAGGAAATAGACTCTAGTTCTTGATGGAGAAATGGCAGGGAGACATTGAGCATGTGGGATGGGAGATAGAATTGTGACCATCTTGAGCAGTAAGAAGAGGAAAGTCAGTCATTAGAGGCTGTGTGGACAGCTGACTTAGAAGTCTGAGATCTGGATGGTGAAGGGTCAGACTCAGGGGTCCCAGGGGAAGGATCAGTAAGTAGCTAAAGCACTAAGCCATTTGTTAAGGAGACCTTTGCTAAGAACAAGCCCCCTGGGACTTCCCTGGTGAGGCAGTGGTTATGAATCCGCCTGCCAATCCAGGGGACACAGGTTCAAGCCCTGGTCCAGGAAGATCCCACATGCCATGGAACAACTAAACCCGTGCACCACAACTACTGAGCCTGTCCTCTAGAGCCCACGAGCCACGACTACGGAGCCCGCGAGCAACAACTACTGAAGACCGCGTGCCTAGAGCCTGTGCTCTGCAGCAAGAGAAGCCACCGCAATGAGAAGCCCGCGCACTGCAATGAAGTGTAGCCCACGCTCGTTACAACTAGAGAAAGCCCGCATGCAGCAACAAAGACCCAACACAGCCAAAAAGAAAAGAACAAGCCCTCTACTAGCCTTGTTTCCTGAAACGTGGTTATAAATATCCTTCCTGTAAAAACTCTGTCAGTCTCTTTCATTCTGTCCAAGCATACAACCTGATACTGAGGGAAGTAGTCATTATAGTTTCCTTCAAAGTAAGTTGCCAAGCTCTGGTCATGAGAGCCTGGCCACAGTGGATAGACCCAGAGCCCAGGCGGGAGAAGCTGAACCAGGGGAGATGGCAGCCAATGAGAGGCCTCGCCTGAAACCCCATCCACCACGACCAAGTCTTATTGGTGGTGATTCCCCAATGTGCTCAGGTCCTTGTCCTAGGGAAGTGTTAATGCAAAAAATGAACTGAGAGAAGGATGGAGAAACAGGAAGCTGCCAATGGTGAAGACAACGGAGAGGGAAGCAGAGGCGAAAAGCAGCTGAATCGTGGGGGTGGAGTCAATGGGATAGAAAGGAATGGGCGTCCCATTCTGGGGAACAAGGTGTTCAGGACACCAGAGCAACTGCTGGCTTGAATAGTGGACCCGTTAACAGTTTCCTTTGAAACTGGCCTCATCTCCTGGGGTGCACCTCTACCACCCATGCTCCTGCCTCACTGGCCTTACGTTCCTGAAACTTACCAAAGCTCTCATGTAAGGGCCTCTGTACCAGCTGATCCCTATGCCTAGAAGATTCTGCCCCAAGACCTTCTCCCAGCTGGCTCCTTTGAGCTTTCAAGCCTTGGTTATGATGCTAGCTCTTCAAAGAAGTCTTTCTGGACCATGCAACCTGGAGCAGCTTCACACCCTTCTCCCTTGTCTCCCTCAGGCATATCAACAGATTCTTTTCTTCATAGTACTTACACCATCTGAAATTACCTTGTTCATTTACATATGTTTTTATTATTTATCAACCCTCACTTGAGTGGAAACTCCATGCAGGCAGGGCCCTTGTGGGTCTTGTGGGTCTTATTCACCACTAGACTCCACAGAACCTGGAACACAGTGTGACACACAATCGGTGCCCAATGTTTGTTCAGCTGGGCATTCCCCTTTATTCCTCATAAATTGAAGACACCTCACACCAAGAGGGTCAAGGCCCCAAAAACCTACACGGTAGAAGACTTTGTGGTGAGGAATGGCAAGGTGGCCAAAACCGTAGACGCCCTCTACATTGACGAATATTTAAGTTCCCTAAAAATAGAACAGAAACTGTTCCCAAAACAACAGCAAAACTAAGGGCATTTTGTGCCCCTGTAATTAACAATATGACATACTTTCCATTCACACCCAAGGACGGTCACGATGAGTCAAGTAATTTCTGGAACTTTTCGAGGACCTTCCTTCCCTCAACAGCCCACCGCTTGCCCTCTTGCCACCACAAACATACATTTTAAAGTAACATTTATCAATATGTTTGGATTTGCAGATGATATGCCAAAACTGTGTGCTTATTTCTCTGAGTCTGTTCCTCTAAGCAAATGTCCAATGTCCAAGGCATTTTACCCACTGGATCCTATAGGCAGAGCGTCTGAGGTCCAAAGCTTTTGAAAGCCTTCTGGAATGTCTGGGACCTGAAGAAAAATGATATTGTCTCTCAGAATAAATATAATTCAATAAATGTGTGAGTTAAATGCATGAAGCACAGTATGTGATGTCTGCTTGTCCACTGCACGGCGTTCATGTACTTCCCAGAGGGCAGAGGGCAGAGGAAAGAAGCTGACCCTTGAACGACCAGGTTTGAACTGTGCAGGTCCACTTACACTTGGATTTTTTTTTCAGTCGTAAATACTACAGTACTCCAGTCTGAGGTTGGTTGAATCCGCGGATGCGGAGGAAAGACTGTAAACTACACGTGGATTAATCCCCACATTGCTAAAGGGTCAACTGTCCCTTTTACTATTTTTGGGGTGGGGGGATGCTATCAAAGGCAGTGTGCCGAGCGTTGCTGAACATCTTACATTGGCTCTCACGCTATTTGGGGTCCCTAAACCATGGCTGACGTGGCCTCATCTACACGTGAATCCATCTATGTATGAAATCCTTGCCACACTGACAAGGTCTAGAGAAGCCAACAAGCATGTACTTGAATTTGTGGTTAGGGCTTATTGTGTGATCCGAGACTAGGATTCCCAATTCCAGTCTCAGGGACACCACGTCCCATTTTTCCTATAAGTACACTTGTCAGATCCCATGTCCCTGTTTTGGTTCAGAAAACATGGCTAAGTATAGAGGATGGGGTCTGAGGGTGACTGAGGAAAGTGAGGGGGGTGTCAGGGTCAAGATTCCCCTGACTGCCCCCAGGCTGCCGCTCTCAGCCCACTATCCTGCCTCTGTGTTTCCCAGTTAAAGCAGCAATAGGGGATTCAGGACACATCCAGAGAGTCTTCTGGAAGTTTTAGGAACTAGATTAGGAAGGAGAGGAGGAAGGAGTCTGGGGGAAGGTTTCAGAGGTAACAAAACCTTATACAAATAGTGGAGGGGAGGGTACTTAATGGGAAAAGTCCTGGGAGTCCCTCAGAGGAGGGCCTTGAACCTCAATTTTCCATACAAAGTTATCTCTTGGGGATTCTCTGTCAGATATTAATTTCCTTCCTCCACACTGGAGCTCCAGGCTCCAAGCTCCAGGCTTGGTGCAAAGCACCTTCAATGTGTGTTTAATATTGTGTTAGGCAATCAAAGAATGCGGGGATTTATAACAAACCTGAAACAGTTTCAAATCAAGGGTAGGTGTAAATAAAGAGCTTTGCTGTTGCCATGTTTTCAGTTTTTTTCATGGGCTGTCATTCCAGACCGTCGCAGACTGGAAAGAAGTCATCTTATTTTTAAGGACCTCCAAAGTAGATTCCACTGTCTTCCCTCACAGCTCGTTCTGGTGTCAACTCGACGTTGGCGAGTTCTCCTTGAGATCTAACTAAATTCTTTGTGCAGAAGCTCAGGCCGCCCAGCTGTGGCAGCCAGAGGAAAATTCCACCAGTTTCCACATATTCCTCTTCAAGAAGGTCAGTAAGCCTTTGGAGGCCTGATAATCCTAATTTCCACATCCTCGTTTGTGGCTTGTGGAGTCTCCTGTTCCGGAGTCTCCTGTTCCAGAGCCTCGGTGTTGACTTTCCCCCTCACTGAAGGGGTCTCTTCACCCCCCTCCCCAGCCCCAGAGAGGAGAGAAGGCAGCTCTGAGTGGCACTGAAAGCCGAACTCAGTTTAGAGGCTGAGTGGGTGAGTGTGAAAGGGGTGCCCACACAGGCCTCCTGATCACACTCCTGGGCCTGCCAGCCCGTGCTCCCAGGCGAGGCACTGACGTGCCCCCGCGCCCCCAGAGTGTCCTCTGGCTTTCAAGGAATAAAGGCCAGAAGTGTCAGGGAAGCAAGGCCACACCCAAGAGGAAAAGGCAGCTCAAAAGCTGGGTCAGAGGGTATGGGGCTGCTGGGTTGTCGGGTGCATCCGGCCTTGGTGTTTCTGAGGAAGGAAGGGAGGAAAGGAAACCAGGGCCTGCTGGCCTTCTGGAGGCTGCTTGGCCTTTGAGGCCCTTTCCACACGCCTCTGATTGCCTTGAGTGAGACTCAAAACCGACTTGAGGGGCTTCCCTGGTGGCACAGTGGTTGAGAGTCCGCCTGCCGATGCAGGGGACACGGGTTCGTGCCCCAGTCTGGGAGGATCCCACATGCTGCAGAGCGGCTGGGTCCATGAGCCATGGCCGCTGGGCCTGCGCGTCCGGAGCCTGTGCTCCGCAACGGGAGAGGCCACAGCAGTGAGAGGCCCGCGTACCACAAAAAAAAAAAAAAAAACCGACCTGAGAATCTCTTCCAGCTCATGTCCAGATTCAAATATTAGGGCTACCCAAGAAACAGAATGGAGACCATCAGCAGGAAGGCTTGCCATGCCCTACAGCTCTAGGGGGAGGGGGGACCCTGGAAAAGAGATGTGTGAGGGTGGACTGCCTGTGTTGGGAGAGGGTACCGCAGACACGCACAGTTTAGGAGCTCACGGACGCCTGAGGCCTAGTGCAGGGGGTCTTCCAGAGCCAAAGGCGTAGAGACGTGCACGGCTGTGGGTGGGAAGAGCACTGGCCTTGAGTGAAGGGCTCACTTGTGGTTCCGCCACAATCTCCAGGAGCCACTGGGGTCGCAGGTTTTTCTGGGCTCCATCAGCCGTTTCCACTGAGGCTTCCTACTTTGTGCCAAAAAATTTCCCGGACCTCCACGTGACACATCTTCCATGGTGAGTTAAGTTCTAAAGATAAAATATAAGGCGAAACTATTGCCCATATAAACATTCTCCTTTAAAATCTTTTAAATTACTCACAAACGCAGAGATACACTTATTTTCAGAGGCATTTGTAGGGTCAGAGACCCACCAAGAGGAAACAGTCACATCTACCAATCTCTGCTCAGACCAGACATCCCCTCATTGAGAGGAACGGTAACCAAACAGCTAACATTATTAAGTGATTATAGGTTTCATTGTTGTTTTGTTGTTTGTGAGTTTGCTAAGCCCCTATCATCGAATTTGCATGGGTTCAGTATGCGCGTAATGCAACTCCATTCTAAGTGTATTTTTAATTATTTTCTGATTTTAAAAATACATTTTGAGACTTCCCTGGTGGTGCAGTGGTTAAGAATCCGCCTGCCAATACAGGGGACACGGATTCGATCCCTCGTCCGCGAAGATCCCACATGCTACAGCAGAGCAACAACTACTGAGCCTGCGCTCTAGAGACCATGAGCCACAACTACTAAAGCCCATGTGCTCTAGGGCCCACGTGCCGCAACTACTGAGCCCACGTGCTGCAACAACTAAAGCCCTCGCGCCTAGAGCCCGTGCTCGGCAACAAGAGAAGCCACCACAATAAGCCCGCGCACTGCAACAAAGCGCAGCCCCCGCTTGCCACAACTAGAGAAAGCCCACACAGCAACAGAGATCCAAGACAGCCAAAAATAAATAAATACATAAATTTTAAAAGTACATTTTGACTAGAAACTCAGGAAAGCTTTTATATGATTTTTGTTTTATTTACTCCAATAACATCTATGCACATTTGCAAAATTTTTTCTTAAAAATGTACAGGTGTGATGAGATATGTGAATAATCCAGGTGTAGATGATGTTAGATGCAGATGGACTAGTGGGTCCCTGGCAATATGGCCAAGATGGTCAAGCGGGAGCCAAGCTAATGAGATGGTCTAAAAAACCCCCAACCTGAAATCTCCATGCATCTCTGCTTTTGAGGCGGGTCCGTGCTGATTGAACCAAAAGGATACCTTGGTTTTCAACCCACATTTCAAAAACCTAATTTTGAACAAGGGTGGTTGAACTTATTTTTCTTTAGCCCCTTGATTCTAATTACACCTCACATGTTGCCTTGTCATTTTTAGGGTGTTCATGTGCATTATTGCCTGTGGATCTCAGAACATCCTTGGGAGGTAGGCCAAATGAGTACACCTTCTATTTTTCAAATTCAGAAACTAAGGCTCCAAAACCCAAGGGTCTTGTCTGAGATCAAACAAGCTAAGTAGATATTAGAGTTGGAACCAGAATCCAAGTTTTCTGATTTGAAGACTGTCCAGGTTCAAAAAAAATTAAAATAAAGCACAGACTTTATCCCTGTGCTTACCAGGAAGGGTTTGTTTGTTCTTGTCCAAAACAGAAGAATGGCCTGTGTGCCCAACGAACTTCCCTTCTGGCCCTAGAATAGTTCCTTAAATTCTCGGCCTGAATTCTTCCAGATGGTACTGTTCACTGGACCCTGTTCGTCTGCCCCCCTCTGGTGGCCGTTACACAAATTACAAGTCACAGAGCAACTCCTAGGGCAGTGGTTGATTTCTCTTTCATCCATCGTGCATTCACGCCAACAGCACCTACGACATGCCAGCCTCTGCACCAGGTGCCAGGCACACACAAATAAACAAGTGAATAGGTGATTACAAAATAGTGGGGCAAGTGTCACAGAGAAGTATGCAGAAAATGCTGGGCGTACAAAAGATACCTTTGTAGGGGAAAGAGCAGATAGGAAAGGGAAGGCAGAGGCCTGAGCCAGGTTCCGAAGGCCACGTCGGAGTAGGAGATGAGAGGAGGCATTAGGAATTCAGGGTGGGGTCTGGAGCCATACTGACTAGGTCCAAGTCCTGACCTTGCCACTTACTAGCAGTATGACCTTGAGCAAATAACATCTCTGGACCTCAGCATCCTAATCTTTCAATTGGGGAAAACAGCAGATCCACCTTGCAGGGCTGCGGGGAGGATTAAATGAGTTAATTCAAGAGGAGAACTTAGGACAATGCCTGGCACATAGTACATATTATGTTAGCTAGTATTATTATATACCTTTATGATTTGGTGCTAGTATAAAATCGGAGTTGGGATTTACACCAAGTAGGGAATCTATTTACTCTCAGAAAGTCTGTTTTACTGTAAACTGACTTCAGAATGTCAGGAATTACTTAAGACAAGAGTACCTTTGTCATCCCTTGATCATACTTCTGCCAAAACTCTCAGATGTAGGTGATTCCTCCATTTAACTCAAAGCGGTGAAGCAGGGCTGAGAGGCCCAGATGATTCTGAGGCTGATCCAAGTACCACCCTTGAGTATTTTAAAAGGAAAGTACAGGTATCAAATAAACGACCTTATAAAAACATTTTCATTTTAATTATTAGTACACAGCATATTTTTGCTCTCACTAAAAAAAATGTGTTTTAGCAATGGTAAAATATGCCTGATTTTTTTGACGTCTTGGTGTAACACTTTGTAACATACCCATTCGAAGCTCTGGTTCTAAATTCAGATTATTCTAGTACTCGGTTTTGAAATAACTGAAAAGGAGCTTCCCCAACATGCATAGATACCAAATGGAATAAGTGCTTTATGGACCATGCCTAATAAAGAGTGATATTCATTTTCCAGTCTCATCCACCAATTATGCAAAGGTACTTGTTGAAATTCAGCTGACAGTTTCCATTTTTCCTGAAGTCAAATTTTGTTCTTGCAAAATAATTGGAAGGTTTTACCTTTTCATACTGTTAATAAGTTAGTTTGTGTAAGAGGTTAGAATACCCTGTTTCCAAGTTTTGAAAGTAAGCAGATAGGTGAGTTTTTATAAGTGGCTCACTGACATAATTTCCAGCCTCAAAAATCACATAACTCTGGAGAAATTTCCACTATCCATTTTCAGTATAAACTTATGTTCTCCAAAGCATGGGTTTATTTTGAAAAGCTATTACTTGCTCACACTTTGTTACAACATGACCTTTGCCTCCAAAAGACAAGTGTATTTATTTTTCCCAAATATCTTTTAGGTACATTTTACTGACACAACTTTCATCATGGAGAAAGTCAGCAGGTTTTCTAAACATTGTCTGTTTTTAAAAGAAAAATTTATAATACGTTTAAATTTGTTAACTCTTAAATACTTTGCCACAAGGAAACCTTTTTTACTTCATCTAGTACTGATTGTGAAGCAAGCTGTATTCCTCATCTCCAGTTATTCTACTTCTAGGCAGGGAGTTGTAGACAGAGACACATATATAAAACCAAAAGCCTTCATTTGGACCTGCAGACGAAATATACATCACTTCCATTAGCATAATTTTAACCCGGTGGTATGCTGTTAAATATTTATCAACCAGCAGTCTGAAAAGAAGAAAAGACCCTGGGGTTAAATAGTCTCACCATGGTCAGTTTCAAGCTACCAACTTGATGTCACTGATCGTAGATATGGGAAGAAGTGCACAGCCTCAATCCATTACACAACATGTCCATCACCCAGATGCGTGAGATGTAAATGACCTCCAGAGCACACATAAAGGCAAAATGTAGTAAAATAATTAGAAACTGATGAGTATATTTAAGTATATATTACTTTTGTTTTTAAAATAATTTATTTTATTTTCTTAATAATGGCTTTGCTTATCAACCAACTCACAAAACTCCTGAAAATTTAATAATATGCTCTCATGATCCATTATAAACCTGTTCCACACTTCACTTTGACCTGTTTATGCTAGAAGAGCAGGATCCTTCCCATGTATCTCTGTGTGTGCACGTATGTGTTGTGTGCATGTTTGTGTGTGTGTTCCAAACTATTAATGGTGTTTACTTCTGGATATTTTATATGACACATTTCTGATTTTTTTAATATAATGAGCTTTTGAAATTCAATATTTTTCTTTTTTTAATTTTCTTTTATTTATTTTTTTATACAGCAGGTCCTTATTTGTCATCAATTTTATACACATCACTGTATACATGAGAATCCCCATCGCCCAATTCATCACACCACCACCCACACACCCCCCACACTGCTTTCCCTCCTTGGTGTCCATACATTTGTTCTCTACATCCGTGTCTCAGTTTCTGCCCTGCAAACCAGTTCATCTGTACCATTTTTCTAGGTTCCACATACATGCGTTAATATACGATATTTGTTTTTCTCTTTCTGACTTCACTCTGTATGACAGTCTCTAGATCCATCCACATCTCTACAAATGACCCAATTTCATTCCTTTTTATGGCCGAGTAATATTCATTGTATACATGTACCACAACTTCTTTATCCATTCGTCTGTCAATGGGCATTTAGGTTGTTTCCATGACTTGTCTATTGTAAATAGTGCTGCAATGAACATTGGGGTGCATGTCTCTTTTTGAATTATGGTTTTCTCTGGGTATATGCCCAGTAGTGGGATTGCTGGGTCATGTGGTACTTCTATTTTTAGTATTTTAAGGAACCTCCATACTGTTCTCCATAGTGGCTGTATCCATTTACATTCCCACCAACAGTGCAAGAGGGTTCCCTTTTCTCCACACCCTCCCCAGCATTTGTTGTTTGTAGATTTTCTGATGATGCCCATTCTAACTGGTGTGAGGTGATACCTCATTGTAGTTTTGATTTGCATTTCTCTAATAATTAGTGGTGTTGAGCAGCTTTTCATGTGCTTCTTGGCCATCGCTATGTCTTCTTTGGAGAAATGTCTATTTAGGTCTTCTGCCCATTTTTGGATTGGGTTGTTTGTTTTTTTAATGTTGAGCTTCAAGAGCTGTTTATATATTTTGGAGATTAATCCTTTGTCCGTGGATTTGATTGCAAATATTTTCTCCCATTCTGAGGGTTGTCTTTTGGTCTTGTTTATGGTTTCCTTTGCTGTGGAAAAACTTTGAAGTTTCATTAGGTGCCATTTGTTTAGTTTTGGTTTTATTTCCATTATTCTAGGAGGTGGATCAAAAAAGACCTTGCTGTGATTTATGTCAAAGAGTGTTCTTCCTATGTTTTCCTGTAAGAGTTTTATAGTGTCTGGTCTTACATTTAGGTCTCTAATCCATTTTGAGTTTATTTTTGTGTATGGTGTTAGGGAGTGTTCTAATTTCATTCTTTTACATGTAGCTGTCCAGTTTTCCCAGCACCACTTATTGAAGAGACTGTCTTTTCTCCATTGCATATCCTTGCCTCCTTTGTCATAGATTAGTTGACCATAGGTGCGTGGGTTTATCTCTGGGCTTTCTATCTTGTTCCATTGATCTATGTTTCTATTTTTGTGCCAGTACCATATTGTCTTGATTATTGTAGCTTTATAGTATAGTCTGAAGTCAGGGAGTCTGATTCCTCCAGCTCTGTTTTTTTCCATCAAGAGACCTTTGGCTATTTGGGGTCTTTTGTGTCTCCATACAAATTTTAAGATTTTTTGTTCTAGTTCCGTAAAAAATGCCATTGGTAATTTGATAGGGATTGCACTGAATCTGTAGATTGCTTTGGGTAGTAGAGACATTTTCACAATATTGATTCTTCCAATCCAAGAACACGGTATATCTCTCCATCTGTTGGTATCATCCTTAATTTCTTTCATCAGTGTCTTATAGTTTTCTGCATACAGATCTTTGGTCTCCTTCGGTAGGTTCATTCCTAGGTATTTTATTCTTTTTGTTGCAATGGTAAATGGGAGGGTTTCCTTAATTTCTCCTTCAGATTTTTCATCATTAGTGTATAGGAATGCAAGGGATTTCTGTGCATTAATTTTGTATCCTGCAACTTTACCAAATTCATTGATTAGCTCTAGTAGTTTGCTGGTGGCATCTTTAGGATTCTCTATGTATAGTATCATGTCATCTGCAAACAGTGACAGTTTTACTTCTTCTTTTCCAATTTGTATTCGTTTTATTTCTTTTTCTTCTCTGATTGCTGTGGCTAGGACTTCCAAAACTATGTTGAATAATAGTGATGAGAGTGGACATTCTTGTCTTGTTCCTGATCTTAGAGGAAATGCTTTCAGTTTTCCACCATTGAGAATGATGTTTGCTGTGGGTTTGTCATATATGACCTTTATTATGTTGAGGTAGGTTCCCTCTATGCCCACTTTCTGGAGAGATTTTATCATAAGTGGGTGTTGAATTTTGTCAAAAGCTTTTTCTGCATCTATTGAGATGATCATATGGTTTTTATTCTTCAATTTGTTAATATGGTGTGTCACATTGATTTGCATATATTGAAGAATTCTTGCATCCCTGGGATAAATCCCACCTGATCATGGTGTATGATCCTCTTAATGTGTTCTTGGATTCTGTTTTCTAGTATTTTGTTGAGGATTTTTGCATCTATATTCATCAGTGATATTGGTCTGTAATTTTCTTTTTATGTGGTATCTTTGTCTGGCTGTGGTATCAGGGTGATGGTGACGTCATAGAATGAGTTTGGGAGTGCTCCTTCCTCTGCAATTTTTTGGAAGAGTTTGAGAAGGACGGGTGTTAGCTCCTCTCTAAATGTTTGATAGAGTTCACCTGTGAAGCCATCTGATCCTGGACTTTTGTTTGTTGGAAGATTTTTAATCACAATTTCAATTTCGTTACTTGCGATTGGTCTGTTCATATTTTCTATTTCTTCCTGGTTCAGTCTTGCAAGGTTATACCTTTCTAAGAATTTGTCGTTTCTTCCAGGTTGTCCATTATATTGGCATAGAGTTGCTTGCAGTAGTCTCTTAGGATGCTTTGTATTTCTGTGGTGTCTCTTGTAACTTCTCTGTTTTCATTTCTAATTTTACTGATTTGAGTCCTCTCCCTCTTTTTCTTGATGATTCTGGCTAATGATTTATCAATTTTGTTTATCTTCTCAAAGAACCACCTTTTCATTTTATTGATGTTTGCTATTGTTTTCTTTGTTTCTATTTCATTTATTTCTACTCTGATCTTTTTTTTTTTTTTTTTTTTTCAGTACGCGAGCCTCTAACTGTTGTGGCCTCTCCGGCTGCGGAGCACAGGCTCTGGACACGCAGGCTCAGTGACCATGGCTCACGGGCCTAGCCGCTCCACGGCATGTGGGATCCTCCCAGACTGGGACACGAACCCGTGTCCCCTGCCTCGGCAGGTGGACTCCCAACCACTGCGCCACCAGGGAAGCCCCTGCTCTGATCTTTATGATTTCTTTCCTTCTGCTAACTTTGGGTTTTGTTTGTTCTTCTTTCTCTAGTTCCTTTAGGTGTAGGGTTAGATTGTTTATTTGAGATTTTTCTTGTTTCTTGAGGTAGGCTTGTATAGCTATAAACTTCCCTCTTAGAACTGCTTTTGCCACTTCCCATGGGTTTTGGAACGTCATGTTTTCATTGTCATTTGTCTCTAGATATTTTTTGATTTCCTTTTTGATTTCTTCAGTGATCTCTTGATTATTTAGTAACGTACTGTTTATCTTCCATGTGTTTGTGTTTTTTACGTTTTTTTCCCTGTAACTGATTTTTAATCTCATAGTGTTGTGGTCAGAAAAGATGCTTGATGTGATTTCAATTTTCTTAAATTTACTGAGGCTTGATTTGTGACCCAAGATGTGATCTATCCTGGAGAATGTTCCATGCGCACTTGAGAAGAATGTGTAATCTGCTGGTTTTGGCTGGAATGTCCTATAAATATCAATTACATCTATCTGGTCTATTGTGTCATTTAAAGCTTGTGTTTCCTTATTAATTTTCTGTTTGGATTATCTGTCCATTGGTGTAAGTAAGGTGTTGAACTCCCCCACTATTATTGTGTTACTGTCGATTTCCTCTTTTATAGATGTTAGCAGTTGCCTTATGTATTGTGGTGCTCCTAAGTTGGGTGCATATATATTTGTAATTGTTATGTCTTCTTCTTGGATTGATCCCTCAATCATTATGTAGTGTCCTTCCTTGTCTCTTGTAACATTCTTTATTTTAATGTCTATTTTATCTCATATGAGTTTTGCTGCTCCAGCTTTCTTTTGATTTCCATTTGCATGGAATATCTTTTTCCATCCCCTCACTTTCAGTCTGTATGTGTCCCTAGGTCTGAAGTCGGTCTCTTGTAGACAGCATATATATGGGTCTTGTTTTTGTATCCATTCAGCAAGCCTGTGTCTTTTGGTTGGAGCATTTAATCCATTCACATTTAAGGTAATTATCAATATGTATGTTCCTATTACCATTTTCTGAATTGTTTGGGTTTGTTTTTGTAGATCCTTTTCTTCTCTTGTGTTTCCCACTTAGAGAAGTTCCTTTAGCATTTGTTGTAGAGATGGTTTGGTGGTGCTGAATTCTCTTAGCTTTTGCTTGTCTGTAAAGCTTTTGATTCCTCCATCAAATCTGAATGAGATTTTTTCTGGGTACAGTAATCTTTGTTGTAGGTTCTTCCCTTTCGTCAGTTTAAGTATGTCATGCCACTCCCTTCCGGCCTGTAGAGTTTCTGCTGAGAAATCAGCTGTTAACCTTATGGGAGTTCCCTTGTATGTTATTTGTCATTTTTCCCTTGCTGCTTTCAATAATTTTTCTTTGTCTTTAATTTTTGCCAATTTTATTACTGTGTGTCTTGGTGTATTTCTCCTTGGGTTTATCCTGCCTGGAACTCTCTGTGCTTCCTGGACTTGGGTGGCTATTTTCTTTCCCATGTTAGGGAAGTTTTCAACTATAATCTCTTCAAATATTTTCTTGGGTCTTTTCTCTCTGTCTTCTCCTTCTGAGACCCCTCTAATGCGAATGTTGTTGCATTTAATGTTGTCCCAGAGGTCTCTTAGGCTGTCTTCATTTCTTTTCATTCTTTTTTCTTTATTCTGTTCTGCAGCAGTGAATTCCACCATTCTGTCTTCCAGGTCACTTATCTGTTCTTCTGCCTCAGTTATTCTGCTATTGATTCCTTCTAGTGTATTTTTCATTTCAGTTATTGTATTGTTCATCTCTGTTTGTTTGTTCTTTAATTCTTCCAGGTCTTTGTTGAACATTTCTTGCATCTTCTTGGTCTTTGCCTCCATTCTTTTTCCGAGGTCCTGGATCATCTTCACTATCATTATTCTGAATTCTTTTTCTGGAAGGTTTCCTATCTCCACTTCATTTAGTTGTTTCTCTTGGGTTTTATCTTGTTCCTTCATTGGGTACATAGCCCTCGGCCTTTTCATCTTGTCTTTCTTTCTGTGAATGTGGTTTTTTTCCCACAGGCTGCAGGATTGTAGTTCTTATTATTTCAGTTACTCAAGTAATATTTGATTATATTTTCATTGTAAAAATGTTAAATGGTACAGAACTATACAGAAAAGACAAAAGTTTCCATTTTTTGGCCCTTAATATCATCTCCATTGACCCCATTTCATCCCCCAAATTATAACCTCTTTATCTTCTATAGAAAGATCTTTTTATATTAATTTACATATGTATGTGTAGATACATAAGTGTATAGTTCTGTTTTTTAGTATGAATAGGATCATTATATAATATGATTTAGCTCACAAATTTTTTTTTGTTTTGTTTCATTTTTTTACTTAATGTGCCAAAGATTTTTCTGTTTCAGTACATATAGAGTAACACAATTTTTTTTAATATTTTTAAAATATAGTTAATTTATCATGTTGTGTTAGTTTCATATGTACAGCAAAGTGATTCCGTTATATTTATATATAGTGTATGTATATATATTATTTTTCTGATTCTTTTCCATTATAGGTTATTACAAGATATTGAGTATAGTTCCCTGTGCTGTACAGTAGGTACTTGTTGTTTATCTGTTTTGTTTACAGTAGTGTGTATAGGTTAATCCCAAATTCCTAATTTATCCTCCCTCCTTTCTCCTAATACATTCTTTTCTAATAGCTGCCTCTTTTTCTTTAGTATGGAAGTAACACTATGATTTAGTCATTCCCTTACTGATGAATATTTAAGTTGTTTCTCTTTTTAATTTTTTTTTGTTAAGAAACTCTGCTACAGTAAACCTTCTTGCAGACATCCTTGTGCCTGTATGAGAATATTTCTTTAGGACATAGATAACTATAAATGGTATTGATAAGTCATAGACTAGATGCATTTCTAAATTTAATATATTCTACCAAGTTACCCTTCCAAAAAGCTGTATCAGCTTATCCCCCCCACAATAATGTTTGAGATTTTTTCATTATTGAACTACATCTGCATTCCTAGGAAAAAACTTTACTTATATTATATTTTTCTTCTGATGTATTATTGTCTTTTTTTTTTTTTTCTTTTTCTTTTTGGCCACATCATGCATCATGTGGGATCTTAGTTCCCTGACCAGGGATTGAACCCGTGCCCTCTGCAGTGGAAGCAGAATCTCAACCACTGGATCACCAGGGAAGTCCCACTTCTGATGTTCTGTTGAATTTGATTTGTTACTGTTTTTTCTGGAATCTTGGGACTATATTCATATCTGAGATTACATTAGATTTCTGCTACAAGTTTTGATATCAAGATTATGCTAGTCTAGTAAAATTGAGTGAAATATGTTCCATGTTTTTCTATGCTCTGGAACAGTCTAAATCCCAGAGTAGTTATGTGATCCATGGAGTTCTAATTGAATTAGCTTATAAAATCTAGGCACATTCTGGGAGTGCTTTGACAAGTTTTAAATTTTCTTCTACAGTCATGGGCATATTTATACTTTCTTCATCTTTGATAAATTTTGATCATTTTTGTGTTATTAGAAAATCATTCATTTTACCCAGATTTTACAGCTCTTAGCTCAGAGTTCAACATAATAATCTACATATAAGGGCTTCCCTAGTGGCACAGTGGTTAAGAATCTGCCTGCCAATGGACGGGACATGGGTTCGAGCCCTGGTCCGGGAAGATCCCACATATCGTGGAGCAACTAAGTCCATGTGCCACAACTACTGAGCCTGTGCTCTAGAGCCCACGAGCCACAATTACTGAGCCCACTGAAGTCCATGTGCCTAGAGCCCGTGCTCCACAACAAGAGAAGCCACCGCCATGAGAAGCCTGTGCACCACAACGAAGAGTAGCCTCCGCTCGCTACAACTAGAGAAAGCCCACACACAGCAATGAAGACCCTATGTAGCCAAAAATAAATAAACAAAATAAACAAATTAAATATAATAACAATCTACCTATAAATCCTGTAAATCTGCCCTTTATCTATGGTTATATTCCTTTCCTCATTCCATACTGTTTGTTTTATCCTCTTTTTTTTTCTTGATTATCTTTGCAAAAGGTTTTTTCTCTTTTTCTTGTGTTTTAAACAAATATCTCTGATTTACTTAGAAAACTTACTAATTTTCTCTTTTCTAAAAGCTATTCTGTTTTAATCTTGATCAATTCCTTCTTCCTACTTTTCTTAGTCATATTTTCTTGGCTCTCTATTTAACTTCTAGTTGAACAGTTTATTTATATTCTTTTCTTCTTATTTAAAGCTCCTAATTGTTCTATGTATGCAACCTTGACCTCTGACTTATGTAATGTTCTCGTTATCATTGTTTTCTAAATAATCTGTCATTGCAGCTTTGATTTCTCTTTGATCCAAAAGTTATGTAGGAGTGTGGTGGAGTTTTTTTCTTTCTTTTTAAGGTTTTGGCAATAATATTTAGTTTCTCTGTATTTTGGTCCAAGATTGTAGCCTGCATGATTTCTTCTCCTTGGAATATGTTAAAATTTTTCTTGTGGCCTAATAGGTGACACCCTTAGCAAATGTTCCATGGGCTTAGAACAGAAGATAGATTCTCTGCAGGGAATGAAGTGTGACACATATCTGTAGTTGGGAAAATATTTTGATACAACCTAATTCAAGTAAGTCCACTGAATTAACAAAGGGAATTTTTAACTCACAGAAGAGTGTGGGGTTTTTTTGCTTTTTGGTTTTTTTAATCGCAAGGGCCAGGCTTTGTTGAGCTTTTAGAAGAAGGAGAAAGAGGAAGACAAGGAGGAAGAGGAAGGAAGGAAGTTAGGTTGCTCACAATTCCAGAAAGTAGGGCTTAAATATCAAGAGCCAATTCTGGAGGACTAGCTAACTATAGAGATTCATACTATGGATCCTAGACGTGAGAAGACACAAGAAATGGTAGAAAACCAGTCTTCTATACTCAAACAGATAAGCGTATGAGGTAGGATGGAGAAGGATTGAGACAAGTAAGAAAGTGAGATACAGGTGAGTATTGCTGAGTGGGGCCCTGGTCATTCCTCCTTCTAATGTTGAAACACTGAAAAGGGAAAAGGGAGACTTAGGTTTGAGGGTCTGAAGAAAGCGTGTTTCCTCCCTGGAGCCCTAGGAGGAAGGAACTCTCCAACTGTTCTGCCAACATGGAGTGACCATTGTGGAGTAGATATGGTGGCCAGGTTGACCTAGGCAAAGCAAGGACCCCAGTGGGACTCCAATGACAGTGAAGAAGGCTGGTGGGAGAGTTCACTAGGGCTAGGGGTACAGGGACCTGTATTAGACAGTCAAATGCTGGATGATCCAAAGCCACAGCCAGATGTCAGGAGAACTGCCAGAGCTGAGGTGAGGCCCAAGGCTCCCCAGGACCCTCTGGCACAGGTCAGGGCAAGAAAACAGACTAGCTGTGATCCTTGGTTTCCTTGGCCACCACCAAAGACCAAGCAGGACAAGGCTGTGCAGTAAAAGCCAAAACCATGAGGTCACTGAGCCTTTTAAACCCAAAAGAAACTCAGGAAAATGGGAAAGGCAACCTTCGTAGTGAAAAATTTTCTTCACATTTAATATCTCTGGGATGGGATGAGAGTCACAGTCAATGGCCTCTTAGAGTCGCTTTCAGTGGCCAGTTTGTAGTCATCACATAGTTGTCATTTATGTGTGAAAATCAAAAGTACCAGCTTCAAAACTCACAGATTGATGGCTGTCACAGCTTGGAAGAAAGTGTCAGAGTAATAGAAAAGCAGTGACCACCTTTTGGAGTAAAGTTGTTGTGGGTGAGAGAAACCATCAATTATGAGCCAAACATGATCCAAAAGTACGTGTTGTCAGTCCGGCTCACCAGGAAGCAGACTCTGACATGGAGATAACCATGCAGAAGATTTATTAGGAAAAGTCCTTGGGTCAAACCTATGGAAGGGAACAGAACTGGGTAAAAAGGAAAACTGGGCTGTGATGTAGTCACAATGAAGGATTCAGCCCAACCCAGGGGGAGTTCTGAAGCTGAGATGATCCTTTACAGTAGTTCCAAGTTGGGGCAGAGGCCAAGGCTTTCCACCCCTGTGTCAGCCAGCTTTTAGAAGGAGGCAGAACCTTGGGTGAGGTGGCTCTCTTCAAACGAGGCAATCCTCAACAGGGGCTAACAGGTCAGGGCTGTCTGCCAGCAGCACTCCTAACAGCTGAGGGAATAAGGGCTTCCTTACTGAAGGAGAATTGGGGTGAGACACCATCCCTTTCACCCCAGAATCCTGGCCCTACCTAATGGACAATTCAGCTTAAAAAGAGTCCAGCCCCAATGGCTTTTGGAATTTTTATGGATTCATTTTAAGAAATGTTGGGCCACCAAAGCTCTTGATGGCATAAAGGATAATATTATGTGGAAAACACAACACCAATGATTAAAAAAAAAAAACGGTATTCCCGGAAAATGGTGTTCCATGAGGCTCTGTAGGCATGAAAGACAGACCCACACCCAGAATAGGATCTATTGTTGTGAAGACAAGTTGGTCTCCTGGAGGACCAGTGCCATATCAGGGGCTCAGCATTGGTTTCTGTTGCTGGCAAGCTGCACGTTCAGGGGGCAATAGCTGTATCAGTCTTTTCAATGTTGATGTCCATAAGAATAATTTTTTCCTAAGAATTATTTTAAATTGTTGTTGTTAAGTCTTTTGAAGCAAGGGAAACATTTATTAATAACCTTGAATATATCTTTTAAAATTCAGTTGATGCCATGGAGGTTCTCAATCTTGAGTCTATGGGTAGAATTCAGAAAGTTTGTAAAGTTGGACGGGAAAAAAGTACATCTTTATCTTTAATAATCTGTACCTGAAATTTCACATTTCCTTCAATTCTGGTTGTAAGTTACACACTATAGCAGCGGTTCCCAACAGTTTTGGCACCAGGGACCGGTTTCATGGAAGACAATTTTTCCACAGATAGTTTCAGGATGATTCAAGTGCATTACATTTATTGTGCATTTTATTCTTACTCTTATTACATTGTAATACATAATGAAATAATTCTACAACTCACCATAATGCAGAATCAGTGGGAGCCCTGAGCTTGTTTTCACTTGTCACTCACTGATAGGGTTTTGATATGAGTCTGCAAGCAATTGATTTTTTATGGTCTCTGTACAGTCAAACCTCTCTGCTAATGATAATCTGTATTTGCAGCCGCTCCCCAGCGTTAGTATTCCCCGACTCAGCTCCACCTCAGATCATCAGGCATTACGTTCTCATAAGGCGTGTACAACCTAGATCCCTCACATGTGCAGTCACGGTAGGGTTGGCTCTCCTATGAGAATCTTATGCCGCCGCTGATCTGACAGGAGGTGGAGCTCAGACAGTAATTGTGAGCAATGGGGAGCGGCTGTAAATACATATGAAGCTTCGCTCACTCACCTGCTGCTCACATCCTGCTGTGCAGCCTGTGGCCCAGGGGTTGGGGACCCCTGCACTATAGGGATATTAACAGCACCTATGACTGTCACTAAGGGAAGTCACAGGTATTTTTATTCTATATTACAGTTATGTGGTAGATATCTTAAAATATTGCTTATGCTCATCATTGTTTTAAAACTGTTGTAGTCAGTGGATCTGCTACTGGATCTCAATATTTCATGTGTTAATAAAGAAGCACAGTTGGTACCAATATTATATTTTAAATATTTTGGTAGTTATACATACTTTAATACAATACTATGTGATTTATTTATTTATTTATTTTTATTGGAGTATAGTTGATTTACAATGTTGTGTTAATTTCTGTTGTACATCAAAATGATTCAGTTATATATACATAACATATGTATATATTCTTTTTCATAATTTTTTCCATTATGTTTTATTACAGGATTTTGAATACAGTTCCCTGTGCTATACAGTAGGACCTTATTGTGTATCCATTTTATATATAGTAGTTTGTATTTGTTAACCCCAAACTCCTAATGTACTATGTGTTACATCTTATGCATTTCAAAATCTGTTCTGCAAAGGAGTCCAGAAACTTCACTAAATTGCCAAAAGGATCGAGGATCAGGTAAGATCAAGATCCCCTGCTCGAGAGTGCAAGATTATTCATGCAGACAGCTTTCCACCATCCTTTTAAGTAAAAGTTCTTTTTCTTTTGCCCCCTCCCCCTCCCCTAGCCCTTTTCTTCAAGTTTTTGGGGCCCTTGGTTGTCCTGGTCTCTGCCCAGAGGCTGCCAGGAAGATGCGTGTGGGTATATGCAGAGGTTATTAGGGCTTCAACCAGGCAGTGCCCCAAGGGACGGGGAAGCACGGGAAACTCATTTGTATCTGATTCCTCCATTTCACATCAAATCACACCACATGCCTGAACTGTGAGGACACTCTTCCAGATAATCTGAGGGCACCAAAGCTGCCTTTCAGTTTCAGCTTTATTCTTCCCTCCCAGCAAGCCCAGGGTTTTTTGCCTGATCAGACAAGCTTTTGCAATGAGGTGCACAAGAATTGCTTTCCTCCTTGGCAAACATTCACAGCTTCTCCTTGGTCAGTTCCAGGAAATGCTAATAAGTGCTATTCATTGGGATCTGATTTGCATACTTTATGGATTATTTGTGGTTTGTAGCTAATGGGGATCAAAGCTTGCACAGATAACCCCACCGCACCTACCCCTGCAGGGCCCTGGATTATCCCAGTCTGCTTTTCCATGCTTGATGTAAACAGGTTTATCATGCTAGGGCCTGGACGCCCTGGAAATGGAATTGACACACTTCCCCCAACTCCCACATGGCACAAAGGAAGCCCTTCCCCTGGGCATGTTTGGGAGTGTGGCTGCGTGACATGGGGTGCTGTGTGATTTAGTCCACGGTAGATTTTCGCCGGCACCCTTGCCCTCAAGCCAGGCAATCACAAGCATGCTGGCATTAGAATTCCAAAGAGGTTTTCTTGGTTTTGTTCAGGGATTTTTTTTTTTTTCTTCAAATCACAGCCTTTAAGTGCTCTTTGTGTTTATAATTAGCCATAAGCCCTGGGATGGCTCAATTCACATCACCATGCAGGCGCCCTCCCGTCCCCCTTGCTTGCCCGAGTGCTGTTAATTAGCCCTGCAAAGATCAGCAAGCGTGATTGGCAGCAGCTTTTGCAAAAAGGCTCCCAACCCTCTCGGCAACAAAGAAAACCGTCTTCACATCTTGGCGTTATAGCTGTCATCTGGAGTCTTTGCATTTTCCCTCTGCCACTGCTGAGGATTTCATGGATGCATTTATTTATTTTGAAATATTAGCACCAATGTTTTGGTAGAAATTTATGTCTTGCAGTTGAGAAAGAATGTCATGTTTGAAATTTGTCACAACTCTAAGAAGGGATAGAATGGGGGCAGGACAATTCATTTTTAGATGAAGAATAGGGTTAAGAGTTTGGGAAACTGTTTGGCAGTATCACTAGATCTAAACAAAGATATACCCTATGATCCAGCAATTCCACTCCCAGATAATTCCCACAGAAGCGTGGTGTATGTATGTTTCCCTCCCGAAAAGCACTAAGATGTGCCTAGCTGCAAACTGGAAACTGACCAAATACCCATCAATGATATCATGATTTTTTTAATTGTACTGAATTCACACAGTGGAACACTATATAGCAGTGAGAACACAAACTACAATTACACACAACAACATGGATGAATCTCAGAAAGGTAAAGTTGAGTGAGAGAAGGTAGACAAAAGAGAATATGCTGTATCATTCTGTTTATATAAAGAATAAAAATCGTTTAAAAACTAACCTATGTTATTAGTCCTAGCAGTGGTTAACTTTGGAGGAGAAGGAACAGCAGTGACTAGAAGGGTTTCCTGGGTGTTGGTAATGTTCTATTCCTTGATCTGTGGGTTGGTTTAGGGAGATGTTTAGTGAATGAAAATGTATTGAGCTGTAAATTGGTATGTGTACTTTTCTACATATATATTGTACTTTAGTCAATAGAAAAAAAAATGGGGCTATGTTACTTCTTCTGTAGGAGTAGTAATTGGAAAAGACAAGGTTGATTTTGTCTCCCTGGCCAGCCAAACCAGGCCTGGGATGTGGTATCCCTGAATCCTGCCTTGAGAACTGGGGTCCCTCGGCCATGGACAGTGGCCCTGAGAGCCATGGGTATCATCATAGCCAGATCTCATATGAGAACCAGGTAGATGACCTGAAGAATTGTTAACTGTGGAGGGAAACCAGAGACTGGAGCCAAACGGGATGTGACTATGTGCAGGACTTACTGAATTCATCCCCTAGGCTCTCTAGGCATGGTGGCTAGGACCTGGGAATGTCTTAAAATCCTATGAAAATTTTTGAGAGCTTATAAAAACATGTAATGACTCCAAAATGCAAAACAGAAAATTATATAATCAAAATCAATAAATGTTTAATTGAATATCTACAAAACATATGTCAAGTAATTCAGTGCTTCTCAAACATTAATGAGGATACAAAACATCTGAGGATCTTGTTTGCATACAGATTCTGATTCTGTCGATCTGGAGCAGAGCCTGAGATTCTGCATTTCTCACAAGCACCCAAGTGATGCTGATGCTTCCAGTCCATGGACCACACTTTGAACAGCAAAGAAATAGTTAACTGGAGGTCAATTCAATTCTTACATAGTTATAAATATAATAGATACCAAAAATATAGATGAATATTTTATTTTTACAAAACTCAAAATAATGTTTTTCACTAAGGCTGCTGCTGCAGCCAACAAGAAACCTGTGTGCAAGCACAGGTCACTATCCACACCTCTCCTCCTGGGAGTCTGTGCAGCCCACTACTGCCAGGGTCCCGTGATGCAGGGACACTTCCCTGGGAGAACACATGGTGCAGCTCAGGCTGTTGCAACATCACGCCAACCTCTGCCGCCACAGGCTCATCCTGCGTTCCATACCGCTCCCTCCCCCCAGCCAGAGTGAGCCAGAGTCCCCTAATCAGCCACTCCTTTAACTCCCTCCTGTCTGTGTGAAGAACAGACAAAAGAGGGTGACTTACATGCAAAGGCAGGGCCAAATCCAAAGCTGAACCCCAGGAGCTGTGCAAACAAAGAAGAGAAAGGGAAATCTCTCCAGGCAGCCTCAGGAGCAGTGGATTAAATCTCCACAATCAACTTGATGTACCCTGTATCTGGGGAATACCTGAATAGACAGCGAATCATCCCAAAATTAGACAGTGGACTTTGGGAGCAACTGTAGACTTGGAAGCCGTGTGGCTGACAGGGTCTTTGTGCTCTGGCCGGGTGTCAGGCCTGAGTCTCTGAAGTGGGAGAGATGAGTTCAGGACATTCATCCACCAGAGACCTCCCGGCCCCACGTAATATCAATCGGTGAGAGCTCTCCCGGGATCTCCGTCTTGACACTAAGATCCATCTCCACTCAATGACCATGAAGCTCCAGTGCTGGACACCCCATGCCAAACAACTAGCAAGGCAGGAACACAACCCCACCCATTAGCAGAGAGGCTGCCTAAGATCATAATAAGTTCACAGACACCCCAAAACACACCACCAGATGCAGTCCTGCCCACCAAAAAGACAAGATCCAGCTTCATCCACCAGAACACAGGTACCAGTCCCCTCCACCAGGAAGCCTGCACAACTCACTGAACAAACCTTAGCCACTGGGGACAGACAACAAAAACAATGGAAACTACGAACCTGCAGCCTGCAAAAAGGAGACCCCAAACACAGTAAGTTAAGCAAAATGAGAAGATAGAGAAACACACAGCAGATGAAGGAGCAAGGTAAAACCCCACCAGACCAAACAAATGAAGAGGAAATAGGCAGTCTACCTGAAAAAGAATTCAGGGTAATGATAGTAAAGATGATCCAAAATCTTGGAAATAGAATGGAGAAAATACAAGAAACATTTAACAAGGACCTAGAAGAACTAAAGAGCAAACAAACAACGATGAACAACACAATAAAGGAAATTAAAAATTCTCTAGAAGGAATCAATAGTGGAATAACTGAGGCAGAAGAACGGATAAGTGACCTGGAAGATAAAATAGTGGAAATAACTATTGCATAGCAGAATAAAGAAAAAAGAATGAAAAGAATTGAGGACAGTCTCAGAGAGCTTTGGGATGCCATTAAACACATCAACATTCAAATTATAGGGGTGCTAGAAGAAGAAGAGAAAAAGAAGGGGACTGAGAAAATATTTGAAGAGAGTATAGTTGAAAACTTCCCTAATATGGGAAAGGAACTAGTCAATCAAGTCCATGACGCACAGAGAGTCCCATACAGGATAAATCCAAGGAGAAACATGCCAAGACACATATTAATCAAACTATCAAAAATTAAGTACAAAGAAAAAATATTAAAAGCAGCAAGGCAAAAGCAACAAATAACATACAAGGGAATCCCCATAAGGTTAACAGCTGATGTTTCAGCAGAAACTCTGCAAGCCAGAAGGGTGTGGCCAGACATATTTAAAGTGATGAAAGGAAAAAACATACAACCAAGATTACTCTACCCAGCAAGGATCTCATTCAGATTCAACTAAGAAAGTAAAACCTTTACAGACAAGCAAAAGCTGAGAGAATTCAGCACCACCAAACCGGCTTTACAACAAATTTTAAAGGAACTTCTCTAGGCAAGAAACACAGGAGAAGGAAAAAACCTACAAAAACAAACCCAAAACAATTAAGAAAATGGTAATAAGAACATACATATCAACAATTACCTTAAACGTAAATGGATTAACTGCTCCAACCAAAAGACATAGACTGGTTGAATGGATACAAAAACAGGAGCTGTATATATACTGTCTACAAAAGACCTACTTCAGACCTAGGGACACATACAGACTGAAAGTGAGGGGATAGAAAAAGATATTCCATGCAAATGGAAATCAAAAGAAAGCTGGAGGAGCAATTCTCATATCAGACAAAATAGACTTTAAAATAAAGACTATTCAAGAGACAAAGAAGGACACTACATAATGATGAAGGGATCGATCCAAGAAGAAGATATAACAATTGTAAATATTTATGCACCCAACATAGGAGCACCTCAATACACAAGGCAAATGCTAATAGCCATAAGAGGAGAAATCGACAGTAACACAATAATAGTAGCAGACTTAAACACCCCACTTTCACTAATGGACAGATCATCCAAAATGAAAAGAAATAAGGAAACACAAGCTTTAAATGATATATTAAACATGATGGACTTAATTGATATTTATAGGACATTCCATCCAAAAACAACAGAATACACTTTCTTCTCAAGTGCTCATGGAATATTCTCCAGGATAGAGCATATCTTGGGTCACATTTCAAGCTTGGTAAATTTAAGTAAACTGAAATTGTATCAAGTGTCTTTTTGACCACAACATTATGAGACTAGATATCAATTCCAGGAAAAAATCTGTAAAAAATACAAACACATGGAGGGTAAACAATACACTACTAAATAACCAAGAGATCATTGAAGAAATCAAAGAGGAAATTTAAAAATACCTAGAGACAAGTGACAATGAAAAGACAACAACCCAAAACCTATGGGATGCAGCAAAAGCAGTTCTAAGAGGGAAGTTTATAGCAATACAATCTTACCTGAAGAAACAAGAAAAATATCAAATAAACAACCTAACCTTACACCTAAAGCAATTAGAGAAAGAAGAACAAAAATCCCCCAAAGTTAGCAGAAGGAAAGAAATCCTAAATATCAGATCAGAAATCAATGAAAAAGAAATAAAGGAAACGATAGCAAAGATCAATAAAACTAAAAGCTGGGTCTTTGAGAAGATAAACAAAATTGATAAACCAGTAGCCAGACTCATCAAAAAAAAAGAAAAAGGGGGAGAAGACTCAAATCAATAGAATTAGAAATGAAAAAGGAGAAGTAACAACTGACACTGCAGAAATATAAAGGATCATGAGAGGTTACTACAAGCAACTCTATGCCAATAAAATGGACAACCTGGAAGAAATGGACAAATTCTTAGAAAAGCACAACGTTCCGAGACTGAACCAGGAAGAAATAGAAAATATAAAAAGACCAATCACAATCACTGAAATTGAAACTGTGATTAAAAATTTTCCAAAAAACAAAAGCCCAGGACCAGATGGCTTCACAGGCGAATTCTATTAAACATTTAGAGAAGAGCTAACATCTATCCTTCTCAAACACTTCCAAAATATAGCAGAGGGAGGAACACTCCCAAATTCATTCTATGAGGCCACCATCACCCTGATCCCAAAACCAGACAAAGATGTCACACACAAAAAAAACTACAGGCCAATATCACTGATGAAAATAGATGCAAAAATCCTCAACAAGATACTAGCAAAGAGAATCCAACAGCACATTAAAAGGATCATACACCATGATCAAGTGGGGTTTATCCCAGGAATGCAAGGATTCTTCAAATCAATCAATACTCAAATTAATCAATGTCATACACCATATTAACAAATTTAAGGATAAAACCATATGATAATCTCAATAGATGCAGAAAAACTTTCGACAAAATTCAACACCCATTTATGATAAAAACCATCCAGAAAGTAAGCATAGAGGGAACTTACCTCAACGTAATAAAGGCCATATATGACAAACCCACAGCCAACATCATTCTCAATGGTGAAACACTGAAACCATTTCCACTAAGATCAAGAAGAAGACAAGGTTGCCCACTCTCACCATTATTATTCAACATAGTTTTGGAAGTTTTAGCTACAGCAATCAGAGAAGTAAAAGAAATAAAAGGAATCCAAATCAGAAAAGAAGAAGTAAAACTTTCACTGTTTGCAGATGACATGATATTATACATAGAGAATCCTAAAGATGTTACCAGAAAACTACTAGGAGTAATCAATAAATCTGGTAAAGTAGCAGGATACAAAATTAATGCACAGAAGTCTCTTGCATTCGTATACACTAATGATGAAAAATCTGAAAGAGAAATTAAGGAAACACTCTCATTTACCATTGCAACAAAAAGAATAAAATACCTAGGAATAAACCTACGTAAGGAGACAAAAGCCCTGTACACAGAAAACTATAAGACACTGATGAAAGAAATTAAAGATGATACAAACAGATGGAGAGATATACCACGTTCTGGGATTGGAAGAATCAACATTGTGAAAATGACTCTACTACCCAAAGCAATCTACAGATTCAATGCAATCCTTATCAAACTACCAATGGCATTTTCCACAGAACTAGAACAAAAAATTTCACAATTTGTATGGAAACACAAAAGATCCGAAGATTGCCAAAGCAATCTTGAGAAAGAAAAATGGAGGTGGAGGAATCAAGTTCTCTGACTTCAGACTATACTACAAAGCTACAGTAATCAAGATAGTATGGTACTGGCACAAAAAAAGAAATATAGATCAATGGAACAGGATAGAAAGCCCAGAGATAAACCCACACATGTATGGTCACCTTATCTTTGATAAAGGAGGCCACAATATAAAATGGAGAAAAAGCATTCTCTTCAGTAAGTGAGGCTGGGGAAACCGGACAGGTACATGTAAAAGAATGAAATTAGAACACTCTCTAACACCATACAAAAAAATAAACTCAAAATGGATTAAAAACCTAAATGTAAGGCCAGACACTGTAAAAGTCTTAGAGGAAAACATAAGCAGAACATTCTATGACATAAATCACAGCAAGATCCTTTTTGACCCATCTCTAGAGAAATAGAAATAAAAACAAAAATAAACAAATGGGACCTAATGAAACTTAAAACCTTTTGCACAGCAAAGGAAACCATAAACAAGACGAAAAGACAACCCTCAGAATGGGAGAAAATAGTTGCAAATGAATCAACGGACAAAGGATTAATCTCCAAAATATATAAACAGCCCGTGCAGCTCAATATTAAAAAAATTAACAACCCTATCCAAAAATGGGAAGAAGGCCTAAATAGACATTTCTCCAAAGAAGACATACAGATGGCCAAGAAGCACATGAAAAGCTGTTCAACATCACTAATTATTAGAGAAATGCAAATCAAAACTACAGTGAGGTATCACCTCACACCAGTTAGAATGGGCATCATCAGAAAATCTACAAATGACAAATGCTGGAGAGGGTGTGGAGAAAAGGGAACACTCTTGCACTGTTGGTGGGAATGTAAATGGATACAGCCACTATGGAGAACAGTATGGAGGTTCCTTAAAAAATTAAAAATAGAAGTAACATACGACCCAGCAATCCCACTGTTGGGCATGTACCCTGAGAAAACCATAATTCAAAAAGAGACATGTACCACAATGTTCATTGCAGCTCTATTTACAATAGCAGGACATGGAAGCAACCTAAGTGTCCATCGACAGATGAATGGATAAAGAAGATGTGGCACATATGTACAATGGAATACTACTCAGCCATAAAAAGAAATAAAACTGAATTATTTGTAGTGAGGTGGGTGGACCTAGAGACTGTCATACAGAGTGAAGTAAGTCAGAAAGTGTAAAACAAATACTGTATGCTAACACATATATATGGAATCTAAAAAAAAAAAAGGTTCTGAAGAACCTAGGGGCAGGACAGGAATACAGATGCAGACATAGAGAATGGACTTGAGGACACAGGGAGGGGGAAGTGTAAGTTGGGACAAAGTGAGAGAATGGCATGGACATATATACACTACCAAATGTAAAATAGCTAGTGAGAAGCAGCTGCATAGCACAGGGAGATCAGCTCGGTGCTTTGTGTCCACCTAGAGGAGTGGGATAGGGAGGGTGGGAGGGAGATGCAACATGGAGGGGATATGGGGATATATGTATACGTACAGTGATTCACTTTGTTATACAGGAGAAACTAACACAACATTGTAAAGCAATTATACTCCAGTAAAGATGTTTAAAAGAATAACGTTTTTATTATGATAAAACATACATAACATGAAATTTAACATTTAACCATTTTCAAAAACACAGTTCACTAGCATTAAGTACATTTACGTTATTGTACAACCATCATCACTACCCATCTGCAGAATCTTTTCATCTTCTCAAACTGAAACTTGGTACCCATTAAACAATCACTCCCATCCCCTCCTCTCCCCAGCCTCTGGCAAGCACTATCCTATATACTGTCTCTATGAATTTGGCTTCCCTAGGCACCTCATATAAGTGGAATCATACAATATTTGTCCATTTGTGACTGGCTTATTTCACTAAGGATAATGTCTTCAGGTTCATCCATGTTATAGCATGGATCAGAATTTCCTTCCTTTTTTAGACTGAATAATATATTCCATCGTATGGATGGACCACATTTTGTTTATCTCATCCATCGATGGACATCTGGGTTGTTTCCACCTTTTAGCTATTGTGAATAACGCTGCTGTACCTATGGATATACAAATATCTATTCAAATCTTGGCTTTCAAACCTCTTGGGTATACATGCGGAAGTGGAATTGCTGGTATTCCTGTGTTTAATTTTTTGAGGAACCACAGTAATAATTATTTAAAAACTTAGATGATCATTTTGATGAGCCAGACGTTCACATCTCCCAGTGCTTATACCCTTGTGTGTCCCCTCCCACATTAACTGTGGGCCAGGCCTGTCACTGCTTTGACTGATAAAATATAGACAAAACAATGCTATACCAATTCCAAAACTGGACCTTAATTGATCTGGCAGCTTCTACTGCCTTCCTTTTGGAAGGCTTCCTCTTGGCACAGTCCTACTTAGAACTTAGCCACCATGCCATGGGACAGTCCAAGTGGTCACCTAGAAAGGCCCACATGGAGAAGAACAAAGTGCCCCAGGTTACAGCCCCACCTGAGCTCCCAGTCAAGCACCAACTGATTCCAGATGCCCAGGCATCCCAGACATTTCAATTTCAGCTGAGCTCCTGGTCAGTGCTTCAGCTGATTATAGTTACCCACTGTCCCAGCTAATCCTACTTGGAGCCGAAGAACCACCCCATGAAAGATAATATACTGTTGTTTTAAGCCACTAAGTTTTGAGGTGATTTGTTATGCAGCATTAGCTAGCTGAAACAAAAACCCTTTCAAATGTTTTAGAGCAAGAGCAAAATGCATTATACCTAATGTAAGATTTGGTTAGAATTTAAGATATTTGATATAGAGTGAAATAGGCCCAGAGCCTTCAAAGAACTTAAATATCCTAGGCACTAACAAACAAACAAGTAAAAAGATGCAAAGCAGCTGGTAGGAGATGGGTCCCTAGAACCAACAAGCACAGCAGGAATTTTATAGCTGCTGTGGTTGTTGTTGTTTTGATTGAGTTAAAGGCTTGGCTGGCCCAGATCAGCATGCCAGTTAGCTGCTATCATCCTTATACTAAAGAAGGCAGCTGGGGATTTTTCCTCCTATGTGGCTTGGCATATGGCTTTCGGGGGATTTGAACTCTTAATTCCAAGCTTCCTTTTCCCCAGAAATTACCATGCAGCTGAGAGATAAGAAGGAATTCAGTCAAGACTGTTCTCAGATTCCCATAAGCACAGAAAATAAACAGCCCGAACTTGAAGCCTTGAAAGCTGTGGCTGAGATGGGGCTCACTCACCTGGGCCCTGAGTCTCTGGCCCTCTCTCACTGCCAGACACTACAAGGAAAGCAGCTTCTGCCTTGCTGTGTTCTCCCAAGCTGGGGCCCCATGACCCAGACCTGCAGGAATGGTCCTGGTCTTAGGCAGGAAGAATGGTGGGCAGCGGTTCACTCAATATTCAATAATGTATACTGAGCACATACTATGTGCCAGGCAGGCACTATGCTGGGCACTGGGCATATGTTGGCAAATAAAATAGACGTGGTCCTTCCTGTCATGGAGACTGCGGCTCGGTGGAGGAGACGGATGACAAACACACAAGGACAATACAAGTGCTGCATTTGTTCATGCCTCAGGGGCCCTTTGCATGGTTTCATCTTTTTTTTTTAATATTTGTCTGTGCTGGCTCTTAGTTGTACCATGTGGAATCTAGTTCCCCAGCCAGGGATCGAACTTGGACCCCCTGTATTGGGAGCTCAGGGTATTAACCACTGGACCACCAGGGAAGTCCCTGATTTTGTCTTTTTTTTTAAATTAATTAATTAATTTCTTTATTTATTTTTGGCTGTGTTGGGTCTTTGCTGTTTCGCGCAGGCTTTTCTCTAGTTGTGGCGAGCGGGGGCTACTCTTTGTTGTGGTGCACAGGCTTCTGATCACCTTGGCTTCTCTTGTTCTGGAGCACGGGCTCTAGGTGCGTGGGTTTCAGTAGTTGTGGCGCACGGGCTTAGTTGCTCCATGGCATGTGGGATCTTCCCGGACCAGGGATCGAACTCATGTCCCCTGCATTGGCAGGCGGATTCTTAACCACTGTGCCACCAGTGAAGTCCCCGATTTCGTCTTCTTGATGTTACTCTTTATTCTACTACATTTGTCATTGGGTGTCAGCTTAAACATAACGTCCTCACCTTCCTTGCTGCCCACTCACCCTGACCCTCTCAGATTGTATTAGGTGTCCTTCCAGTGTGTTCCTCTGCCCAGCTCCATCACTGCATGAATACAATCTGAGAGGGTCACGGTGGGGGGCTGCCTGAAGGTGGCATTCTCCATGTTGAATGTTAATGGACAGAGGAATGGAATGGGTGTGGGTGGGCAGAAAAGACAGCAAGGGTACAGGCGCAGAAGGGAGAAACATCTTGAACAGTCAGAGAACAAGAAGCCACTGGGGGGTGGGGAGGATAGAGGGGGAACGAGGAAGGGGGTGAGGTTAGCCTGGCAGTAGGACCCATTTGGTACACCACTGGACCCCAGTTTTGATGATTAGACCCTCTCCTGTTCCTTCTATCCTCCCGTCTCCGCATCCCACCCAGGACCTCGTAACCTGCTGTGTGACAGCCAGGATCCAGATTCACGATGAACAGGTGAGCAGTTTTGTCGCTGTTGGTCATTTCTTTGGGAAGAATTTTTTGACTACCTTGGAGAGTCTGAAGGTAAGCATTTTTCTCTTATGCTTCTTTTTGCCCCTGGTAACAGCGAGCTTTTAAAAAGTCAGCATATGTCCATGAACTTTGAAGAACTGCAGCAAGGAATCCAGGAAATTCCATTGTTTGGACAACGGGCAAGGAAGGCAGCTTCCTCCCAGGAGCAGGCAGCACTTGCACCCAACCCTGCAATTAGATGGAAGGACAGACAGCCAGTTAGAGGAGGAGATTAGCATTTAACAGAACCTGGGTTTTTTCTGGATTATTAGAAACCTTGGAGACCCAAATTTTGCTTTCCCCTTCCACAGTGAAAACTCGAATACTTCTTGTGGTTTCATCTGCTTTGTTAATTTAAAAACTTGGCCACTAAAATAGGATCCGTGATGCTGTAAAACCTGAAAGGGCGATTTTGGAAGAAGCGCTGCAGTGGTAGATTTCCAGTTACCCTCCCAGGCTGCTCACCAAGGGGCAAACTAAGTTACTTTTAACATGAACTGCTCAGCAAGAAATGTTTTGCCCACATTTAAACCCATACTCAGAGTCCCCTGTAGTCTTCAAATCTGTCTGTCATGCTGGATTTACACACACTCGCATCGTGGGGGCCTGGAGACTTGGAGGCACGGTGCTTCAGGAGGCCAGGATGGGGGCAAGTGCTACCGAGACATTGTGGAGAGGGGGGCAGGGGGACCTCAGATGAGTGTGCCGCATCCCTGTCATGTGCTGCCCCTTCAGTTGCCTGGGGCTTGGGGTCTGAGGGGAAGGGGCAAAGAGCAGCCAGAGAGGGCAGGATTAATGCCAGGATCGTAGCCATCAGAAAGGGCAAAAAGCCACTTTGGGCCCACAGTGACATGACCCTCAAGGCTGAAGACAAGTTCTGGGATGAAAAGGAAGTGAGAGAGGTTGATTTTACAGTAGGGTTGCCAGATTTAGCAAATTAAAATACAGAATTCTCAGTTAAATTTAAATTTCAGACAAAAAGATTACTTTAGTATAAGTATATCCCAAGTGTTGCATGGGATATACTTATACTAAAATTTTTTTCATTGTCTAACTGAAATTTTAATGTAACTGGATGTCCTGCATTTAATCTTCCTTGTATGTCTCCAGCTCGCCAGTTCCTCCACCTGATGTCCCAGCCCACCCCCGTCCCTGGTGTTTTCTTTCCCCTTTCCTCCTCTCTGGCCCTCCTTCTTCCTCTCATTCTTCCCCAGTGATGCAAGAGAGGATCTGAAAACAGGTCCCAAATAACTGGAGCTCGTTCAATACTGATATATTCTCTTGCTTCCATTTGCATGTTTACTTCTTTGTGGCTGTCCAAAGTTTAAAGACTTTATTTCCTGCTAAAATTACCCCAAGCAATATACAACAGAGGAGGGGAGATATAGGGACAACTGCTTTAATAATTCAAGAAGCCCCTTCTGAAGTGCTGGAGAGTGTAAACTGTTCACACCAGGTCCCCTACTTTGTTGGCACATCCTTGGAGAAATCCAGCTAGCAGCCTCCAGATCCAATGGTTGCCACCCAAGCCTGCAGCCGCTCAGGTACTTTCATCTGGGGAACAGGAAGAAACGGAAAACAGGGGGGATAGGAGGCAGAGACAAAGCACCCAACTATTGCAGGGTGAGATCCAGGATCGTTGTAATTGCATTTATGTGAGTGTCAGAGTTTGCATGTGCGGTGGTAGGTTGTAGGTGGTATTGGGGAAAACTTATCAACACAGAAGCTGACGATAGGTACTGGCGACCTAAACTAACGAGAAAATTAAATGAGTTTGATTATGTCGCAATAACTCTTATTATAGTCATTTTGGTGAGCCTTCTACCATGGATGCCTAATTACCATATGGTGTCATAATACTTATGTGTATCATTATATATGCCTTAAATTAACTTTGTTATAAAGTGTAATTTGATTGCAACAGGAGATTCAACATGTGTTGAATTGAGCCTTTGGAGTTTGTTACTCATGCAGGATGGAGCTCTCCTGCTCTGAGAAATTCAGCGCAGCTATGGGCTGAGTCATGGTGAGAAGACCGCCTTGGAAATGGCTCCCAATGACCCTCCACTTCCCAGCATTCATGCCTTTTGTAACTGCCCCCTCCAGGGTACAGTGGGCCTAGTGACTCGTTTCTAACAAATAGAATACAACAAAAGTGATGGGATGGCACTTCTGAAACTGGTGTAAAATGCCTGTGCCTTCTTGCAGTCCCTCACTCTCTCTTACTCTGGGAAAAGCCAGCTGCCGTGTCATAAGCTGCCCTGTGGAGACGCCTACATGCCTGGACCCCAGCGAGGCCTCTGACCAACAGCCAGTGAGAACCTGAGACTTGCCAACAGCCAGGGAGTGAGCTTAGAAGAGGATCCACCCCCAGTTGAGCCTTGAGATGCAGGCAGCCCTCGTGGAACCTTCATGCAATCTTGTGAGAAGCTCCAAACCAAAGGCATCCTGACCCACAGAAACTGAGATCATCTTTACTACTAATAATAATTCATTAATATTAAATGTTGGTTGTTTTACACTGCTCAACTTTGGGGTAATTTGTATGCAGCAACAGATAAAAGAAGACGGTCACTTCCTGAGGACTGCACTTCTGTGGTATGTCACTGAGAGAGTGGTGAAAGGTCTAACGGTTGTATCTGACAGTGCAGACCCAGCAGCTGATGAGGACGCTAGTGTGGGTGGTGATGCGCGGCTGGGGGCTGGGAAGGAAGAAAGACATGGAGGCTGGTGCTTTACTGCATCAACATTGCCAAGTTCTCAGGAGCTCTAGAAATGCTCCTACCTGTCGCTAAACATTCCTGAAATGCTGCTATCATAACTCTGATTCCTGTTTGCAAACTGAATATCCCATCACCCGCCAGGGCCCGGAAATGCGCTTACCTCTCCCTTTGATTTGTGTTCTTGGCCAGGTCCCAGGCCACTCCTGTCTGAGGCTCCTCGGATGTGGACTCTTTAGGAAAGGATGCCCCGTTATTCAACGCTCTCAGTCTCTTGGCTCCAAGCCTTCCCTTCTGTCCTCAGCGGTGAGATGCTGGGGCTGGGGCTCCGCGGGCCAAACCCGGCTTTATCAGCCGCGCGCTGCCGGGGTCTGCCGACAGGGGGCGGTAGAGCGCGCTGCAGGGCTGGAGGTGGCGGGGCTGCTCCCTCCGCTTCCTCCCGGTTCCTGCTCGCACCAACCCAGCCTCACTGGCTCGCCCCATCTGCGCCAGTCCCCGTGGCAGCAGCTGAATCCAGTCTGCAGTTTCCTCGACACTCGCAGAGCCAGCTTCCTGGGGCCCCTCGGAGGCACCATCACCCGCTGAGCAGCACCTACTCCTCGGAGATTGGAGTCCCAGCCACCAGATCCCTCCTCCGAGTTTCTAAGTTTGCGTAATTTCAGTCTCTCCGTTTATCTTGCGTCCCCCCAGCTTGGGGAGGCCGCTGCTTCCCAGATGCTGCCTCCGTGATACTTTAGACTTCTGCTTGGCCTCTGCAGTTACCTCGTTAACAAGTCTTGCTCTTGCATCCTCTCTGTTATAAAAACAAGCTGCTTTGATTTCTGTCTCCTGCTTGTGCCCTGGCTGACAAAGGGGTTCCTGCGCCACTCCTGGCCTCTGGCCAGCTTCCCATCTTACTCTTCCAAAAAGAGCTTCCCCCTGGGCCGTGCACAGCCAGCCCTCCAAGGGAGTCCCCCTGACATGTGTACCCCGGGCTGCTGTCATCACCCCAGTCCCAGCCCTGCCCTCAGGGGAGAGACGGGGGAGGTGCAGACCAGAGACCGGCTAGGCTCAGAGCCAGTGGCAAAGGGGGAGGGGAGGGGGGAGGTCAGTGCAAAGAAGCGGGAGCGCAGCTCCGGAAGTGCTGGTGCCCAGTATGTCCAGCCTCAGCTGGAGTCACAGTTTACAGCAGAGAGCAGGGGAAGGTGAGAAGCAGCGCTGGCCGCCGGTCTGGGAACCGTGGGGAACTCTGACTCATCAGCTGCTAGCTGGTTCTACCTGCTTAAGGGGCACCTCCATGGCTGGCCATGTCCTTTCTTTCAAAGGGCAGGGAATTCCCTGGTGGTCCAGTGGTTAGGACTCTGCACTTCCACTGCCGAGGATGCTGGTTCAATCCCTGGTTGGGAACTAAGATTACAGGGCCAAAAAAACAAAAGGCAGTGTTACAAGCCTCCAACTGACAGGTGGCCCTGAGGCCATTAAAGGACTGTATTTCGTAATATTTTTGTGTGAGTTAGGGGACCCTTTTATAACACAATTGCTTAGGAGGGGAGGCCAGAATATAAACTTAAATTTAGATGTAAAACTCATTCTGTCAGGCAATTTCTAAGCAGGAAAACAGAACCCAGTTTAAGTATTTAAACAGATGGGAATATGATGCAGTGAACTGGTTACACAGACGATGCAAAATCTGAGTGTTCAAAAGGGCCCTGGGGAGATTAGTGCCACAGGAAGCCACTGGCCTTTGAGGCAGGACAGAGGAAGAAGCGGTGCCCAGGTTGGGTTCTCTAGAAGCAGACAGGCATAGTTTGGGGTTCATGGTGTTTATTAGGGGTCAGCTCCTGGGAGGGAAAGGAGAAAAAGGATGGCAGAGGAAGAGGCTGCCTTGTGATGCAGACCAAACAAAACCTCAGCCAGGTCTGGAGTGTTGCCCACCAGCATGTCCTGCACTCAGCCAAAATGGCTGGGCACTTAATACCCATCCCCTTGGTCAGGGGATGTGGGCTGGTTGGGAAGAGCATGACACTGCAAGGCTGACCCTGCAGGAGCTGATGGCTGGAGGTGGGCTGCCAGCTTCACCCCTGCCGTCGGGCAGCAGAAGGGGACCTGAGCGTCTCATGCCTCCCACAGTAGTGTCGCCAGAGCCCAGGGGAAGATGTTCCCTGATGGAGGCTGGACCCACCCTCAGTCTGAACGGCGGCGTTGGAGCCAGACTCCTAATGGAGATTCTGTGCAAGGCAGAGGAGGAAAGACATACCTGGCCTTGCCCTTCCTCCTGCTTATGATGTCTGACTAGTGGCTCCTCCTGGCCAGCCCTGGTCAGGAAGCGCTGCCGGGGAGCTGGAGAAATCCAGCCTGCAGGTGTGAGCACCTTGAGCGGAGCTGGGGAAGGGAAAGGACTCTGCCAACAAACAAACCCAGGAAATCCTTTCAGCAATTTTTCCTCTTACTTTCTCTCCCCAGAGCAACAGGGCTTAGAACCAGGGCCTACTGACTGCCAGCCCCCAACCTGTCGTGCTTCCCGTCAGAACAGACCACTTTATCTCGTTGAGAAAAACCCCTTCAGGAACGAAGGCCTCACCCCCTCAGCTGCTGGGTTTTGTGCCCAAGATCATACCATACGTACCCCTTTCTGTGGTGGCCAGTATCTAACGGCTGACTGAGGAGAGCTGTCTGCCATACTTTTCTTTACAGCGCTTCCTACCACCCGACCAATTATTTATAATGTGTTTATTGTGTCTCCACCACTCAAGAGCAGGAAGTTCGGCTTTGTTCATAGCTGTATATACACAGTGCCAGTGTTTGGCACACAGTGTGAACTCAATTAAATTTGTTAATGAATTCATTCATTCATCCGTTCATTCATTCACCAAGTGCTAAGCCCTAAGCCCCATCAGGGCCCTAAGCCCTGATGATATAATGGTGCAAGACCTTATGGAGCCTTCCCAGGATAGACCCCTCCCCCATAGCCTCTGTTGTAGCTCCTCTCTGAAGTGCCCAGATCATAGTATCTCATGCCTATTTCCTGAGCTTTTCAGAGGCTAAAACCCAGCACCACATGGAAGAAATTAACTACTTGATGATCATGAGCGTGTAGCCCCCAGACCTTTTGGTGCCTAAGATTTGATCCCCATCATCCAATCAGAGAATTGTGCATGAGCTGATCACAGACCCTGGGATGCTTCTCCCTCACTTGGCCCTTAACAATGCTTTGCTGAAACAAAACGCTCCAAGGAGTTCTTGTTTTTTGAGACAAGCCACCCATTCTCCTTGCTTGGCCCTGTAGTGAAAGTTTCTCTGCTCCAAACTCTGATGTTCCAGTTTATTTTGCCTTACACACGCAAACTTGTGTTTGGTAACAGTGATGCCTTTGGAAATTTCTGATCTACTGGGGAAATTAGACAAGTAGAAAAATAATGCTAACACAATGTGGCAGGTGCTGTACTGACACATAGTTATCAACCAACGTGACTAACTTGTGCTGCCAAGGCAGAGCTTCATTGAGCAGGAGATAAGGGACTGCTTTCCAGAAGGGTTCCAGGCAGATGGGCCCTGGAATGGGTGAAGCCCAGGATGGCCTGAGCAGCCAGGCAGGTGACTTCAGGGGTCTCTAGGACATCAGGATCAAGAGGACAATGAGACAGGGGAGGCCAGGCAAGCCCCTAAGATTCAGCACTACCACTTCTGGAAACTTGGTCCTCAGAACAAGAGCTTGAATGCGCTAAGACTCATGTACGAGGCAGATCACTGCCACATCAGTTCCAACGGCAGAAAATAAGGAGCAATGTCAGTGTTGATCAGAGGGAAACAGCTGAATAAATAAAGGCACTTCCATACTTTGGAACTGCAGCTATTAAGAGGCGTTGCATTCGTCTATGTGTACCAACTTGGAAAGAGCTACATGATACAACGCTAGATGGAAAGGGAGATTACAGAATGATATGTACATATTGATGCCCATTTTGTTCAAATATATGCACATGTGTGTTTATATAAATATAGAAAATCATCTAGAAGGAAACAGACAGTTGGGACTTGGGATAGGAATAGACAAGGGGACACTATCACTTTTGGGTATTGTTTGAATTTGTTAAAACCAGTATGGATTAACTTTCAAATTAAGTAAAGGGATAAAAAGAGAAAAAAGAAAGTCCAAGGAGCTTATGGTCAGTGTGCATCGGGGCCAAACTGAAGGTGCACAAAACAGGTCGGGATAATTGATCCAAAGAAGGCCACAGGGGTTAAAGCAAATGAGGGGCAGGAATCAGGAAGGTGAGGTAGTTCAGGACCAGGGCAGTGCGGAGGGGCAGAGACACAGGAGACCTGATTCCAGGAGAGGCACCATTGACCTCTGCAGTGACCCACTTCCTACAGGTCTTACGTGTGTGCAGCAGGCCTCAGTGATCACAAAGAGCCACTTGCAGTCACACGGGACTCTCCTGGGAGCAGGGAGAGCAGAGCTCGGATGGTGAGGATGTTCTCATCAGGCAGACCCAACCCTTCTAATAGCTTTCTCTAAGCCAGCCCTCCCTCCATACCTCCCTGAGGAAAGAGAAGATGGAGGGCCTCTGCCTTTTCTCACCAGCTCCTTTTACCAAAAAAAGGCCTTGCTTTTTTGCTCCTTGCAGGACCCCCCAGAGCCTTTAGCAAGCTTATTGTTTGCCTTGTGAGTCTCTAAGAGGGAATGCCAAGTGCAGTATTTCCAAAAAGTATTTAACCACAGGGCACTCCTGCATTAGGTAATAGATTTTACTTGCCATCGAGTTTTAATTACACAAGTATTACGTGGGTGCTTTCTCCTTGTCAAGAACTCCAGGTCATCCTACTGGAGGGAAAGGCCATGTGGAAAGAGAGGGCCTGGAGGATGAGACACCTCATGAAGAAAGAAGCCATGTGCAAAAGGCCTGAGGTGCCCAGCCTGAGAGTGGGACCATCTTGACTCTGCAGTGAAGGCAGCCGCATGAGAGAGGCAGCTAGTTCTAGTGGGACAGAGACAAGGCAGCCCTGCTGACTGACTGCTGCCTGAAGTCCTGACCAGAGAATCATGGTTTTTGTGTTAAGCCACTAAGTTTTGGGGTGGTGTGCTATGCAGCCGTAGATAACGGATATTCTCCTGTCCCACCCCCAATGTCAATCTCCCCCTCTTCCAAGGAGAGATCTTAAAATTTGTTTTTATCATTACTTTGTTTTTAACAGTTCCATCAGATATGTAGTGTTTGCAATCCATTTTATCTCTTTGAGCTGTTTTTGAGCTTTATAAATATAGATTCACGCTCTATGTATTGTAGGGAGAACGGAATTACAGAAAACTCACCCAGTGAAATATCATCCCAACAGTGAAAATAAACATTGCCACACACAATACTGTGGAAGGATGAAGCGTAGAGGCTTAGCTGTTGTACTGAAAACAGCAAGTTGCAGGAGACTACTATACAATCATTCATCTTTTTATACGATTATTGGCCATTTCTTCTTGAGTTCCTGGTACATTTCTTTGTCCATTTATCTCTGGGGTTGTTTGTCATTTTCTTATTTGTTGGAATTCTTTATAAATTTTAAGAAGTGTCCCCCAAGGTTGGAGTACTAGGAATTACTTGAATCTTGAGAAATATTTCTAAGGATAGAGTTTAAAATTACCAAACCAAACCAACCAACAAAAACACCATGGAAGGTATTGAAAAAAAGAATAAATAAGGTTCACAACATATTACACAGGCTCTTTTTTTTTTTTTTTTTTGGCAGTACGCGGGCCTCTCACTGTTGCGGCCTCTCCCGTTGCAGAGCACAGGCTCCGGACGCGCAGGCTCAGCGGCCATGGCTCACGGGCCCAGCCGCTCCGCGGCATGTGGGATCTTCCCGGACCGGGGCATGAGCCCGTGTCCCCTGCATCGGCAGGCAGACTCTCAACCACTGCGCCACCAGAGAAGCCCTACACATGCTCTTTGACTTCTTGGCTGAAGATTCCAAGGCTCAGAGACCCAATAGAACTTTGGGCTCTATTGCCAGTAAGAGGCTATTTACATAAATCCACGGTGCACAGAGGTTCTATTTCATATTTTCTTTCTACCAAAAGGAAATGCATCATTTAACTTGAGATATGGTCCCCCTTTTAAACATTTCCTAGGATAGACCAATGAATTACTGCTCTTCCTAGTAGTGAGTTTATATTGCACTAAGGAAAGATAGACTCCTTTAACCCCTGAAGAGTCACATTTCCTTCACTTGGGTCACTTGATAGGGCCATTATAGGCTCAGATAAGATGTGTGGGGCTCTTTAATATCTGGCAATTTTCTTGTGCCTCTTCACTTATTAAAAGAATGTATCCATTAGCAGTCATCAGTACGTTCTGTCAGGATGGGAGCTAAATTATCCTTAACGTTTTAAGAGAATGCTTTTTCAAGAAAAGTAATGGCCTTAATTGCTCAGTGGAATAGATATGGCATTCTTTGTCATAACCTCTCCTTCCTCCCCGCAGGTGGAATCGGACACTGCTTACTTCAGTCAAAGATCCAGGCCATTTCCTCGCTACCCTGTGAGTCAGCCTTCACTCCAGCCTGTGGCCACTGTCCCCAGGAATAAACTCCTCACCCATCACAGGGAGAGACCGCAGCCTGATTCCTCCTGCTTTTTAAGTCATCCAGGGAGAAGGAGGAATGAGGTGCTCGCTGAGCAAACAATCTCATTCAGAGGGACTCTGTTTTAGCAATAGAAAGTACATCAGAGAAATAATCACCGCCCTGGAACTCCACACTGAAACAGATCTCCTTTTTTTTTTTTTTTTGCAGCAACTCTAAATAGACCATTAATGACTGGGGTGTGGCTGGACCTAAACGTTGAATGGTTTAGGGCACTAGGGACTGAAGTCGAGCAATCAGTAGGCCGTCTGAGACTGCTGCTGGCAGTAGCCACCCGGCGCATGTAGCCCTCATTTTTGCAGTAGCCATCCTTCTGGTATCGGAAGTAGCCACCATAGGTACCTCTTCATTTGAAACATATGCTCTATGGAAAATGTGGCTCGCAGGAGGGAGGTTGTAGGGGTGTGTGTTTGTGTGTGTGTTTTCATGATTAAAACAAGTTTTCTGTGTCGCTTATTTTTATGAAACCGTGAGGTTTAATTAGTGAAAAGCTTCCACCTCCTAAATATGGGTATATCTCTCCAGGCTTTGTCTTTGTCTTACTCCATTCCTCTCAGGTCACATCTATTCTCACAGGCGTTAATAACTACATCCATAGCAGTTAAAATATCTTCAGGTGAAAATAATAAAATACCAACAGAGAGTTAAATAGCAGAGACATTTAATAAATGTATGTGTCACAAGAAGTCTGGAGGTTGGCAAATCCAGACTTTGATCAGCACATCAACGAGGGCACCAGTGTCCAAAGTTCTTACCATCTTCCTGCTTTGTCACCGTCGGTGTGTCAGCCACAACCCTCAAGATGCTGCTCCAATAATCCCATTCTCTCCTGACAGTCACTAGCAGGAAGGAAGGAGATGAAAGCAAAGCAGGCCTTCTCCTCCTGGAGAAAGAAAATCCTTTTCAGAAACCTGTGCCTCTCATTGGCTAGAATAGGATCACATGGCTCATCCCTGGACCAATCAAAGGGAAGCGAAGTACCACATTTGGACTCAGGACCATCATGATTTTTCCCATCCAACTGGGCCCTCGCAACCCAAACACAGGTGGGATTCTATTCAGAAGGAAGGAGGAATAGCTGTTGAGGGGGCAACAGCTCCCAAATCCTTATTTCCAGCCCTGACTACTCTCTCCTCCAACTGCACCTTTCTAACTGCCTGGAGTACCTACCTTATTGCCCTGTTGCCTCAAACTCAATCTTTCAGGGAAAAAAATTCCTTTTCTCATCTAATAGGTGGCTCCTTTTTCTGCATTTCTTGACTTTTCCAGTGGCAGTTTCATCCATCCACCCATCATAGAGGCTGTGACCCTCAGAATCATTTTCGATGCCCTCTCGGTCTGGACTTCCTTATCCAGTTGGTCCCCAGAGCAGCCGAATCTTCATCTTCCTAATGTCTCCTACATTGGCACACCGTTTCACCCTTTTTACTATTCCTTCAGTCACGCTGTTCCAGGTGCACACGAACCTCTCATTTCATCTAAAATGGGCCCCAGCCTACAGTGCCATATGCTCTTCCACCAGACTTACCTTCTTAAAAAAGCCTGCAGTCTCATCTCTCCGTGGTCTAGGATGAGGCTCCCATATTCCTACAGGAGGAAAATCTACAGTTTGGGTTTTAAAATTTTCTACACATTACCTTTTAAAAAGGATTCCCCATTATTTTCTGCTCCAGCCAGACTGGTTGAGTCATTTTTCCCTGAAGTATGCTTTAATGCATTCCTATCACCACATGTTTGTCCACACCATTCCCCCAGAAAAGAATACCTTTCTGCTTTCTCCTTTCTGAGTCCTACCTGGTCAACTCATCTCTCACTGCTGAAATCTCCTTAAATATCCTAGGCTTCAATGAGTGTTTTCTCCTCTGAAATCCTACATGCTTATGGAATCATGAGTCAAGTTTTAATAAGAAACTTCAGGGTTAAATAATTAGGCAAGTGTAAATCTCCTATGGCCATATTACCAGTGCTTTGTAATGTGCCACAATAATACTTACATGGTAAATAATGATATAATACCCATTGTTCAATATTGAGGACGTTTTTTAAAAATTCCATTCTGATTATTAAACTTCAGAAAGTTCAGAGTCCTTTCAAAAGATAAAGGTAGTAGCACTATTAAAGCAGCAGATTCTTCAAAAGACTGCCAGTGAATCTATACAATCTGATGTATCAGTGGAGAGACTGTTCCTTCATTCATTCATAGTCAGAAGATTGAAATTTTATTGCCCAACAACTGTCACCAGAATTCTTGGCAGGAGCACTCTCTATATTTAGAAAAATATCTTGAAAAATTGCTTGGGGATAGAGTGAGGTTCAGATAGAATTTGACTACACTATGTGTATCACGGCACTGTGCTCATGTCCAGGGAAGTTGGGGATTTCTCTTCTTCACCATTTCCTCACAAAGAAATGCCAAACCCCTTAAAGAAAGTGGCAAGGTTATCAAGACAGAATATTATATAGAAAACCAGAAGACTCACAGAACTGTTTACTGTTCAAATAGGTTACAAGAACTACAGCAAAAGGGTAAGAGGCCTTGGGCTTAGCTGTTAAACTTAGGTGAAGGTGGGCCTGGTACCATGTCGCCCATAGGGCTTCTCTGAAGAAATTTGGCCAAGTATAGCTTTTTGTTGACATCTAGGGTTTTTTCACTTATTCTGACTTTGCTACTTAAAGCTTTGTCAAAACTCTCTGAACTTATTTCTTCATTTGGAAAATAGAAGAGGGAGATCTATACTATACCCAGGACTGCTCTGCATTTTATTTTCTGAATGTACACATATATGTATGTTTATCTTTCACAAGACTGAGTTCTTATTTTTTGATTCACATTTCTTTGGTACAACTGTCTGTACTGGTAGTGATGCTTTTGGCTGCAAGTAAAAGAAAACTCCATTTCAACTGGCTTATACAGTAAAGGAGATTTATTGGTTCATGTAGCTGAAAAAGTCCAGATGCTGGGTAGCCATCAGGTGTGGTTCCATAAGCCCCCCGATCTGCCTCTCTATGATTTGCTTGTCCCCTTCTTCTTTTGTGGATTGGCAACAGACCCTGGCTGACAGCAAGGTGATTGTAGCATTTCCTGGCCTTGCAGCCTGGCCATAGCAACGTCCATACGAAGAAGGATCATCTCGTCCAGTAGCTCCACTCTTAAAATCAGAAGCCTTCCTGACCAGAGACTCCTACCAAACCTTCTGTTTCATCTCATGGGCCAGAATTTGGGCACATGCCCACTTCTAAACCAATCTCCTTGGCCTGAGGAATGTCACGTGCTAATTATCAAGATCTGGATTCTTAAACTAATCTCTGTGGCAAGAGGGCAAGATTACTTATAGACCAATCAAGCTCACACTGCAACCAGAGGTTGCATCAGCTTCCCTAAACCTCAGACCTGCACGGGGGCAGAGTATCCCTAGCAAAAACCAGGGCGCCGCCAGAACAAGGCAAGAGGAAAGGGATGCTGGGGAGGCATGCATCTTCAAAGTTTGTTATGTACAAAACTGTAGAATACCAATTTCATCCTGGAGATCTGAACAGGATACAGCCACGTCTGCTAACCAAAGGCTGTAATATTCAGAGTTCAAGTCTGCCAGATCTTTATCTAACAAAGTCTAAAAATTTCCACAAGGAAATGAGAAACATGTAAACAATTACAGCTCTGTGGCTAACTGTACACCAGTATACGTGAAACCAATTGTTTCCACTCCATATGGGATACTAATCAGCTTAATTACATGGCAAAAAAATAACTCAAGAACCAAAGTGCTCCAGTGTTTCATCAGAGGAGAACAATAGAAGCTGAAAAACATACTTTCTTCAAACAGAAAAACAGGTGAAATCTTGGAAAGGATCAATCAGCAGTGAAGTGGTGTTTATGCTTTTTTTTTTTCCCACCAGAGGAATGTAAAAGGAGTTGGAAAATATACTCTTTTCAGATAGAAAAATAGATATAATGTTGGAAAAAAATCAGAGACTGAGCAGGTTTTAATTGCTAATCATTAATATCCATTTCTATTCTGCCACCAAGGTTACACTCAGAATTTACTTAATGCTTTCAAAATACTGTCTATCAGTCTTGTGGGAGTGGTGGGCAGTCTGTCAATCCCTTCCTGCTTTGGGTCCAAATTGACTTAGAAGTACAGTTGAGCCATTCTTCCAACAAAACAGCTATTGAGGGCCTCTGATGTACCAGGCTGCCCTGTGCCCGTAGCATCATCACGTGGTCAGCCAGCTGCTTTCCTTCCCTTTCAGAGGAAGGGGGCTCCTTGGAGGCCATCATCCAATGTTCCCTGTGACACTAGACCTTCTTTTGAGCAGCCTTGATCCTTCCTCTGATGTCGGTTCAGTTGGGTCACTGACTTATTGGGCTCCCACTGCCAAGAAAGAGCTGTACGGAGTGCTGTGTGGGAAGATAAGAGAGAAATGACTGATGTAGCTCTTGCTGCAGAGAACCTGACCACCTTCCTGGAGATGGAGCTCCACCAGGAAAGAAAGAAGAGCACATATATATCGAAGAGTTGATGAACCGAGACCCAAAGGGTAGGCAGTGCAGGAAGGAAATATGTCTTTCAATTTCCAGGTTAACAAGGAATGCATGAGGGTTGAGAAGGGAGGCTGCACCAATGCAGAACAGTGGGAATGAACGAGTAGAGGCCAAATCATAGAAGGCTTTGGAAATCAGAGATAGAAGTAGACCCAGTCGGCAAAGGAAAAGGGAAGTAGTCTGTGCCTCAAAAGCAGGAGTGTGATGTGTGTGTGTTTGGTGTGCCTATGACTGTATGTGTGTGTGTAAGGATGAAGTTACAAAGCTCACCCCCTAACAGAGACCAGATTAGCTGGATTTTACCACATGCACACACACACACACACTCACGCACACACACACATGCACACAACTCGGGGGAAAACTGGAAATGTTGGTCCAGACAGACTGAAGATCTCACTCAGGGTTTTCTAACCCTTTTGGACATAAAGACCTCTTTTTCCGATGGCAAAAATACTTGGACACCTGTACAACTCTGGTGATTGTTGACTAGTATCTGTCGATTGAGAACATATGTAATACCCCTGGTATACTCATATGCCTTTATGAAATTGAGGTAAAAGAGGGCTTTCTAGATGGATCAATTAGAAAATGGTGCCACTTCTTCTCAGGGCTGGCTCAGCCCCAAAGTAGGACAGTTGACCCATGAAAGAGATTTGGGACTGGTTTTCAGCCCTTGTATGAACCCCCTCAGTTGGGCACCCTTTGCCAGAGGACAACCAATGCAACCATATGGAGGCCCCCATGACCCAAAGGCGCCACAGGTTCAGTAAGACTTTGAAATGAGATTGTGTTTGGTTCATAACAATGGTGTCCAGATGAATTTGAAAAATAGGCATACTTTTTTTTTTTTTTTTTTGAAAGATAGTCATTCTTTATTCGACAGACAAAGCTTTGGGAATTGAAAAGGATTCAGATACTTCTGGCCAAGACTTTACCCCTCCCCAAGTGTCTGTAGTCCACAGCAGGTGGTTCAGGCCACTCAAGCTTCTGTCTAATGGCCACAAGGGGGCAACAATCAGGAGTGGACATTGTCCCTCTCTGCCCCAGACTCAGTTCACAGCTGCAGATCGAGAGTGAGAACTGGGGAAGGAAGGAAGTGCACTTAGCACTTTGCCCCAACAAACAGATCACAGGATTTAGTGCTAAATAAATCCCTTTACATTTTGTTCACACATTGTGTGTGTGTGTGCGTGGGAAAAAGAAAGGCATACAAATGAATGATCATAACGTAAAATTCTGAGTTATTAATAAGCCTTAATTTTAGCCATGAGTTATTCACTCAAGTATCCCAGCATAAGCAAACTGTGCCACCTTAAAAGCTACTTCAGTGTATCAAGTTTTCCCCCAAAAGCGCACAGATTCCATCAATGGGCACTGGAACACTGTCCTATCACTCCTCACATCCAGCCAGACACTGAGGACAAGGAGATAGCAAAATATGCCTTTTTATCTGTTGTCTGTTCTCTTGAGACTGCACAATGCTTTGTCACAATGCCCTGTGTTTATATAAGATATTCATTTTTAAGCCCTTTTATTAAACCACAAATCAGAAACCACAGAACAATTTTTGGAGTTAAAATGAATTTTTGTTTTCACAATAATCTCATGGGTCAATGGAGTGAGTATTATGTTTTTGCCTGCTTAAGAGATTGAGGGTCTTGAGGGACAGAGGTGATGTTTTCAAATTATTAGCAGAACTAGTCAATGCAAAGGTCTCTCCACTACACGAAGCTGCTTTATACAGAGCAAGGCTAATTCACGAGCACTGTATTTTTCAACTTTTTAATTAACCCAAGTTAGTGGTGTAATGGTAAATTAAAAAAATTTTTTTAATTGAAGTACAGTTGATTTACAATGTTGTGTTAATTCCTGCTGTACAGCAAAGTGATTCAGTTATACATATATATACAATTCTTTTTCTAAATATTATTTTCCATTGCAGCTTATCATAGGAAATTGCATATAGTCCCCTGTGCTATACAGTAGAACCTGTTGTTTATCCATTCTGTATATAATAGTTTGCATCTGCTAACCCCAAACTCCAAATCCATCCTTCCCCCACCCCTCTCCCCCTTGGTAATCACAAGTCTGTTCTCTGTGTCTGTTCATTTGTTTCTATTTCGTAGATAAGTTCATTTGTGTTATATTTCAGAATCCACATATGAGTGATATCATATGGTATTTGTCCTTCTCTTTCTGACTTACTTCACTTAGTATGATCATCTCTAGGCCCATTCGTGTAGCTGCAAATGGCATTACTTCATTCTTTTTTATGGCTGAGTAGTATTCTATTGTATATATGTACTACATCTTCTTTATCTGTAATGGTAAATGTTTAACAACTGGATCTCCAAGTGAAAACGCCCTTGCCAATCTCCATGGTGTAAATACTCCCACTGAAGCTGATTTCCAGCTACCATGTGATGGCACTGAATGCCATGAGAGTTGGGAAGAGATGTACAGTAGCAGAAAATTATTTAGTATTTGTAACATACAGATATAATAGCCATACCTTCAAGAACATGATAATAATAAAATGTAGTAGAATAATTAGGAAGTTAAGAACTTAGAGTTTTTGTTACTTTGTTTTTAAGTATAATTGATTTAATTGTAAGTGTATATAATTTAATTTTTAATAATGGCTGTACTTAATAAGCAGTTCACCAAATTCCTGAAAATTTCACAGTTGTCTCTCACCAATCTGTGGGAACCAACACTGCATGCCATGAACCCAAGCTCTCCTTTCAAGTGCTTTGAAATTTAAAATAAAATAAATATCAACCCCCCAGGGGACACCGCTGGTTGTAGGCCTTAACACCCCCCTCCCCAACCAACACACATTTCGAGAATTTTTGGACTGTGCAGGTGAAGGCTTAGCCATCTGTGGATGGTCTGGGCTAAAACTCAAAGTCCTGGAGCCAGTGGGCAAGGGACTGTTGATATAATTAAGGTATAAGATGACTGAGCATTGTTCATCTAACCTTCCTGAAGTGCAGAACAAAGAAAATCTACCCTCCTTTTGCAGGAAAAGAGAGTATTTTTGGTTTGGGTTTTTTTTTTTTAATTTTTATTGGTGTATAGTTGCTTTACAATATTGTGTTAGTTTATACTGTACAGCAAAGTGAATCAGCTATATGTATACGTATATCCCCTATTTTTGGATTTCCTTCTTATTTAGGTCACCACAGAGCACTGAGTAGAGTTCCCTGTGATACACAGTAGGTTCTCATTAGTTATCTATTTTATACATAGTAGGGTATATATGTCAATATCAATCTCCCAATTCATCCCACCAACCCCCTTTCCCCCTTGGCATCCATACATTTGTTCTCTACTTCTGTGTCTCTATTTCTGCTTTGTAAATAAGATTGTCTATATCAATTTTTTCAGATTCCACATATATGCGTTAATATACGATATTTGTTTTAAGAGAGAGTATTTTTGGTCTGAATTATCCAGCTTGGCTATTGACCAAACTCAGCTGGTTAATTATACAAGTCTTCCTTTGACTAGTGCTATATTGGCCTAAGTTTTAGGTTTGGGACATGAAATGTTGGCACCGGGAAAGACAGTAAGCAGTCAGGCCCACGTCATCTGAAGGAAACACTGGGGGTGCAAAACTTAAGGTGCAAAACATATTCTCAGGATGGGGTAGGTACACTCAGCCCTGAGTGTGCCTCCTTAAATTTTGTGCCCTAGTTACCTCACTTGCCTCACCCTTGTTCTGGTCCTGAAACTGATGTCCCAAAAGGCCAAGTTCACCTGACTAGTCGGCATCAGAGCTGGTACTAACATAGATCCTCTAACCCCTGATCTGACACATTCCCCATACAGTAGGCTGCCTCCAGCTTTGCCTACCCTTCCGAGGAAAGACCTTCAAAGCTAAGCAGGAAGTTTTCTGAACAGCCAGTGGTCCTCAATCTAGGTGGCACATTAGATTTCCTGAGAGGGTTTTAACTATTCTAACTCCTAAGTCCCTGTCTCTGACATTTTAAATCAATTGTTCCGTGATGGGTCCTGGAAAGAGTTTTGTTTATTTACCTTTTTTTTTTTTTTTTTTTTTTTTTTGGTACGCGAGCCTCTCACTGTTGTGGCCTCTCCCGTTGCGGAGCACAGGCTCTGGACATGCAGGCTCAGTGGCCATGGCTCACGGGCCCAGCCACTCTGCGGCATGTGGGATCTTCCCGGACCGAGGCACGAACCCGTGTCCCCTGCATCGAAAGGCAGGCTCTCAACCACTGCGCCACCAGGGAAGCCCTGTTTATTTACTTTTAATATTCCTCTATGATTATTATGTGCAGCCAGGGTTGAGAACCCTGAATAATAACAGTAACAACAATAATAACTTTGCTAGTAAAAGACCATGTTAGTTAAGGAGGAGCAGGCTGTATTTACGCCAAGGTGTTGAACGTCAGTATTTGTGTCTTTTCCAATTATTATCGTTAAGTCAGTGTATTCTGTGCACCCATAAGGAACTATTTTGCTTTAAAAAAACAAAAATAAAATGAGCAGGGAGCACCTTAACCTGGATTAAGACCCGGGGCAGGATTTGCTCCTGGCAAATTTACCTTAAGAGGATGGCAAGGTGATGACCCAGCAGGCTGGACTTCTGCACTCTCAGTGGGGAAGAATGCTTATAAGGCAAATCAATACAGTAAGTCCCCTACGTACGAACCTGCAAGTTGCGAACATTCAAAGATGCGAACATGCGTTCGCATGTCCAGTCATGTAAGTTCGTTCACATGCCTGGTGTACATTGTCATGTGCGTGCATCCTCTACAAGTGGTTGTGCTTTTGTGTACTGTACTGTATAGTACTGTATAGAGTACAGTAGTACAGTCTTTATTTCAAGCCCAGGCTGTCCAGAAGCCAGCGTAAAAACAGCGGTGATGTAGCAGGTACTACTGTACTTTTCAATGTACTGTACTGTAAGAGTAAAAATGTTTTCTTTATTTTTTGTGTTTGTTTTTTATGTATTATTTGTGTGAAAAGTATTATAAACCTATCACAGTACAGTACTATATAGCCGATTGTGTTAGTTGCGTACCTAGGCTAACTTTGCTGGACTTAACCAGCAAATTGGACTTATGAATGCGCTCTTGGAATGGAACTCGTTCATATGTACGGGACTTACCGTATGTAAATAAGGGAAAAGTTTATCATCCTTAGGAAGGAAAGCCAACAAACTATTTTTAAGTACTTGGAAAATTATTTTGAATTGAGCCATTTGACCAAATAATGATTTTGCTCATTTATGAATCACTCTTCCTATTGATGAAAACACAGAAGATCCTCCGAGGCACAGAGTGATTTGTCATCAAACACCTTTTACATCGGTGTTTGTTAGGGATTAGAGAGTAAGCTTTCTGCATTTATTCAAGGATATTCTAAAATACAGGCTTTTCAACAACACAGGTATACCTAGGAATCCCTATTTTACTCAAGGGAAATGTAAACTCTATCAATCAGCTGTGGTGGTGATTACCTGAACTTATACATTTGTCAAAAAGTATAGAACTGTATACTAAAACTGGGGAATTTCACCATAAGTAAATTATACCTTAATTTAAAAAAAATGGACACAGAGATGGACGCAGACATTGAATAAACGTTTGCTAAGGAAAAAAAAGACAAGGAGACTTTCTTCTTCATGTTGCTAAATTAGAAATTTTTCTCGAAAAGAAAACAACTAAATTAGTCCCAGTTATTAAGATAGCTCTTCTGAGGATATTGACTGTGTTGCAGCCCAGCATCGGCTCTGCTCTGAAACTAAAGACCCACCCAGCTGCCTGCACAATCATGGGTGCACCTCTTCAAAGCACAAGCTATTCATCTTTGAGAACCAACAAAATCTGATAAAGGTATACCTGTGCTTTCTTTATGCTTCACAGATAGTGTGTTTTTTACAGATCGAAGGTCTGTGGCAACCCTGTGTTGAGCAAATCTATTGGTGCCATTTTTCCAAGAGCATTTGCTCACTTGGTCTCTGAGTCACATTTTGGCAATTCTGGCAATATTTCAAACTTTTTCATTATTATTGTATCTGTGATGGTGATCTGTGATCAGTGATATTTGATGTTACTATTGGAATTGTTTTGGGGCATCACAAACTGTGCCCATTTAAGGTGGTGAAAATCCATAACTGTTGTGTGTGTTCTGACTGCTCTCTCTCCTTCTCTGAGGGCCTCCTTAATTCCCTGAGACACAGCAATATTGAAATTAGGCCAATTAATAGCCCTGCAATGGCCTCTAAGTGTTCAAGTGAAAAGATGAGTCACACATGTCTCATTTAAAACCAAAAGCTAGAAATGATTAAGCTTAGTGAAGAAGGCATGTCAACAGCCCAGTCTGGCCAAAAGCTAGGCCCTTTGAACCAAACAATTAGCCAAGTTGTGAATGGATGCAAAGGAAAAATTCTTGAAGGAAATTAAAAGTGTTACTCCAGTGTACACACGAATGGTAAGAAAGTGAAACAGCCTTATTGCTGATATGGAGAATGTCTGAGTGGTTTGGATAGAAGACCAAACCAACCACCACATTGCCTTAAACCAAAGCCTAATCCAGAGCAAGGCCCTAACTCTCTTCAATTCTATGAAGTCTGAGAGAGGTGAAGAAGCTACAGAAGAAAAGTGTGAAGCTTAGCAGAGTTTGGTTCATGAGGTTTAAGGAAAGAAGCCAACTCTGTGACTTCAGAGTAAAAGGTGAAGCAGTGAGTGCTGATGTAGAAGCTACAGCAAGTTATCCAGAAGATCCAGCTAAGATCATTAATGAAGGGAGCCACATTAAACAACAGATTTTCAATGTGGATGAAACAGCCTTCCACGGAAGAAAATACCATCTAGGTCTTTCATAGCCAGAGAGGAGAAGTCAATGCCTGTCTTCAAAGCTTCAAGGGACAGGCTGACTCTCTTCTTAGGGGCTAATGCAGCTGATGACTTGAAGTTGAAGCCAGTGCTCATTTATCATTCTTAAAATTCTAGGGCCCTTAAGAATTATGCTAAATTTACTCTGCCTGTGTTCTATAAATGGAACAACAAAGCTTGGATGACAGCACATCTACTTACAACATGATTTACTGAATGAATATTTTAAGCCCACTGTTGAGACCTATGGCTCAGAAGAAAAAAGATTCCTTTCAAAATATGACTGTTCATTGACAATGGACCTGGTCACCCAAGAGCTCTGAGGGAGATACACAATGAGATTCATGTTGTTTCCATACTTGCCAACAAAACACCCATTCTGCAGCCAAGAGACCAAGGAGTAATTTCAACTTTCAAGTCTTATTATTTAAGAAAGACATTTCCTAAGACTGTAGGTGTCATAGAGAGTGATCCCTCTGATGGATCTGGGTGAAGTCAACTGAAAACTTTCTGGAAATGATTCACCATTCTAGATGACGTTAAGAACATTCATGATTCATGGGACGAGGTCAAAATACCAACATTAACAGGAGTTTGGAAGAAGCTGATTCCAAACCTCATGGATGTCTTTGAGGGGTTCAAGACTCCAGTGGAGGAAGTAATTACAGATGTGGTGGGAACAGCAAGAGAACTAGAATTAGACGTGGAGCCTGAAGATATGGCTGAATTGCTGTAACCTCATGATAAAACTTGAATGGATGAGGAGTTGCTTCTTATGGATGAGCAGGGAAAATGATTTCTTGAGATGGAAATACTCCTGGTGAAGATGCTGTGAAGCTTGTTGAAATGACAACAAAGGATTTAGAATATTATATAAATTTAGTTGATAAAGCACTGGCAGGGTTTGAGAAGAGTGACTCCAATTTTGAAAGAAGTTCTACTGTGGGTAAAATGCTATCAAACAGCATTGCATGCTACAGGGGAATCGTTCATGAAAGGACGAGTCAGTTGATGTGGCAAAATTTATTGTTGTCTAATTTTAAGAAACTGTCAGCCACCCCCGCCCTCAGCAGCCACCACTCTGATCAGTCAGCAGCCAGCGAGGCCAGACCCTCCAACAGCAAAAAAGACTACGACTCACTGAAGGCTCAGATTATAGTTAGCATTTTTTAGCAATAAAATATTTTTAAATTAAGGCATGTACATTTTTTAGAGATAATGCTATTGCACACTTAATAGGCTACAGTGTAATGTTAACGTAAGTTTTATATGCACTGGGAAACAAAAATAATTTGTGTAAATCACTTAATTGAGATATTTGCTTTATTGCAGTTGTCTGAAACTGAACCCGCAATATCTCTGTGGTATGCCTGTATTAGAAATCATGATATCATATGGTAGCCTGTGAATTTAAATGCAACAATAGGTGATGGGCGGGGGGTGAACAATAGTGAAAACTGGGAGACTTTATTTGGAGGCTATTGCAATATCCAGGTGAGAGATGATGATGGCTTGGTCCACAGTGAAGGTGGTAGAGGTGCTAAGACGTGGTTGTATTTTGGGTGTTTTGAAGGTACAGTCCCCAATCTTGGCCAATGGATTGGATTTGGGGGATTAAAGAAAGAGAGCCATCAAGAATGACTTACAGGTTTTGAGCTCCTGAACAACTAGAAGTCTAGAGTTGCCATTTCCTGGGATGGGGGCATGGAGAGGAACAAGTTTTAGAGGACAGAAGGTCAGGGGTTCAGCATGGTCAGTTTGACTTATCTATAAGCCATCCAGTAGGGTTTTCAAGTGGGCAATTGGAGGGATGAGTCTGGAGTTTAGAGGAGGGATCAGAGCTGGAAGTGAGTGCTCTACAGCCATGACACTGGATAAATTACCATTGAGGAGGGGAGGTAGGAAAGAGAAGAAGTGCAAGGACTAGAATCTGGAACACTGTAACATTTAGAGGTCGTGGAGGTGAGAAGGAGCCAACAAAGGAGACTAAGGAAGAGCAGCTAACAAGGCATCAGGAAAACCAGGAGAGGGCAGTGTTCTGGGAGCTGAGGGAGAAGAGTGTATCAATAAGGGGAAAGATCCACTGTGTTAGAATGGCTCAGAGGTTAAACCGGTAGTCCCCCAGGCTCCAGTCCAGGAGCCCACTCTCCCTTCCTGTTGCCTTGCCTGTTTCCATCTCTGCCACATATCTCATTACACTCCCCTGGAATCAGCTCCCTTGTCCACGTCGAGCTCCTCTTGATCATGTCGGGATTTGCAATGTCCGACACATGCTCAGTAGATATTTGTTGAATAAACAGAAAATGAGCGAGTGAGTGATTAGGCATGGGGTTGGACCTGAGAGAAGCTGACATGCCTGCATCCCCGATCCCCAAGGAATATGTGTTCTTTTGTCTTCAAGTGCCACAAGGGTCATGGTGAGCTGGAGCCACTTGTATGGGCTCATAGGAACTAGTAGTTGTTATAATTTCAGGAATTCTGAGAGCTGGCTGTTAAACACAGCCATAATTAAAAATTAAATTATTGGGGGGAGGGATAAGTTAGGAGCTTGGGATTAACAGATACACACTAGTATATATAAAATAGATAAACAACAAGGATATCTGTATAGCACAGGGAGCTATATTCAATATCCTGTAATAAACCATAATGGAAGAGAATATGAAAAAGAATATATATGTATAACTGAAATAACACATTGTAAATCAACTATACTTCAATTAAAAAAATAAATTATATAAACTTATACTTAAATAAACATATTTTTAAAAAGATAATAAGTACTCAAAATTTCCACTTCCCAATTATTTTACTACATTTCACTATTATCTATGCTCTTGAGTTTGTTTACGTCTATTGTATCTGGATGGTGGAAACCTTATAAAATGGTGTGCCATCTCTTCCCAAGATCACATTCAGTGATGTCAAGTTGATAGTTTGAAATAGGCTATGTGAAAGTATCTACACAACAGAAATGAGCAATTTCTACAAATCAGGACACCCCATTCCCCCACCCCACCACCGCACCTCCCCTGTGTGTTGTTATACATTTGCCAACTGGTTATACTATATTTCCTACAAAAACCTCCAGGAAGCATCCTTTCTTCAATGGGGGAAAAAAAATCACTGAATCCTCCAGAAAGCAGAATTTCCTTCTCCCAGTTTCTCACATTCACTTGTGTAAATTCCAGGTAGACAAAACAACCAGAGGATTAACTGGATTTTTCTTTCTCTCCCACCAGTGGTTTGATAGTGTGCAGACAGCTGGTGTTTAATGCCATCAATCAAACGGGTTTTGACACCACTGCTGATGACTTGTCCCCAACCACCACCCTGCAGACTCTTCCACTGGGTTCTTCTGAGCAAAAGTTTAGATTTATGAAAATCACTCGTTATTATGTAACTGATCAGCAGCTGAGCTGCTTATGAAACGTGTGTCTGGATCGGAAATGTGGGTATAAACTGCCGGACTTTAAAGAATTTTTTTAAAAAACATATACTGTAAATGTGGAGAAGAGTAGGATTATCCCCTTTGAAAGCTGCAACACCAGCCAGATCCCTCTCCATATCCCACTCCTGCTCCTGGATGATGCAATTCCTCTTCCCACTGGAGTGCATTATGCTCTCTTTAAAGATTCGAGCTAATGGAATGCTGAGAAAATCAATTCCTTCTTATTATGCTAGCCGGCTGTTTGGTAAATGGAAAGCAAATACTTTCTTCTTCTAAGTAGGCAGAAATAAGCCCTGGGAGACACCTTGATTATACCCTCCACATGTCCTGAACGAGAGTCCACACACCATATCTGTGCTTAACATACATTTAATTCAAAAAGGCCCGGTCCATATCCACTCAAAACTCAATGGCAGCACAACTCTATCTCTTTCCCTCTCCTCTGAAGAGGGCACATGTCATCATGTAGTGCTTTTTTTTTTTTAATATTTATTTATTTGGTTGCGCCAGGTCTTAGCTGTGGCTCGCTGGCTCCTTAGTTGAGGCTCGCCGGCTCCTTAGTTGTGGCGTGCATGTGGGATCTAGTTCCCTGACCAGGGATCAAACCCAGGCCCCCTGCATTGGGAGCGTGGAGTCTTAACACTGTGCCACCAGGGAAGTACCATGTAGTGCTTTTTGAAGGGATATATTCGATTGACATCTAACATCCATAATATCTACCTTTATTAAGCATTTACCGTGTGCCAGGTATGCTTTCAACATTTTTTTCACAACCTCAGAAGATAGGTTGTATTTTTATCTCCATTTTACTGTTGAGCAAACTAGGTGAGATAAAGGGATGCCAATAATCAGGCCTCAGAACCAGAACCAAGTGAAAGCTCTGGGCAGTTTCAGGCTTAACATAATGATCTCTGCTAAGAGTGAGAATATACTGTTTTGCAAGGTCATGAGCCCTTGGTGTTGGAGGTGTTCAAGGAAAAATGGAAAGAACACTTCCTAGGGTAGGCTTCCCAGGACAGTGGGCCTCTTGTTTGGGGAAGAATGATTGATCAAATCTGTTGCTTCCCAAAGCTGATTGCTCACCAGGGAAACAGAGAACATATTTTTGGTAAGAAAGCAGACTCGTTCTATAAAATCAGATTAGAAATGAAGGGCAAGAATGCAATGATTTGGGCCATATCATGAGGAAGGACTTCTTTTAAGTCCATGCAGTGGATGAGGTCTCTCCAGGAATATTGACCTTCTCTCCATGAGGCTGTTATGGAGAAGCTGATGAGCACACACAGAGTTCCCTTTGCCTCCACACTCATCCAGGACGTCACTGTCTCTCACCTGGAATTTTGCTCCAGTTTCCTAACTGATCTCTCCTCCCAACCTAGTCTGAGTTATCACCACCACCACCCCAACCAATCTTATTTTTTATTCCCTCCCTTAAAGACCTCTTAACTCACATTGGCAGGTTGCGTTCCCAGGGAAGCAGAATGACGCAAGGACCAGCATGTGGGATGTCTATTGGGGAGGATCTTGAAATTAACACCTGTGGAAGGGAGGGCAGGATGCGGGATTGGACACAGGAGAAATCATCACAACAAATCTTCATCTAATCCCTGAGGGGTGGTTCTGAAGCTGGGTGACCCTTCAGAATTCTCCCAAAATAGAGTGAGCTGGACAGAGTCTTTATGCTCCTGTGCAGACCAATCATTCGATGTAGGCTGCCCCAGGAAGCTGGTGTGAGCTTGGACAAGGCGGTTATCTTCAGAAAAAGTGGAGGAGGGCTGACAGTAAGGGCTGTCTGTCAGCAGCACTCCCTGAAGCCGAGAGGATAAACCCTCCGGTCCTGATCGGTGATTCACACTCTAGCCCCTGCTACCTCTCCAGCTCCATCTTTCTCCATTCCCTATTGCCTAACCCAGACACATTAAACTTCTCAGGGGCATCTTGAGTGTGCTGCCACTTTCATGATTTGTACATGCTCTTACCCTCTTACTAGGATGCCCTTACCTGCTATATTAGTTTCCTATGGCTTCTGTAACAAATTACCACAAAACTTGGTGGCTTAAAACAACACACATCTTTATTCTCTTACGGGTCTGGGGCTCAGAAGTCCGACATCAGTTTCACTAAACCAAAGTCAAGGTGTCAGCAAGGCCATTCTCCCTCAGAAAGCTTTGGGGAAGAGCTGTTTCCCTTCTCTCTTCCAGCCTCTAGAGCTGCGTTCTCTGCCAGCCTTGGCTTGTGATTCTGTCCTACGTCTTCAGAGGCAGCAGCAAAGTGCCTTGTTTCCTTGTCACACTGACTTCTGCTGCTGCTACATCAACTTCCTATAAGGACACTTGTGATTGCATTTAGGGTCCACCAGGATAATACAGGATAATCTCCCCATCTCAAGATACTTAATCACATCTGTAAATCTTTTTTATCCTATGAGGTAACATTCACAGGCTCCAGGGATTAGGACCTGGATATCTTTATTTTTTATTTTTTATTTTTTGCGGTACGCGGGCCTCTCACTGTTTTGACCTCTCCCATTGCGGAGCACAGGCTCTGGATGCGCAGGCCCAGCAGCCATGGCTCACGGGCCCAGCCGCTCCGTGGCATGTGGGATCTTCCCGGACCCGGGCAAGAACCCGTGTCCCCTGCATCGGCAGGCGGACTCTCAACCACTGCGCCACCAGGGAAGCCCAGGACCTGGATATCTTTGGGGGCCATTATTCAGCCAACCACATCTGCTTGACCCACCTACTTCTCTTTCAACTCCGAGCTCAATTGTCACCTCTTCTGGGAAACTTTCCCTGACACGCTCAGGTAGGTGGAATTGGTGCCACTTTTTAATTTCCCGGCACTTTGTCCATGCCTTTATTCTATCAATCACCCTGTTACGCTGTAATTCATTCATTAAGCACCTGCTATGTGCCAGGCACTGTTCTTAATCAGGGGTTAGAGCAGTGAACAGATGGGACACAGACCCCTGTCCTTGTCTAGTTTCTACTCCAATGAGAGTAGACAGTCAAATTTTTTAAGTTAAAATACACACGACGTTAAAAAGAAACAAATAATAAGGACCCCCCCAAAAATCAGAGCAGGGTATAGGAAATTAGGAATGTAGCGGGGAAGATACAGGGAGTTGCCATTTAAAACAGAAGGTCAAAGAAGGCCTCATTGAGATGGTGGCATCTGAGTAAGGCCTTGAGGGAGTTGTGGATGGATATCTGGCAGAAGAGCTTTCTAGGGAGAGGGCAGTGACAATGCAAAGGTTCTAAGGCTAGAGTGTGGCTTATGTGTTCAGGGAATAGAGAGAGGAGCTCCTGGATCATTCTGAGCAGAAGAGTGATGGGATCCGACTTTTTACAGGATCACTTTCCCAGGACCGTCTCATGTAGATGCACAGGGAGTGCATTCTACCACCATCTAGGAGGTTCCTTTTACATTTAGCCCATTTACATAGACTATTCTGAGTAACATAGAAACCCTAATGGCTACTGTCTGAGAAAAAAATGGAGGGGATGCCAGGGTGGAAGCAGGAAGACCAGTCAATAGGCCTTTGTAATAATCCAGGCATCTACGTTCCTCCAGGCCTGCTGCACCCCGACACCCAGAACAGTGCCTGGAACACATAGGCGAGCAAAGAACAGATGATTACATTTCGTACCACGGTGTAAGCCAGACTTAAGGAGCCAAAATCTTCTGTGTATCCCAGGGCACGCCCCGGTTACTTCTTGTATTCCCATTTCTTGATCAAAGAGGTAGACCAGTTGATTTTTCAAATCCAACATTCTGTCAACCCAACTGCCATCTGGCCTTCTCCACTAGCATGTTCCACTCTCATCTCCAATTCTACATGTCTAAATTGAATTAATTCCTTTCTCCTCTCCCCACCTGAAACAACTTACTCCTGGCTTCCCTCACCTGTTGATGGAGGCTTCATTTTCCCACCTCGTTTTGAGATCGGTTATGTTTACCAATCTTGTCCAGGTCCAAGTCCTGGGACAGCTCCTCTTTCAAGTGCACTGCCCACGCCCCACTCCTGCCCTCACCACATGTCCACAGGAGCCACAGTGGCCTCTCATTCTCTATCCGCTACCAGGTTCTTGTATCTTGCTGTCCCTCCTCACTCCAGGGATGCCCTTGTTTTCTTCACTCCACCTCCAGGACCTACCTCCAAGCTCAAGTCCTTTGTTAGTGTGTACTGGACCCACGTCTTCATGACCTCATCCTCATCAGAACTCCTCTGCCCTTTATGATCTGTCATTTGGCAACATCCAGGGAGGAGGTAACGGCCAGGGAAAAGAATGTGTGTTTTGGAGGCAAACAGATGGGATTCAAGTCCCAGCTGAGTCACTTCCTTGCATGTAATCTTGGGAATTCATTCATCCTCTCTGGGCCTTCGTTTCTTCATGTTACAGCTTTTTTAAAAGATTAAAAAATTTAAAAGTCTACTTCCTAAACCAGTATGAGCATCCAAAGTTAACGTTTGCAAAGCACCCAGTGTGCATTAGGTGCTCAGTAAATGCTGACTCCTTCCTCCCTGCCTGCTCTCCCTTGCCCACAGTTCCACTGCCTGCAGTTGGCATTTTCATTCCTTTCCCTACTGCCTTATTATATTTAGTTAAAATGTTATTTATAAATACATGTTAGTAACACATTTATTCCAGGCCATATCAACCCAGGTTAGAACACAAGATAATGAGAAAACCTTTCAGTAATTATCTACTTGGATGGGCATGAAAATCACCTTACAATTGTCCATGGCAATTTTTTTAACTTATTTGGATATTTTTAAACATGCTCTCCAGTCGAAGAGGAGAGTGTAATGAACCTCTGTGTACCTGTTACCCAGCTCCAGCAATTGTCAATTTTTAGCCAGTCTTGTTTTCATCTATACTCCCCTACTGTCTATTTTTATTTCTGGAGTATTTTAAAGCAAATCTCATATTGCTCCACTCATAAATAATTCAGTAGGTATCTCTACTATGTAAAGACTTGTCTTAGTTTGCCAGGGCTGCCATAATAAAATGCCGTAAACTCAGTAGCCTAAACAACAGAAATTCATTTTCTCACAGTTCTGGAGGCTGGAAGCCTAAGATCAAGGCGTGGAGAGGTTTGGTTTCTCCTGAGGCCTCTCTCCTTGGCTTTTTGTGGTACAGCCTTTTCTCTGTACCGTGCACTCACAGTATCTCTTCCCCTTCTTTTTATTTATTTATGTATTTATTTTTGGCTGCGTTGGATCTTCGTTGCTACATGTGAACTTTCTCTAGTTGCAGCGAGCGGGGGCTACTCTTCGTTGCGGTGTGCGGGCTTTTCATTGCGGTGGCTTCTCTGTTGTAGAGCATGGGCTCGGGGTGCACAGCTTCAGTTGTTGTGGCACGTAGGCTCAGTAGTTATGGCTTGTGGGCTCCAGGGCACAGGCTCAGTAGTTGTGGCACACGGGCTGAGTTGCTCCGCGGCATGTGGGATCTTCCTGGACCAGGGATCGAACCCATGTCCCCTGCATTGGCAGGTGGATTCTTAACCACTGTGCCACCAGGGAAGTCCCTCTCTTTGTCTTCTTGTAAGGACTCCAGTCCTATTGGATCAGGCTCCCCCACCTTATGACCTTATTTAACCTTAATTTACTCCTTTAAGGGCCCTATCTCCAAATACAGTCACATTAGGGGTTAGGGCTTCAACATATGAATTTTGGGGAAAGACAGTTCTGTCCATGTTTAAGAAACATGATCATAACATCATTATGCCTAAAAATAATAGAAACAATTGCTTAATACCATCCAACATCCTGTCCATGTTCAAACTTCCAGAGTTGCCCCCCAATACATTTTTTTAACAGTTGGTTTGTTTAAATTAAGGTTCAAAATGGGGAATATTCTTTTTGAAATACAGATTCCAATGCCCCACCCTGGAGTGGTGGTTTAGTTCCCACCTTGTTGCCTCTGGAGGGGGGGGGGTCACGATAATTTTTGATTGTTATTTAAACCCCAATGGAAGTTTGGCCTTACACATTTTAATCAGAATTATGCCAACATTGATAGATTTCCATCAAGAAAGGAACTTCTAGAACAAGTGTCATTAAGTAATGAAATTCATTGATCAGTTTTCCCTACAGCACAATTAGTTTCCAGCTTTTACCATTTTTATTAAAGTTTATTAGAATTATCATCATTGGCATCGATTCTTTTCCTGTTTAAAATTTACAGGAAAATTTGATTCACTTTCAGGTTTTTGTCCAGGTCAAATTTTAACAATTATAACATCTGCCTTTATGAGTTTCATTTTGTGGCCATTACTTCCAACAAATCTAACCGTTCCCAAACAGATCTGGATGTCTACATTTCGTCAAGGTTTGATTCTGCAGGTAATTTTCACTCAATAGCTATTTTTTCCCCTGTATGTAGTGTTAGCTGTTGTTAACCTTATTTTGTATTGATTATTTCTACCAGTTGTATTCATTATTGCTCTGATAAAAGGCTGCGAGCTTGGATTTATTTCTCTACTTATCCATGGAAAAAAAAATGTTCTGTATCTAAGAGATTGCAAGGGAGAGGCATGGTGGGAGCCAGCAAATGAGGAAGAGACACACACGCAGAGGGAGAGAGACAACTTGGGAAGGAAGCTGCAGCTGTCTCGGCATAGTGTTTGCTGAGCTCTCTGCAGGGTCCGAATGTGCTAGGGGTCAAAATGGCAAGATTGAAACAATGTGGAGGCTGCAGTATGGTTGGTGAGCATAGGTTAGGCAAACAGTTGCAGGACTTTAAATCCTGGGAAGTTAAACACACACTTGTCATCTTGCCATTCCCACCCCCTCCTCCTTTTATGGCTTTTTTTTACTTTCTTCCTGTCCCTGCCCGGTCAGGGGCTGCATCTCAGCCCTCTGCTCTTCTTGACCTTCGGACTGACGGCTGCCTCACCCGAACCTCGATTCCTCCCCATGGCCAAGGCCCATAAAGTTCCTTTAGCAGAGGTGAATTCCCCCTTGGTTTTATCAGTGCCTAGCACAGTGCTCTGCATGCAGCGAGTGTTCAAAAATCACCTGTTGACTGGTTTATCTTCAAGCATCACCCTTCCGATGTAAAGTCCCATAAGCCAGGCCACTGTTAACAAATCAAAACACATCGAACTCGACCTGCCACTTCCTGGGGGGTAAGTGGGTGGATGGATCCAGATTCGGCAATTCTGAACTGTTGGGAGGCCTCTCAATCTGTCTACAGAACTGAAGCTTGAAAAGTTTTATTTTTTGCCGACGTTCCCCAGCAAATGCCTGCTGCACGCCCACACACTTAGCCAGCAAGAACAAAAGAAGAGCTGCTGCAAAAATTATTCCCTCTGGGACCAATCATCATAGGAGCAGCCTCCCTGGAGCTTGCTGTCCAGCCTGGGCTCCCAGTGCCTCTGGTCCAGGCTCACCGCTGTCTCAGATGGAAGCCCAGGAGGAGGGGGCTTCAGGAGAAGGTGCAGGGACAAATAGTTGCCCCCCCCCCCCCGGGAGAGTGAGGCCCTGTGGGGACCTTGAGGAGGCCTGGAGGAGGGCCACCCAGATGAGAGGAGACACAGCCAACGGAGAGAGATGAGAGGGGACTGCAGGGCCGTTTGTGCGAATGTCTTAAAGGGCTTGGAGTGGCAGCACCCATAATGTAAATTGTGTGCTTACGGAGTTAAAGCCCAAGGATTAGCAAAAGAAAACAGAAGGAACAAGAGGAGGGTCCTGGCCTTCAAGAGAATATGAGACAAGAGGAAGGGCTGGGTTCAACCTTTCTCAAACTTGGCTTCAGGTTGGAATCAGCTGGGAGGCTTTACAAAGACTGAGGCCCCAGCCCCACCCCTACCCCCAGAGACTGATGTAACTGGTCTGGGGTAGGTTCTGGGCATCCACTTTTTCAAAAGCTCCCCAGGGGGTTCTAATGTGCAGCCAGTTGAGACCAACTGGGCTAGATTGAAGATGGAAAAGGACATACAATCTCCCTGGGTCTTCCGTAGCCCAGCAAGGCGAGGGAGCAGGCCCTTGGACCTGACCTTTGGCGTTGTGTGGCAGGCTGCCGGGCTTGAGGCCAAGCGCTGGGCGTGTGCATCTTCAGATCTGAGTGGTGCTTTCGGGCTGACGACCAGCCACTGTGAGACCTTGGCCGGCGGGGGTGTCGGCCAGAGAAGACCTGGGTTCACCAGTTCACTGGGTGCAGGGCAATCACTTCCCGCCTTCAGTCTCCTCATAGAATCTCCAGCTCTAAAACATTGCGAATCTCGACTTTCATTAAAATAGCCCAGTCACTTCTAGATCAACAGATTTTTTTTTTCCCCATGAATTATTCAAACTGGGGAGTTGAATGTTGAAAATAACATGTTGGAGTTGTCCTCATTAGAAAGCTTTTAGCCGTGAATCGCCGGCATCCAGTGTATTTACAGAGACTGATCTCTGCAGAGCTGGGGGGGATGAACGCAGTCAATCATTTACAAAGTCTCTAGAGGACGCCACGTGGAAATAAAGTAAGTAATAAACACCCACAGAATAAATAGAGGTGGGGTAACAAAGGGAGCCATAGGGAATAGCCATGGGCGCTCAGATGAGTCCCAAGCCTTGGGAGAGCCTGATGGCCTCGCTGGGCATCTGTTTCGGTCACGTTCATGAACATCTGTTTCACGCTTGCCGTCTAGAAAGGGATTAGAAGATGACTCTTGCCCTTGAGGAGCCCCCATCTGGGGGATTGAGGCAAACACATGATAAGAGACACATCGGTAAACAGCTGATGATGGCAGAATATGAAAAGAGGCAGAATGTGTTACAGCCTTTAACTTCCGGCCTTCTCCTCGACTATTAACCACCAAACAGGAAATTCTGAATAAGCAGAAGGTGGGACCGAGTAATGACGCCCCTCGGAAGGGCCCAGAGTCTCTGCCTGTGGGTCACCACGACATCATCACAGATATCGCCATGTTCCAGACGACACAGGGCTTCATCGTGACTGCTTCTAGAGATGGGATTGTTATGGTGTGGAAATGAAAACTGGGTGACTTGTGTGATTTGCAATAAAGTTATAAATATATTGTTACAGCAGAGGAAAGGTATTTCTAGAGAATAGAAGCGAGATCAGATTCATTTGCTTAATTTTCAAAATCATTGTTTTTTTGTTTTTACCGTTTCCTGATTAGACAAGTCCCACCCAAGGCAGAGGAGGAAGTTATATCTGGTGACTGTGCAAGAATCAGCAGACAATAGTATCTGGGAATTTTCACAGCATGTGTCAAGGAGGTGAGGAATTTCAAATGCTAAGACATTTATGACGTCATTTTACTTTGCTTTAGAAAAGATGATAATGTGCGATAATGTAAACCAGTAATTCCCAGCCTCTAGTGTACAATACAGCTGATCACATGTCAGGTTTGCTAAAACACTGCTGGGCCCACCACCAGCGTTTCTGATTCAGTAGGTCTGGGCTGGGGCCAGAGAATTTGTATTTCTAACAAGTTCCCAGGTGATGCTGACGCTGCTGATTAGGGACCAAGCTTTGAGAACCACTGATATTAACACCTACTTTCACTACTGGAAATACTGTTCAAAGCAGCAATACAGTGCATTGGAGGACTCTCAGGGTTGTGTTCCTCCTGCTCTCCTGTCTCCTCTCTCTTCTTGTCTATTTGCATTCTGACTTAGTTCTCGTAACCTACAGCACAGCTCTGTGGCCAATCAGCTGTAGAGAAATGTGTCCATTCTTGGCCACCGTCATCTTAAATTATCATTAGCACAATTAGCCCTTTTGTAAAATCTGAATCTTGGCTCATCCACGCAGATTACTTTTCTTCAAGAGCAAATAAGATATTTTTAAGAATTGCTCCAGCCTAAGAGCCCATGACTTTATGAAGCAATGGTTTTAATCAACACCATCCATTTGTTTGGGAAGGAGAAAAGTCACTTTTATAGAGCATCCACTTACGTACTTTGTGATCTAAGTCTCATTTAATTCTCCTGAAACCATTTGAGTTGATGCCATTTTCAAGATAGAGACTCAGCAGTTCAGAAAGTTTAGGTCACTTGCCCACATCACCCAGCCGATGAGTGATGGAGCAGGGTTTGAACTCTGAGCCGTTCTAGCTCTGTCCAGCGTAACGCAGGCTTTCCCGCTGCTGGGGCAAAGCGAGAATGATGCCAGGGAAATGCTACCTCCCACGGATGGCTTATCTGCTTCCAAACACCACTGACACTTGGGTGTTGGTGCCCAAGAGGGAGACCTTGGCACCGGGCCCCTTTGTTTATAGATCTGGAATCTCACACACATGAAAAGTGAACGCAGAGCCCAGGGGCGGGTGTAGGGCCAGGCCAAGCTTGGATGGCACAACTGTCAACACAGCAGAAATACTACAGGGAAAGGCAAAAACATTTCAAAGATACAATCACTGCCATTTTCTTCTTGCTAGAGCCAGTAGCTTTTGACCCTCTATTTGAATAGGCTTTTATTTTCCTTAAAAAAAAAAAAGCAACTATTTGTAGCTCTCCTAATGACAAGGTCACAATGTTCACAGGGATGATAGGAGGAAACCTCTCTGTGACACAGGCAGGTCTTGCCAATCTTAACATCCCGCAATTCAAAATCACAGGCCCAAGTGACACTCAGAGAGGAAAACGAATCTCTTTCCCAAATCTGATCATTAGTGAGAAGGAAGTGAGAACCGTCAGCTGCCACTTATCACCAGGGGTCCCTTAGGGACCATCTGGTTTTTCATAAGTAGTCTTTAAATTATCTGCAGTCAGGAAGTCCAGCTCAGTCTCAGAGGTGGCTGGAAATTGAACCAGGGGACTTCTTGGAGTACTAAAGGCAGAATCATGAGCAGCAGATGCTGGAGAGAGATTAAAGGATGGCCTACACTTTTTTTATTTTTTTTTGTGGCTGCGTTGGGTCTTTATTGCTGTGCGCGGGCTTCCTCTAGTTGCGGCGAGCGGGGGCTACTCTTCGTTGCGGGTCTTATCATTGAAGTGGCTTCTCTTGTTGCGGAGCATGGGCTCTAGGCACGCAGGCTTCAGTAGTTATGGCAGGTGGGCTCAGTAGTTGTGGTTTGCAGGCTCAGTATTGCAGCGCACGGGCTTAGTTGCTCCACAGCATGTGGGATCTTCCCGGACCAGGGCTTGAACCCGTGTCCCCTGCATTGGCAGGCAGATTCTTAACCACTGTGCCACCGGGGAAGTCCCTGCCTACACTTTGAAGGAACCCACCCTAGAGCCAATGCACGAACTATGAGGCCTGGGGGATGGGGGAGTGGTAATGGTCTAGTCCAGTGCTTCTCAAACTTTAACGTGTTAGTGAATCACCCCCGAGATTTCTGTTAAATGTCGATTCTGTTTCTTTAGGTCTGGAGTGGGGCTGAGATTCTGCATTTCTAACCAGCTCCCAGCCATGCCAATGTTGCTTGTACACAGACTACACTCCAAGAAGAGTCTGGAAAACTTTCCATGTAGAGTCTTGAGAAGTTTTAAAGCAATCAGTTTCCAGATCCTCAAAACCGATTTTCACTGTTTCCTCAAATCTGTCTAAGAAAGAGCCAGACCAAAGCTATATGCTCCCCTTTACCATAGACTTCTTTCTACTTTTCTTCTCTCCTCTCTTCCATCTCAAATCTTACAATGGTGCATTGCTTCAGGGTGCAAAAACCACCTGATTCCCAAGAAAAGAAACAATTTGAAATATTGGTGTTATTGTTGAGAAGTCTAATAACTGGTTACAAATATTTTCACAAGTCAAATGTGGTTGATTCATTGCTCCCAACAAAGTTGAAGGAGATGTGAATTATCCACTGATAGTTATTTTAAAATAACTTTGAGGAAAATATCACTAAGTGATTTTTAGCATTTATTCAAAAAGAATTCAAAGAATTAAATGACATTTCTATAACAAAACTTCCAATCTCACTGCTTAAACAGGAACAAAATTTCTCAACGTTTACATCTATTAAAAAAGGAAAAAATAGGGTGAGTATTGATTCTGTGAAAGGAAAATCAAAATGGAGTTGGTATTGCTAAGAGAGCTCTCTAAAATGGAGCTAGGAGGCCAGTGAGGAAGTGGGACTTACGCACGTCTTAGTACTGATAGAATCTGATCTTTGACCACTTATTTTCTTAATGCAGGCATCCAGAACACCTGCCCAATGATCCAGAAACTCAAGCTACTTATTGGACGCTTACCTTAAAATAACTCATGGCAGCCTATCCCTTAAGGACAAATATTTCCTCTCCTACATCATAGTCAATCGTAATTCCTGCCAGGCAGCCTCGTGGCTTTTGCCTTTATAAGTCCCTGACACTCTCCCTTGGAACACTCTTTTGGTTTTACCAGAATCTGTGTCTCCTGAATAGCAAATCTTAAGACCATAAATTATTCTTTGCAGAGTATTGTTCGACATTGCTGAATCCTATTCCACTTTAGCAGCAAGTAATTGTCAACATGGATATATTATTTTATTGTCTTTAAGAAGTAGAACAAAGGAAAGAAAAAAAACACTGGGGACTTCCCTGGTGGTCCAGTGGTAAAGAATCCACCTTTCGAGGCAAGGGACATGGGTTCAACCCCTGATTGGGCAACTAGGATCCCACTTGCCGCGGGGCAACTAAGCCCACGTCCCACAACTACTGAGCCCTCATGCCACAACTAGAGAGAAGCCCGTGCACCGCAACGAAAGATCCTGCATGCCACGAGTAAGACCCAATGCAGCTAAATAAATAAATAAATATTTTTTTAAAAAAAAAAATTGATCTATCTCATGAAGAGATCCATTTCCAATAAAAATTGTGTTTAATAATAATAACTACCAAAACGTATATTTGTGTTTTTATCCACTGTATACCATTAACCATTGTATGACTCAATCCGGAAGAAATTTTTTAGCACTTAGATACTTAAGGACTCTAAGTTTATATACATCTTTTTGTTGTAGAAAAATATGACACAAAGTATGTTTCATAAGGGTAAAGTTCTGTAAGGTAAAGGAATGAAAATATGAATCAAAGAGAAGAAAGAATGATGCAACATTTAGAAGAGCTTATTCTACCATTTCTAAATGGATAATGATATCAAATCACTACGGTACATAGATTCCATTGGAAGCATTTTTAAAAATTATATTAAAGTCTTATTTTAAATGTCAATATTTTAAGAAGAGCTTGTCCTTGTATATTTTAAATGGATGATTATATATCAAATTACTATAGTACATAGATTTCACTGGAAACATTTTTAAAATTATACAAAGCTTGTTTTAAAATGTCAGTATTACTAATAAATAGGGAATTGCCTTCTTTACTTCTTAAACTTATGAAAAGTTCTGGATGTAAACATAAAAATTATGAGCTGTACATAGTTTTTAAAAATTTTTTTAAAGTTCACAGAAAAAAGAAGTCTGAACACCAAATATCATGACAGAACACCTCTCTCAGCCTTTTTTTTTTTTTTGGCTGCGCGTCATGAGGGGTTTAATTCTCCAACCAGGGATGGAACCTGTGCCCCCTGCAGTGGAAGCACAGAGTCCTAACCACTGGACCACCAGGGAATTCCTGTCCCTCAGTCTTTATGAGAATATCTTTGGTATCTTCATTTCACCAATCAGTTTTTTATTGGGTTTGCTTTTTAAATTATTGGTTTAGGACTTCCCTGGTGGCACAGTGGTTAAAAATCTGCCTGTCAATGCAGGGGACACGGGTTCAAGCCCTGGTCCAGGAAGATCCCACATGCCGCGGAGCAACTACGCCCGTGCACCACAACTACGGAGCCTGCACTCTAGAGCCCATGAGCTACATCTGCTGAGCCTACGTGACACAGCTACTGAAGCCTGTGCGCCTAGAGCCTGTGCTCCGCAACAAGAGAAGCCACTGCAATAAGCCCGTGCACCGCAACCAAGAGTAGCCCCTGCTCGCCCCGACTAGAGAAAGCCGCACGCAGCAATGAAGACCCAACGTGACCAAAAATAAATAAATTTAATAATAAAAAAATAACATTTACTGATCAGTTACCTTGTACCAGGCACTGTAGCAAACTATTGTATTTCTATGTGTTATTTCAAAAAAATAAAATAAATAACTGGTTTCACTCAAATTATGGGTTATTCATTCACTAATTTGTTTAATTTTTGTTTTCTTTTTTGGCCAGAGGAGGTAAGAGGGATGGCGAAGGTTGATAGAGAAGATAAAAGAGAATACTGGGTTGGTATCTCCAAGAGATATTATTTCCTTGGGTTATTAAATATGTAGCCAACGATTCCAGTCATCTTCTCATCTCTTATCTCCATTCTACCTTATTACAAACTTTCAAAAATGTATAAGGAACTTAATAATAATAACATGAACGCTCATGGATTTACCACTCTGCTCATGAAAGAGAACGTCCCCAGTTCTGTTGAAATCCCCTCTGTGCCCCACCTTCATGCCATTCTCCTGACCTTCCTTCTCCCAAAGTAAGCACAGCTCTAAAGTTTGGGTATATGATTCCATCACTCAAAACAAACAGACTTCCACGCATGCCTTAGCAACGTACAATTCAGTTTTGCCTGTTTCTGCACTTTACATAAATGTTATCATATTGCATATATTCTCCTGCAATGTGATTTTTTCACTTGGCATTTTGTTTGAAATACGCATTTATACTGATACATATAGCTAAAGTTCATTCATTTTCATTGCAGTAAGGTATAGTGTAAGTATGGCAGAAATGATCCATTCTTCTCTTGGTAGCCATTTAAACTGTTTCTTATTGTTTTGCTACTACAAAGAAAATGCTATTTGGGCCTATTTGTACATGCCTTGTGTTGCACACGTGTAAGAGTTGATCTGGGGTAAATGTGTGTGTGTGTGCGTACACATCCCTGGGATTGCTGGGTAACGGAACATTTTATGTGTATGTTCAACTTCACTAAATAATGCCAAATTATTTTCAAAGTGGTTGGAATAATTTACATTCCCACCAACAGTATGTAAGAATTTATGTTATTCCACAGCTGCCTCACCAACATGTTTTAAAAATGTTTTATCAGTTTGGGTGCTGTAAAATGGTATCTCATTCAGGTTTAATTTCCATTTTCCTAATTATAAATCAGACTGAGCATGGTTGCATGTGTTTATTGGACATTCATGGTTTCTCTTCTGTCAAATGCCTTTCTGTTAGATTTTGCCTTTCTAAAAATTAATTTCTAAGATGTGTGTTATAGATATGTTTGCTATAAGTGCATATATGTGTTTTACATATACAATATATATAGTATAAAACATACTTTCTGGATAAATTTTTTTTGTTGGTTATATGTTTTGCAAATTTCTTTTCCCAGATTGTAACTTGTCTTTCACATTCGTTCTGCCACATTTTGATAAACAGAATTTCTTAATTTTAATGGCGCTGAGTTTGACAAAACTTTCCTTCATGACTTGCACTTTTGTTCTTTGTTTATTCTTTCCTACATTGAGATCACACCAATATTCTCCTATATTTTCTACTAAAGGTTTTGAAGCTTTTCTTTGCATACTTCATTGGTTGTTGTCTATTGTGTGAGGTAGGTATCCAATTCTTTTTCCACATGTACATCTGATTTCCCTTACACCAACTATTGAATGGTCTCTAATTTTTCCAATGATCTACAATGCCAGCTCTGTTGTAGATGAAGTTTCCACTCGTGCATGAGAATGTCTTCTGGGATCTATTCTGTGCCATTGGTTTCACTTATCAAAATCCCTCCCTTCTATAGCTTCTTTCCAACTGTGTCTCAATCAGTGTAGGGAAGTCATGCCTTTATCCTTACCTTGGCTAAGGGTTCTTGGAGATATTTGGTTACTTTGTATCTGCCTCATAGCATTGGTGCAAAGTAATAAAACAGGATATTACATACAAAGTGCTTAGTAAGATGCCTGGCACAGAGTAAGCACTCAGTAAACTGTAATTATCATCATCATAGTACCCTGTAGTCCTTAATTTACTCTCTTTAGCATAACAGTTGCTAGATTCCTCAAAAAATAAGTTATTTGAGCATCTTCAAGGAGGGGCCAGACTCTATAGCATAAACTGCCTGCCTTATGCCACCCAAAAAATTAAAGGAAAAGAGAAGTTAAGTCATGAAAAACTATGGGTGTGTGTCTATCATGAGCACAGGGCCAGGCACGAAATGTTCATCCAACAAACGGTTAATATAACTGGAAGATAGACTCTCAAGGTGATTAATGGCATGGACTTTGGAGCCAGACTAAACCTGAACTTGAATCTGGTCTCTTCAATTTACTATTATGTGACCTTGGGCAAGTTACCTCACATCTCTGCACCTCAATTTCTTCATAGGTTTGCTGTAAGAATTAAACGCATTCCAAATTCTTAGCATAGTACCTGTCACATGGTAAACAGCTAATAATCAATTTCGTTGTGTTGGCTGTCAAAATGTCACCAGTTTAACTCTCCTTGGGGCAACTGTCTGCTGTGTAACCCGATGTTAGCACCTCTGCATTGCGGGGGGTCACACAAGCACAGAACCCATTGACGCTGCCCATTTATTTAGCCATGGGGCTGACCTTGGCTTCTTTCAGAATGTTTCCTGATAATATGGAGTATTTATTTCTCCTGGAAGTCTTAACTTGTGGTAATTGTTTAACAAATGAAGCAAAAAAAAAAAAAAGATTCACAGAGTGACAGAAAATTTTTAATTGCAGAAAAAGGGAACACTGATGAATTTAATAATGTGATATTTTTTAGTGAAAAAGAATGCTGGGGCTTCCCTGGTGGCACAGTGGTTGAGAGTCCGCCTGCCGATACAGGGGACATGGGTTCGTGCCCCGGTCCTGGAAGATCCCACATGCCACGGAGCAGCTGGGCCAGTGAGCCATGGCCACTGCGCCTGCGCGTCCGGAGCCTGTGCTCCGCAACAGGAGAGGCTGCAACAGTGAGAGGCCCGCCTACCGCATTAAAAAAAAAAAAAAAAAGAAGAATGCTGAAGCAAGTGAAACCTGACCTCTAATATCAGCTCTATTTAGCTGTGCATGCTTGGGAAAGTTAACTAACTTCTCTATCTGCTTCTTCAACTATAAAATGAAAATTTTGCTAGATTATGAGGATTATTTGAATGTATGTAAGTCACCTGGAACAGTGTCTTATGCATAGTAGGTCCTCAATCCATGGCAAATAAACACATTTGCTGATGCAAAGACACCCAGACTCTAAGTTGAATAGCAAAACAACCACCACAAAAAGAATGTCTCCTTCTTCTGCATCATGGATTCTGGAGCATGGATTGCAAACTGGCAGTTTCATTTAGGTCACAGGGGGTATTGAAACATTTTGAATCTGTTGTCAATATTTTTAAATTGGCAGATATATTAACATTGTTGGATGACTTCCACCTGCTTCAAGGTATGTTTTCACTAGGAGTATCAGAAGAGGCAGTACTGTCTCCTATAAATTATACATCATTGTAATACTTCACTAATTTACAATGAAAAATGTTAACAGCTTCAGGAATCAGGCCTCAAGTCTTCTCTCATCAGCACATTCTCTTCTAGGAGGAAATGTACATGGATGGCCAGATCGTAGACAGAGGATTTCTTGGTGAAGAGGAAATCAGAACAAGGGGGATGTTAAACAACCCCAGTGGCCAATGACATCAATCTAGATGAGCTCAACCACCCATGCCCTCCACTCGGAGAGAGCTCCAAGGAGTAGTTATATGAGTCTGCTCCTATCTTGTGCAGACAGCCCTGGAGAACATCATCAACTTTTCATTCTCCTTGACTCTCCTTGACTCTTCTTTGTTTAGGCTCCATGCAGATGTAGTTCAGTACAAGCCCTCTTATCTAACCAAATTGAGAAAGGTAGTTTGTTAGGAGAATATGTTTAAAAAGTAAATTGAAAACAAGCTCACTGGGGCTTCCCTGGTGGCGCAGTGGTTAAGAGTCCGCCTGCCGATGCAGGGGACACGGGTTCAAGCCCTGATCCAGGAAGATCCCACACGCCACGGAGCAACAAATCCCATGCGCCACAACTACTGAGCCTGCGCTGTAGAGTCCACGAGCCACAACTACTGAAGCCCAGGTGCCTAGAGCCCGTGCTCCACAACAAAGAGAAGCCACCGCAATGAGAAGCCTGTGCGCCGCAATGAAGAGTAGCCCATTTGCTGCAACTAGAGAAAGCCCACACGCAGCAACGAAGACCCAACACAGCCAAAGATAAAATAAAATAAATAAATTTAAAAAAACCAAATTCATTGAAAAATCTGAGGAAATTATAAAAAGGAATGCATTTAGCATTTATTCTAAAACACTGAAACGTGCCTTTGTGTGCCAATTTCTTTTCTTGGCTGAGCCACGTGGCTTGTGGGATCTTAGTCCCCTGACCAGGGATGGAACCTAGGCCACCTGTGGTGGAAGCGCAGTGTCCTAACCACTGGACCCTGTGTGCCAATTTTTAGCTACATCGACCTCCTTTCCCTTGCGTAAAGCCCACTCATAAGGTATCGTCTACAATTTCCAGTTTAGTTTTTTTTAAAGTAGAGAAACAACATAAAGACCACTACAAAGCAATCTCAGAGCAGAATCCATCTAGATTTTTACAATTTTCATCACAAAGTTGTCTCCTTTACATATTATTCAATAGCAACTTTATTTAATAAAAATACTTTTTTCAAGTTCTTCCATGGCACCCAAATTAATTTTCATTTAAAAAACCCATTATTTTTTGTACTCATTATTTCATGGGTTAATATAATATTCTTTTTAACTGCATAATTATGAAATAGCACAACTGGCATAAAAAGGTTTGGGAACAAACCCAACTAACTGACTCTAGGAAAGCCTACAACATAATCGGTAGGTGTAAAAGACTGCCAGCCAGAAGTGTTTAGTGAGATCAGTATGGCTTACAGAGAAAACAGCACATATTAAGTGGGAGTCAGTTAAAAAAACATATTTTAGGAACTTTTTTTTATATTATGTCTTGTGTAACTCGTTGGATTTAAGCTCTCTTAAGTGTAGTCAGAATCCCTTCTTGCCTACCCCAGATAGACACCCACCTCTTAACACCCAATGAATGATTATAAGTCAGGGAGATGTGGTACATACATACAGTAGAATAGTACTCAGCCATAAATAAGAATGAAACAATGCCATCTGCAGCAACATGGGTGGACCTAGAGATGATCGCATTAAGTGAAGTAAGTCAGAGAAAGATAAATATGATATGATATCACTTATATGTGGAATCTATAAAAGTGATACAAATGAACTTATTTATGAAACAAAAACAGACCCACAGACATAGAAAACAAACTTATGGTTACCAAAGGGGAAAGGGGATGGGCGGGAGGGATAAATAAAGGGCTTGGGATTAGCAGATACACACTACTGTATATAAAATAGATAAAAACAAGGACCTACTATATAGCACAGGGAACTATATTCAATATCGTGTAATAACATATAATGGAAAAGAATCTGAAAAAGAATATATATATATATATATATATATATATATATATCTGAATCACTTTTCTGTACAGAAACTAACACAACATTGTAAATCAACTATACTTCAATAAAAAAAAATCAGGGGGATTTCCTTCTAGTTCATCACAAGGTCATTTTATAACTCCAAGTTTGGAATTGACTTTGCTATAGTCACTCTGTGCTGCTTTCAGGACCTGTTGTAAGGATCAAATGAAACCGTATCTGTGAAATCACTTGGTAAGCTCAAAAGCCCTATTCTATGGGCTAAGGCATTAATTCTGTGTGTATTCACCACACCATCCTACTAGATCGTGGGTTCCTTGAGGCTAGGAATAAAATCACAACTACATCCCATACAAAGCCAGACATACTAAGCACAGACTGAGAACCCATCGTGGGGACTGATTGTTTGGGCGTATGCATATCTTCCTTGCTGATTTTATCTGTCAGGTCAAGCACACACCAGACAGGAGATCCCACCAATTCTGCCTGTCCCATAAGTCCTGGAGCCTTGGCGGTGATAAAGAAAATAACGAATTTTACCGGATCTTCCACTGCCGGAGGAACAGACTGGTGGCAGCTCCTAGAAATGATCAGGGGTGACAGTGGAGATTGACAAGGAAGATGAGCAGGTGATTTTGTCTGGAAGGCGTGGCAGTTTCACATAAAAGCACAACTCAATTTTTTTTGGCCATTTTTTTCTTTCCTTCTTCCTATTCTATAAAAAGTCTGTTTTTGAAGTCATTAAACGTATTTTTTACAGGCAAAGTCTCTGTTTTTTGAGGAAGGTTAACCTGCCATGACTAATTTTTTTTTTTCCTGGTTACTGGTAATACCTTTATGCTGTTTTCCCTCCATTCCTTCCTTCCTTCCTTCCTCTCTCTCTTTTTCTTTCTTTCTTTCTTCCTTGCTTGCAAAGGGGGAGGGTGGAGATAGACAAGTACAAAGATATGTTGGTTATAGAAAAAAAGTATCTGAGTTCTTGACAATTTCAAACATACACAAAAAACAGAGAAAATAGTATAATGAACCCATGCAAATCCATCACCAGCTTCAGCAACTATCAACTCATGGCCAGTCTTGTTTCATTTATTTGATCATACACTACCCCCCATATTATTTTGAAGCAAATCCC